>NC_056525.1:44972464-45071894 GCF_019175285.1 Sceloporus undulatus | reverse complement strand
ATTATTATTATTATTATTATTATTATTATTATTATTATTATTATTATTATTATTATTATAGGCCATTAGCAGTAGGTGGTGGTTTGAATGTTGGCCTATGACTCTGGAGATCTAGGGATCAATTCCTGGCTCAGCCTTAAAACCCTTAAAAACTGAAGTTAGGTCTTAAGGTAATAGTAGAAACACTACATTGAAAGTCTACCTGATTTCAGTGGGGAGCCCACTACAAATGGTGGAAATCAAAAAGTTCTGGACATCTGCCCTTATTAGCCCTTGGTACAATGAGCAGACCCCCCCCCCCCGAATGCAAGGACTAATCTATACAAGAGAAGGCAGTCTTTCAGTTACCTGACATTGAGATGGGATAACAAATCAATAGAGAGTTTGGAAGCTGTGTAGGGAACCCAGACAGTAATTTTACTTCTTCTAAAATTAGTATTGCTTTCTTAAAAAGTCCTTAACACTTCTTCCTAAGATCTGTCCAAACTGCAACTTTACAGTGTGTCTACTGAGTTCAAATTTATGTACATTGAACCAAGTGTCTAGAAATTGGCATAACTGGCACAATTTCATCACTGTTCAGTATGATTTATAAAACCAGAAGTATCCACATGACCACCTCCAGCAAAAGGTACATGGATCTGGGATGTGATATGGAATGAGTCTCTGAGGGTACAAATATTTACTTCAAGTGTTTTTCAATAATAAGCTGAATACAACTGTTAGGCTTCAACAAAGCAAATGCTCTCCCATTATCATCTTGTTTTTGAAAACTAGGTGAGCGGGTTAAACTTTCCCCACTCGTGCATGATGAGCCAGATATAACCCAAGGACACACACACTTGGTTTAATGTAAAAAATAATCTTTTCTCAAATTGCACACTGTGTATTTAATGTCGCATAGTGTTGAGCCCTTAGCCAAGATATATTCTAACATCTTCTTCTTTAAGTACTGTGGTTCAACAGAAGCATAATACAAAACTACCAAAGGCATGGCTTTCTTGTTACAGATTATTTAAGCTTTTCCCCATAACTTTTTATGGATTTGATGAAATACAGGCCTTCTGATTTCTGGTTTTTCCCCCACCTGACCTGTTAGCATCCTTGCTGGCTTAGGGCCAAACCATAAATGATGTTAAACCTGTTACTTGGAGTTATGTGACTCTTGTAAAAACTATAAACAACAGGTCCTTGTTGGGACACCGGAAAAGCTGGCCAAACCTTTTTAGGCCAGCTTCAGAAATGATTCACTTACAGTTTTCTAGCAGTGGACCATTCTGTTCCTGGATAGAGATGACTGTCACAGTTGGGACAAAATAATCAAAACCAACATACAAAAAACAGACTGATTTTACCGACAGCTTGGAAAAGCTACTATTGAGAACTGTAAACCCCAAAAAGCAATGTTTCCAAGCTAAGATTTTACATTATGTCAAAACAACTCTGACTAGAACTGAATTAATTCTGTTCATAATGGCAAGAGGCAGAAAATATGCAAATAGGTGTATTCAGCAGCTGGATGAGGGAAGGAGGAGGTTTCCAAGCACAAGGTATGTAGGGGAAAATCCCTTCTATGTTTGCCTTAGGCAAGTGACTCTGCAGATAATGAGACACACTGTGGCAGGGCCAGCTGCAGAATGGAGTTACTGCTTCGCTAGACTAATTGTGGAGGGACATTTACCACATCTCTTTCAAAGCTGCTTTTTCATTAAGTCAGCACTGTGGTTGTGCAACAAGTCCAGGAATCGTGAAATCTTGTGAGGTAGCACAGAAGGGGGAGGCTTCTTTTGGCCATGGGGGGGGGGGGGGAAGTGATACAGAAAATGGTAGCTGCTTGTTGCACATGACTGGTGTGTTTCCTGCATACATTTTGGTGAACTCCACAGAGGGCAACGTGGATCTGCCACCAAATCAGCAAAACCAGACTCTTCCTTCAAGTATAGTCATGAAGGATACATGTGGCGGCTTCACAGCTGCACTTTATGTCTGAATGATGGGGAAAGCAGAGTGAATCAGCAAAATGGATATGTAATCTGAAGAATTCAAAGCAGCTGCCAAATCCATAAACACTGGAATGTTCCTTCCATGAAAACACATTGAGAGTGTCACCATGTTGTTCCTGCCTATTCTGTATTTGAATATACTCCGTGCCCTGTATGATCTATCTGAGAGAGAAAACTGTTTATTCCAGACGGCTGAGTAACTAATTTTATGATTCTCTTATTGCAATCATTAACTTGAAGCAGAATCAACTTAATCTGGAAGTATTTATTAACAGGAAGCAAACAGTGCCTTCTAAAACCATCTGCAATGTTACCTTGTAGGCCACACCTTGTTCTCTGAATTAATTCAAAGCACACATCACCTGCTTTCATATTCACAATTGCTAATGTTCAAAGAGCATTAGCCTGCTTTAGCATAAAAAGCCAGAAGAATCCAGTAGCATCTTAGAGATGAACTGGATTTCTACCAGGAGATTTCGTGGATGCAGTCCATATCATCAGATGCAATTACTAATATACAAAAATAAAACACCAACCTTATATGGTAATATTCATTGTGAATACCAGGAGACAACGAAAAAAGATGTTGTGTGCTTTCAAGCTGTTTCTGACTTATGACAACCCTAAGGTGAACCCACTGGGTGACCTTGGGTGAGTTACACACTCTCAGCCCCAGAAAACCCTGTTATAAATTCACCTTAGGAATGCCTAAATGACTTGAAGGCACACAACCGCAAAAGGCAAACCTATCATTAGGGTTTCTTGGCGAGATTTGTTCAAAATCTACAATCCTCTATACAATTACCTGGGAATAGGTCCCATTGAACTGGAACGCAGGAAGCTGTCTGATACCAAGTTAGATCACTGGTCCTTCTAGATCCAAGGTTGGAATTGTGTGGCCCTCCAGATGTTGTTGGACTGCAAACCTTATCACTGACAATGTTGGCTAGAGCTACTGAGAGGTGTAGTACAACAAGAGCTGCAGGATTCCTACTGTTTACCTGGAGCAGTACTAACAGGGATTCTTCCCCCCTCCCCCCCCCCCCCCCCCCCCACACACTCAGGTATGTTCAGGGTGGTTTCTTGTTGTTGTTTCAGTCTTATAGCAACCCTAAGATGAACCTGTCATGGGGTTTTCTTGACAAGACATGTTCTGAGGGACTTATCCATTTCTTTCCTCTGAGGCTGAGAAGGTGTGACTTCCCCAAGGTCACCCAGTGGGTTTCCATGGCCAAGCAGGGATTGAAACCCTGGTTGCCACAATGCAATCCAACAAACCACTACACCATGCTGTCTCATTCAGGGTGGTACAGTCGTCCCTCCATATCTGTGGAGTCAACTATCCACTGTTTGAAAATATTTTCTCAAAAATAAATAAATTCCCAATGGCAAACCTTGATTTTGCCACTTTATATCAGGGATACCATTTTACTGTGCCACTGTACTTAATGGGCCTTGAGCATCCATGGATTTTGATATCCACAGGGGTCCTGGAAGCAAACCCCAGTGGATACCAAGGGCCCACTGTACAAGTAGGGCTTCATTCTATGCAACCTTGACTATATTTCTTTCCTTAAACAGATACAATCAAATAAAAATAAAATAAATGGAGACAGCGAAGAGGTGCCTGGAGACTGACTCTATAGAGAAACGAACCTGCTTTACACGACTTTTGCTTCCACGTCCTTTCTCTTAAAAGGAAAAATTCCCTTTCCATTGAATGTCACTCATGCTCTATCCGTTTCCCTTACAGTCTGTGTTGCCAGGGACGCAAAGCTGGGGATTTTCCAATTCCTGAACACTGCTGGGATTGCCAGACAGGCCGGGAAGAGAGCCAGCCGGGTGGGGATGGGGATGACAGTCCAGCCACCAACCGGGGACTCGGTCAGGAGTGGCTGATGGGATCCTGAAGAGTACCTGGCTGGCACTTGTTGCTGTGGTTGCTGCTTTCCAACCTAGGCTGACCCTAGTTGCTGGAGTGTGCCTTAAAGTGACCCTAAGGAGAACCTATCACAGGGTTTTCTTGGCAAGTTTTGTTCAAAGGAGGTTTGCCATTGCCTTTCCCCCTGAGGCTGAGAGAGTGTGGCTTGCCCAAGGTCACCAGTGGGTTTCAATGGCCAACCTGGGATTCAGAGCCTGGTCTCCAGAGTCATACTCAAACTGCTACACCATACTAGCTAACCTATAGGGGCTTCTTGGCAAGAAGAGCTCAAAAGAAGTTTGCTCTTGCCTTCCCCTAAGGTTGAGAGAGTGTGACTTGCTTAGGATCACCCAATTTCTACTGATAGAAATGTAATTCATACCTCTTAGTCCTGCTCAAAATGGAAGGCGTTTTGGGCTATCCTCCTGGAGAAGAGGCTGAAATGGAGGGCATGTCCAAACAAAAGCTAGAAACACACATATCAATGTAAATGCATGCTTCCCAGTCCTTCTCAAAATGGAAGAGGTTTTGGGATCTCCTCCTGGAGAGGAGGCTGGAATGGAGGACCTGTCCTGGAAAAGGAGGACGTCTGGTCACGCTGAGCTCAAAACACTCATAAGCAAGTAACTGCATGTTTTTTAGTCCTGCTCAAAATGGAGGACCTTTTGGAATATCCTCCTGGAGAAGAGGCTGGAATGGAGGACGTGTCCAAATAAAAAGCTAGAAGCACATCTATTCTCAGTGCAAAGAAAGGCCTGCTGCTGCTTAGCCCTGCTGTAAACGGAGGAGGTCTGGGGGTCCTCCCCTCCTGGAGGAGAGGGGGCTGGGATGGGATGGAGGGGCTGTCCTGGAAAAGGAGGACGCCTGGGCTGCTCCCTCACCTGCCCTGGAGGAGCGGCGCCTGAAGCTGTTCCGGAAGAAGCGGGCGATGCCCTCCGCAGCCATGGAGCCCCTGGTAGCCCCCGGCTCCTGCTCCTGGTCCCTGGGCTGCTCCTGCTGCCTGCGCTGCCTCCTGGCTTCCGCCTCTGCCTTGCTTTCGCTTTGGGCTGCAACTAGGGCGGGCCAGAAGGAGGCACCTGCCGCCACCAAGAGCCAGGCAGCCAGGCAGCGGCGAAGGAGGAAGCAAGGGACAGCAGAGCCCTTCACCTGAGCCGGCCAAACGCGCCCTCCTTTTCCCGGACGCGTCCTACATTTCCCAGCCTTCTGTCCGGGAGGATAGCCCAAAAGGTCCTCCATTTCGCACAAGACTAAAAGAACACGGATAACCAGGCACGTCCTCCTTTTTTCCAGGACCTGTCCTACATTTCCAGCCTTCTTCGCCCAGGAGGATATTCCAAAAGGTCCTCCCTCTGGAGCAAGACTAAGGCCCTATACAGACAGCCAAAATAAAGCTGCTTCGAGTCACTTTGAAGGTATGGTGTTTCAATGATGCATGCCTCCTAAGAGTCTGGAAGCTACACCAAAGCTGCACTCCAGTCCTTACGACTGGAGCGCGGCTTTGGTGCGGCTTCTGGACTCTTAGGATGCATGTATCATTGAAACACCATACCTTCAAAGTGACTCGAAGCAGCTTTATTTTGGCTGTCTGTATCAGGCCATTGATGCACAAGTTTCTGTTTCTAGCTCTGAGCTTTTATCTTGGTAATGCCCTCCATTGTTCTTAAATGTCCTCCATTTTATGGTGCCTTGTCCTCCTGTTCCAGGACAGGTCCTCCATTCCAGCCTTCTGACCAGCAGGAATTCCAAAATGTCCTCCTTTTGGGGCAGGTTTAAGAAGCATGAATTTATATTTCTAGGAGTGTTTTGAATTTTTATTTGTTCATGAACTACATTTTTCTTGAATGTCCTACATTTTATGGTGCCTTGTCCTCAGGGTGATCAGGCAGCCTTCTTTTCCAGTACCTGTTCTCTATTTCATCCTTCTGTCCAGGAAGAAATCCAAAATGTCATCCATTTCGGGCAGGGTTAAGAAGCATGGATTTATATCTATTAGTGTTTCAAGGTTTTATTTTGTGACATCCTACATTTTTCTTGAATGTCCTACAGTTTGAGGTGCCATGTCCTATACCAAGAGCCCACTGTATACTTGGAGTTCAAACAGTTCATCCGTTACAAAAGCCTTCATCCTATTTTTCAGCAATTCAAAACATACTGTCTTTCCAAGTTTCCTTCTCTACCCCTCCCAAAATAAATCTACAGCTTCCCACAAGAACAAACTTGGTAATTTACAGCTCTTACTTCCTCCCTACCCTTCTGCTCATTATCCCAGGGTGCGAATGATGCGCAGTCTTTCCTTTCCCCAGTATGGCCAATAGCATAGTATAGCCCATCATTCCACATTGCCACACATATGCTCAAGTATAGCAGTTAAGCACAGCATGACCAGGATCCTGACATTCAAGAACAACAAAATGGTTGTCATGAGATTTACAATTTCTTTTCATGGAAGCCCCAGGTAAATTCAGTTAAAGGTTTTAAAACTGAATGAATGCAACAAGGCATTTTCCAAACGCATTGAGCATTGTATAGTCACTGAGAAGATGTACTAGGCTGCTGCTGCTGTTCCGTATGTGCACATACACTTTAGAGGAAGCCCCACTGAGGTCACCAAATGCTACTGAATGAAATAAGCATAGACTCAAACTGTTAGGCCAGCTGTAGTCCTATATCCATTCACCTAGCTGCAAATCCCATGGGACTCTGTGGGTTCATCGTACTGCTGCAAAATCCACAGTTGTATGTGAGTTTCATAAGAGAGCATTATATTGCCAGTCATGCTGGATACGTGCAACAGCTCAGTAATTTTCCAGCGAGTGCAAAACAGTTTCCAAATCACCAACTATCAGAGCTCCAAAGGAGCTGTTGCCTCAAGTCTGTTGTAGCAAAAGCAACAGAGAGTCTGGTGACACCTTAAAGATTTAACAATTTTTTAATCTCATGATCTTTTTTTTTCTTTTTTAGGAGCACAGTCCACTTCATCAGGACTATGCCGGAGTATTGTCCTGTATTTAATGTACACACAGTGCATCTAGTGGGGAAGGGGGCTGTAGATTAATCTAAAGTCAGAAGGAAATTAAATACATGAAGTACAATAAATGATCATTACTGTATGTACTCATGTATAAGTTGAGAAATTTTAGTCAATAAATTGACACTCCCCCCCCCCAAAAAAACTGATTAAACTTATCAGTGTAAGTACTGTAATTTAAGTCTTGTTTTAAAAAGGAACCAACAACATAATCTTTCCCGAAAGCACTGACCCACCCTCTACTCTCTCATCCATCCAGCCTTTCACATGAGCACAAATATGCCTTCTGGGGTTTTGTATGTTTTTTTGCATTGTGTTTCTTTCCTTCTTCCTTTAGATTCTTTGTTCATGCCCCTAAATTTGACCCTCAGCGTATCCACGGGTTATATTAAAATCCATTATTTTGGCCCCCAAACCTGCCCTTGACTTATGCATGAAGTCGACTTATAATCAAGTATATATTGTATGGTACACTATTACCAATTGTCTGTCACCAAAATATTGCAGATAACACAAATGCTACATAAACCAATTAGCATATATCATGTGAACATGTTGTCCAGAATGTCAAACCGCTGCTGGTAGGCTTCCAAAGGAGAAGATAAGCAAGAGACACTAACTCCATCAAGCTTTGTCTCTTCCCAACTACCATCTAACAGCCATTCGACCTGGCTAAACAACTTTTTATAACATTCATAACGATTGTGTCTGCATTTGTTTGTTTTCCTTTTTCCTCCCTGTCTTCCTTTCGTGTAATCTCTTTTTTTAGATGGTTAAGGAAGATCTTGCCTTGGCAGTCAAAGTGGGATCATAGTACTGTAATTGTCTAGTTTGAGAAGGCCCCTAGATAGCCCAAAGTTCTCCAGCCTTGTAGTTAATTATCATCATCTGTATCAACCCAAAATACTTGTTGTCTCTGGGATTTAAATGCAACTGACTGAATCTAGGCAGTAGGGAATCTGCCTGAACAGGATTCTAAGGCATAAAAGCAAAATCTTTTTTATATTTATATGATGAAGCATTTTTAACCACTAGGTGCCAGTATTTAATAACAAACAATATATAGAAGGAAAGGGAAAAGGTGTTTTCATGTGCTTTTAGCACAGTTTTAAGGCCTAGCAGCATAGACAATTAAAACTATAATACCAAATTTCCTCAAGTTTCCTGACAGTTTATGGTGCTTTTGAAATGAAAACAAACAAACAAACAAACCCTTTAAAAATGGCTACTCAGATAGTGCATGAGTACTGTGTGCATTTATTATTTGGCCAAGCAAGGGAAGCTTAGTGATTGAAGCAGAACTGGAAGGAGGCTCAGGACCAACCCAAGGCATTTTGCTGCCTGGGGCAAAAAATGTTTTGCTGATCTTCATCCCATGCACAGAAACTGACTGGGCTTCTGGTTGTATATTGCCAATAGAATTGCACCTTTCACTACTGCTGAGGGCAGCAGGACACAAAATTGTGTCCTCCAGCAGAACAAAATACCCCAGGGACTCAAAAGGAACAAAGAGAGGGAGCTGCCCCACCACCTCTGCTTCTGGAAAAAGCTATCTCAGTCTGCCTACTGCGTTGCATTCACATTGCAGAAATAATCTAGTTTGACACCACTTTAACTGCCATGGCTCCGGGCTATAGAATTCTGGGAATTGTAGCTTGTGGTGTCAAACTGGAGTATTTTTGAAGTGTGGATGCAGCCCACATGGAACTAGTCCTGGAGAAGCTATAGGGAGAGGTTTCTATTGGTTGGCAAAGATATTTGTAGGCCAAAGTATCATGCTGTTTCCTTGGTTAAGTGAGAAAAACCAAGTTCACACCATTTCCATCCCCCTCCCCCTTTGTCAGATTGTTTGAAGAATTAATCATGTGTGAACTGGATTGGATACACTTGTTTGTCACAGAAGAAACAGGAGACATGGTTCAAAAGATGGTTGTGTTATTAGGAAAGCATCTCAGCCTTCTTCAGCAGGCTATTAAATGACAGAAAGTTTTGAACTGGAACTCTCAAACTGCTTACTAGGCAAATAAATAGTTATCACTAGTTTTGAGGATTCCTGGTTCAGAAATTTGTGAAGTTTCACTCTGAATGGAATGAATGACCTGCTGGGAGAGAGTCAACA
The DNA here is from genome assembly GCF_019175285.1 of Sceloporus undulatus. Taxonomy (NCBI): domain Eukaryota; kingdom Metazoa; phylum Chordata; class Lepidosauria; order Squamata; family Phrynosomatidae; genus Sceloporus; species Sceloporus undulatus. The sequence goes on along the minus strand of NC_056525.1, from coordinate 45,062,823 downwards.
GCTAAACATGCTGCCTGAATTTAAAACAGTGTGAAAGACCTATCTCTTCCCACTGGCCTACCCAGTTGATTTTAAGCTACAAATTTTAAATTGGCATATTTGATCTGTTTTGGACCTTGCCTAGAGGGAGAGACGGGTAAGAAAAAAAATTATTTAAAAAGGAAAACTGTTCTGTTAAAGAAGGGGTTCGTAATATATCATGCACAGGTCAAAGGATTCAGCTCTTTTTGATCATCTTCAAAAAGAAAACATTTTCACACTAAGTCATACAAAATGTATACAGTATTTGTTGTTATATAAGATCTCATTTCTAAAAAAGAAACCCAACCACATATCCAAATATTCCTGATGCAATATACTAGCACCTATCCAGTTTCTAACAGCCAAAAGTTAATTATGTGCTTTTTTAAGATACATAAATAGCAGCCAAGGGGAAACCTAAGAAGCTTTAGGACTATGGGAGGGGGAGCTTAACTCTTTCCCTGTCACAGTGCCTCCATGCCTATCCAAATCTACTATTTACACATACACACACACACAACGCTCAGATATCCCCATAACTGCCATTTCTCTAAAAATGGGATGAGGAACCTTGGTACTCCAGATATTTTAGACTACAGTTCCCATAATCCCTTATCATTGGCCATATAGGGTGGGGCCGATGGGGATATTTTAGCCTGCAATATCTGGACCAAAGGTTTCTCACTTCAGCATAACAGAATGTCTATATTAATTGCTGTCATGTAATTAAAACCTTATCATCATTAATTTTATATGTGAACAGTTTTTTTTTATTTTTATAGGGCAGTTCAAAAGGACTTTCATTTTATGTTGTCAACTGTTTTTCTCATAAAGTCTACTGAACTATAATGGCCTTTAATTAATGGAGAAAGACATGCAATTAAAAGCATGTCTAATTTGACCCTAAGTTATTGCTATGTGCATAAATTAAAATATGGACTTTGTTTTAGTAAGATTTCCTCACTGCATACATGCTCTATCAAACACCCCAAACTAAAAAAAGAAAAATAGGAAAGAAGGAAGGCCCACATATTTTTGTTCCTTGTTTTCACTGAGCATAACAGTTTCTCTATAAGAGTTATTCATATCTACTACCCAGTAATGATCCAGTAATGAACTCCTATACTTCACTAAGGTATCTATTTCTGCTTACTCATCAAATGTGTTCTCCCAAGCACTGTTCCTCCCTCCGCCACCCCATCCTACAGCTTCACAATAATCTTCCAATGCTTTTAAATCAGCAGCAAGGAATTGTACACACTCATTCACTTGTAGATTTCCATTACAGTGTTGTTGTTTTTACCAGTTAGTAATTTATGTCTAATCCACTCCTCGTTTTCCCCCAATTGCACACCTTGCCTCCAGCTGCATATTTTGTGTCTAAATGTATGCTTTAGAAGATTCCCTGCATTCAAATGGCAGGTAAGCATGTAGAATATATTCATTGGATACCAGCTGTTGTGCCTGCTTATATAGTATACTTGGAGAGTTTGTTATGAATGGCTTGCTCTTACGTCCCAATGTGTCAGGCTTTGAGAAATCCTAGTACTGTATTCCTCAATGCCTTGCAAATGCTTTCAGTGATGCTGTGAAATTCAGTAGCTCTCCTAATCATGTAGTTCTAAGAAAGAATACTTTAAAGGAATATGTTTCTACTCCTAACATTTCCCAACAGAATGGAAGGGATGAGGGAATAGTTCTCATGCCTAGGTTTGCCAAGAAATAATTACTTAGGCTGGAAACCCTCTTGGGTCAATCAATTTAGAACTCATGTTTGAGCCATTTAATAAGTTCTGATAATCCCTAAGTATTTGTTGGCATTTGAAGCCATAATTTACTCTGTGCCACACCACATGTACTTTCTGAAAGGCCATGCTAAGTTTACTCTGGAGCTTGTGGGATCAGATGTCTATTACTACTTTTTGCTTCCAGACTTGGATTTGCAGATCCTGACTGATTTGTATACTTCATCAGCTGTCTCAGACACCACACATATTAACCTACCTAGTATGCTACATATTAACCTACCTCAGAATCTTAGCCTTGCTGGAGAAAACACGTGGCCAAACAACAGCAGAGTGTGGCCAAGATGGCAAATGTTATTAATGAGGAAGAAACACAAGCTAAGAGAGGATGCAGCTGTTTGCTTTTGTCTGAGTCTACAGGGAAGAGCAAGATTATGCCCCCTCTTTTTCTCTCCCCCATGCTGGATTCATTGAGTGCAAACTATGTTGCTACTTTGAACTCAGTATGAAACAACGGGAGTAAGACAAAGGTAGAAAGTGGGAAGCGGGGAGAGAAACTGGGACATTTTAAAAGCAACTGAAAAAGAAGGAGGAAAGAAGATTAACTGGGACTGTCCCTGTCAAATCAGGGCAGTTGGAGGATACGAGATAATGACCTGGGGAGAACAGGAAAATCCTCCTGGGCAGTACAAAACAGATGTGAAAGTTCATTACTTTTCCAAATCAAATGTAAGGGAGATGGAATGCTTCAGAAATTATTTAAATAAAGTCCCAGTTTAAGCAGGTTGTAGTCACTATCATACCTTTTGCCAAAGCTGCTTCACACTAAAGACATTATCATACAAGCCTTGCTCTCAACACTACCACATGAGGGAAAGGAAAGGGATACATACCGGTTTGGGAGCATTCATTGTCACATTCATCTGGGGCTGTTTTTGCCACTGACAGTCCCTGTGGTCTCTTCCACACTCCTCCTTAACCCCACCTTCCTGTCCTATGCCCTACCCAGTGTGCCTTTCATTTTTTAAAAAATTAATTTTAATGCAATCCTGAAGTTATACTAATACAATTTAATTTTAAAAAATAAAATAAATTGGGCTGGGGGATCGAGGAGGAAAACAACCTGCTTGGGAATAGCACAGGGGAATGGGAACAGGAGAGGAGAAGACACTGACACCGTGTGACTGCCAATGTCAGAACTGCCTTAGAAGCTAAATTTCATACCTGAGGACCAATGGAATAGTAGCATGACAGGGAACTTATTAATGAGTTTTCCCTATCAATGAAAAGGGATTCTCAAAAGCAAACCTGTGATGAGATGAGACAGCATCTTGCAATAAGTATTGCCAATGGTGATTTTAAAGCCTCATGTGCTAGTAACATTCTTGGCCCATATAATTTAATATAATAATAATAATAATAATAATAATAATAATAATAATTTATTTATATACTGCCTTTCCAAGGATCAAGGCGGTTTAACAACATAGTTAAAAACATCCACAATACAATAAAATCAATGATAAAATCAAGATAAAACACAATTACATTGACACCCAAAAAATCTCAAGCCAGCTTCCAATGCTGCTGAGAGGGGAGGGGGGGGAGTACTTCAGGGGTCAGGGCTATGCCTGCTGCAACAAGTGTGTCTTCAACCCCTTCTTAAATTGGTCCAGCGAGGCGGCCGAGCAGAGCTCGCCGGGAAGCGAGTTCCAGAGCTTGGGGCAGAGATAGAAAAAGCCCTCTGAGTGGTGGTGGCATACCTAGCATCTGGAACCCTTAACAATTGCTTCCCGGCTGACCTGAGTGTGCGAGGTGGATTGTATGGAGAGAGGCGGTCCTCCAAGTACCCTGGGCCCAAGCCATTTAGGGCTTTATAGGTAATAACCAACACCTTGTATTGCGCCCGGAAGCGAATAGGCAGCCAATGGAGGTCTTTAAGGACCGGTGTTATATGACTGGTCCTGGAAGTACCAGTGACCAGTCTTGCTGCCATATTCTGCACCAATTGCAGCTTCCGGGTAAGGTACTGTACAAGGATTGCCCCATGTAGAGCGCGTTGCAGAAATCCAAACGAGAGGTTACCAGAGCATGTACTACCGTTTCAAGGTCCTCCCGGCCCAGGTAGGGATGCAGCTGGTGTATCAACCGAAGCTGATAACATGTGCTCCTGACCGTCGCATCCACCTGTGGTATAAGGTGGAGCAACGAGTCAAGGAGCACCCCCAGACTGCGAACAGAGTCCTTCACGGGAACTGTGATCCCGTTCAGGACAGGTGGAAACACCGCCATCCCCATCTCTAACAGTGATTGGCAGACTTTAGGCTTATGGTTTCAGAGGGTTTTTTTTACCAGAACCAAAAGATTTTCCAAATGGAGCTTTAAGTAAAATACACATTCAGGCCCTACTTAGCTTGTTTCAGTATGAGAACGTAATGCAGCTCACAGTCTTTCTGCGCAAAATCTGTGTGTAGTTACCCCAAAGTTTCTTAAATTAAATTGTATAATTTAGGGTGGCGGAACTGTTTTGTTATCTGTTAGATAGCTGTGAGTAAAAAATCCTTTCCAACCTACTATGTATCGATCAGAGATTTGTATACCACCTTCCATCCATTCCTAATCTACAGTGACTGACAATAGTAGTCCTTCTCATTCCTATTGCTACCTGGAGATGCCAGGTAATTAAACTAGGCCTTTTGCTGGCAAAGTATAGTATCTGCTACTGAACTACAGACTTCCTGCAAGGGAAGTATATTTTGTTTTCATAATGTCACTGGCAGCAAGAATTGTAATTGAGACTAGTTGAACTGCGCATCTTATAGCTTGATGTGGCTCCCAATTTGTTTGCAAGCCCAAAGCAAAGTTCTAATTTTGATGTATAAAGCCCTACCAAGCTCAGTATCTGTTAGAGTGCTTCTTCCTACATGTGCCCATTTATTTTTAAATTTGGAAGATGGGGACTAGAGAGAAAGAGTTCTGAATGGTGGTCCTTTGGTGATGCTTTCTTCAGAATGCTTACCCCAGGAAATGTGACAAATGCAAATGGACTCCAGAGTGCCCCTCACCCCCATTAGGCTGTCCTGAAATTATCAGGCAAATTGGACCACCAACATTTCTATGTGGTTGAGCCTCTATAGGAAATATCAGTAGTGTATGAAAGGATCAATTTTTAAAAATTAAGACATCTATTATATTAGTGCCTTCCTAAGAGCCGGCACACAATTTGTCCTGTGCATACTTACTAGGAGATGATTTCTTAGTATTCATCATGCTAGTAAGTTTTAATATTTTAAGGATGATTGTGTAATAATGGACAGGAGAAGTAATTTGCCCTCCTCCTCCTAACTATGCATTCAGGCACTATAATAGCTGCTTTGACAACCTGACTGGAGATGCTGGATCACAGCAGGAGGTAGACTGTGCTGCTTTCAATTGCCTTTGGAACTAGCTGTGGTCTTTAGTTGTTTCATTAAGTCAAAAGTAGGAGAAGGGGATGAAGGAACTTGTACCAGCCATTTGTACTATGTGTGGTAGAGATACATCTGAAGATCCCTTGGTCACTTTTTGCTAGCTCTCACTCAGGCAGTAATCAGTATATATATGAAAGTTGTGATATATATCTTGTCCCAATATGAATCAATTTACACTTGTTTTCACTGACTTTTCATTTACTATGTTAAAACCTAGTTTAGAAATATCCTTTTGGAATGCTTTACAATCTCTTTATAATGTTTATTGTCAACAGCAAATGTGACCATCTCATTATGCAACCCTAATTCCAGATTTTACATCAGAAGTTTCTCTGTGCCTCAAGCTTGACAGATAAATGTATTTTGCATTTTCATTGGAGAGAATTATGTGTACAATCCTATATCTTCTAATCTCCACAGCTTTTGCTCTTGAAGTAGTGTAGTAGAAGGGCAGATGTAGTAGATCATGTAGGCATCTTTGCATTTACTTATTAGGCTGTTACATATTTTCCCTTTGCTATATATCAGTAGTATTAATTTATTTTTATTTATTCAGCTTTGTAATACTGTATTTAATTCCTGGTTTTACCATTGCTTTCATGGTAATCAGAGTGTTACTGCTTCAATTGGTTGTTTTTGTTTTTCTTGTTATTTTAATATTCTGTGTTTTTGTGGTTTTGTAAAACCATATGTGAAACTAGGCAAAATAAATGCTGTAATGACCTGTCTGTCAGTGTTTAACCTCTAATCTTAAACCAGTTCCAGGGACTCTGCTGATGCCAATCTTATGTTCTACGCAAGCTTAAGACATTTTTCCTCTGCTAGGCCTTTTAAATGTTTGCTATTCTAATCTCTATTACATGTTGGTTTAAATGTAAGGCTTTAGGGTTGCTGCTGCTGCTATATATTGCATCAGTTTGGATTTGTATTCTATTTTTGAAATGTTCAGTCTTGAATTTACTTCTGTATTTTCATTGTGTTTGTTTTTAAGATGTTTTGTTTGTTTGCTTGTTTGTTTTAATTGTATGATGCCTAGAGGTCAACTGTTTTTCAGTTGTCTCATATGTTCAGATAATAAATATACGAATACTGTACATGGATACAACTGGCTATTTTGCTCTTGGCTGAACCAGAAATACAGCTTAAGTTGCACTGTTTAAAATGCTTAGAAGTCTGATCTTGGCATCCTGGCTTTGTAGACATTTTAAAAAGCTAGAGCACACATAACTGTCATCCCTTGAATATTATCCATAACTCCCTCTACAGAACTGTAGAATGACTACTTAGAACTATTTACTGTGTATACATATCAGCAATCATGTTATATGTTTTCAAGACCAATCCAGTGACCATGAGGACTCATGATATAGTAATAACCTCTCCATTTTCCTGAGGAGTGAAATGCTTATTTGGGCTTGGGTAAGGATGAGTGAGAAATTTCATTTTCTGATAAGAATTTATCAGATGAAAACTTATCATAAAGAATGGAAAGTTTCATATTCAAATATGGGAGAAAGCAAAACCAACACATTTATCCATCCAAGCAAAAGGCATAGAGTGCTCTGCTCTCAAAAGTATAGGGATTGTACCTCTCTTGTATTTGGACGTATTTATTGTGCCAAAGGAGGTGTGCCACCTCTTCCCTTTTATAAGCTCATTTTAACAACTATATAGCTGTCAAGTACATTGTGGTTTTATCCAGGCTGAGAACAGCTATACTTATGTGCAGATGGGTGACACTTTCTTTCGGTTAATTTTTGAGAAAGAATGCACACAAATTCACTTACTTGTTCATGAAAGTTATAGAAAGAAATTGATTTTTTTTAAAGCTGCACGTGGTGAACAGTAAAAATGACAGATTCCATTCATCCCTAGCTTTGATCAGAGGTTGTTGTTTTTTTCAGTCATCAACTCTCAGAATCCCTGTGCTATCATGGCTGGATGGGAAATTCTGAGGATTATATAGCTTTGGCTGTGATTTATTGTTGTTTTGGGATCCAAGAACACCAGGGATGTATAACTTCATTATAATATTTGTTTTTTTTAAAACAAACATGCATAAATGAGCATAAATGGAGATTACAAGGCATAGCTATACATAAGGAGATGTACTGCCCAGCCTCAAATGCTCAGGAAAACAAATCTCTTCTTTTAGGATACAGGCTCTTGTTTTAGTTCTTACTCAGGAAACATCAGCTAATAGCCAAACACCCTTGGCTATTAAACTAGAATGGTTGAGGTCCACCTGGGAAATGCTTTTAAATGTAACAGGCCACATGGGAATCACTCACCATACTGAATGACTTGTAATATCTCTCTGGCAACTGTAATGAATGCAGCACCTTTAAGAGAAGTGTAACATGTACTGCTGCCTTTAATCCAAAGTGTCAGAATCCAGAGGAGTTTCGGTTTAGAGCTGAATTCTTATGGAGCATTTCAAGAGGCTAGACTTTATGGGACTAGTGGGTATGATTCTTGCACAATTAATTCTACTTTTCCACATACAACAAATGGGGATTTTGAAAAGTCAGCCTGTGCTGGTATTCTGTGTACATTTTTTGTACACTGTGTACACCACATTAATGATTAATCAGCAACTTGTAAACCTTGTGAGAAAACAGGTGGAGGCCATGCACATTGTATATATCAAGGAGGAGAAACAAACTGAGCAGTTAACACTTGAGCAAATTATGATTGCTATTAAAATATTAACTGAAAAACCTTAGGCTTAGGTTTCCTCATGAGACACACTGTCTGGCTGGGAAATGAAATAATCTTTTACAGGATCCTACAGGGCCCTCGGGCTGTTTGTCTGTTGGTAAAGAAGGCATTCAATTCATCTTCTAGAAAATATCTCAAAGGTTTTGCAATAAAAAGACCTGCCTCTGAGGCTTAAAACACCCCTTGTTCCCCCTAGGATACCAGAGATTTACAAGTTGCATATAATACACATCCCTTGTGTTTCTGCAGTTCTCACCCCATAGGATCCCAAAGGGCTTTACAGGCTGTAAAGTGAAACCTATGTCTCAGATTCCAATGAAGGCTCTCCTTGGCAGAGTCCTGAAGCATTTATAGACTCCGTAATAATAACTGCCTCTGCCTGCAGTCTCTCCTTTTAGCAAGGCTGCCAAGGAGCAGAAGGACCTCCTTCATTCAATGTTATTCACCAGTTGATCATTGGTTCTGTTGCAGGTTTCCATACTAACGTCAGCTGAAGGTATTTGGAATGCCAAGGTGGAAGATCCACATGGCAACCGCCACCATCACAACTTTTAGTGTTGGGCTTCCACAATGCTCTTCCACAACTCTTCATTTTAACAGAACATACATAGGAGTACTTCCAATTTAACTGTACCTTCTGGACACATTGACACAACAATGTGTTTTGGATAACATATTTTGAAGAAGAAAAGCAAAGCTTGGAAAAGTTACATTTCCATTAGTCTGCCAAGAGCTATGCTGGCTTGGGGATTCTGGGAGCTGTAGTTCCCCTTAAATAAAGTGTACGTAGAGGGATCTTGTAGCACCTTTGAGACTAACTAAAAGAAAGAAATTAGCAGCATGAACTTTCATAGACTTCAGTCTACTTCTTTAGATGCATTTGAGGAATCTGAGGAAGAAGACCGAAGTCTACGAAAGTTTATGCTGCCAATTTCTTTCTTTCAGTTAGTCTCAAAGGTACTATAAGATCTCTCTATGTATTGATTCTACAGACTAACATGGCTATATCTTTGAATTAAATAAAGTGTGTGTGTGTGTGTGTGTAATGCCTTCAAGTCACCTATTGACTTATGGCAGCCCCATGCATTTCACAAAGTTTTCTTAGGCAAGGAATACTCACCTAAAATACTTTAAAATACTTTAATAATAAATATTGAAGAATATGTCAACCTATTGTTTTTAAATATGTTGTTAGTCCCCTTGAGTCTCAATACTGAGAGAAAGGCAGGATATAAATTAATAAAATCATCATCGTCATCACTACCATCACCATCACCATGGACTGAAAAAAAACCCTTTGGATGAGCCCTAAAGCAGATTCAGTAAATCATTATGAATATAAACAACCCCACAAAAGACTGGAATAACCTCTAATAGAGGGCATACTTCTGAGAAAATATGCCTAGGCATGTCTTGCATATAGATTTATTTATTTTTTACTAAATCATTTTGTGATTCCATAGCTTCTGTTTTATATTGAACATAATCAGAGTTTAACATGACACAACATTGTTGGGATATGCATTTTTATAATACATAACCATCTGGATTCTTCACTGCATTCTATAAACACCCAAACATGCTTCTGTGGATATCACTAAGCCCAAAAGCATTAAAATACTCTCAGACATGAGCCTGGCGGGCACTGACATTGCTGAGTGTGAGATGACAGTGAGACTATGGACCCGGTCCTACTATGATTTAAACTGATTTGCTGATTGGTTTATATGTGCCTCGTTCACACTGGAAACTGTTTCAGATCCAACTGCATTTGATCAGCATCGCAATGAAGTTAAGCAAATGCAAAAAAAAAAAATCACTCTTTTTAGAGACTGATAAAAAAGTGGTTCTTTTGAAAAGAAGCAATTTGCAATCATGTCCAACAAGTGTGAACGACGTTTGGATCAATCGCATTGTAATGGAGGGGAGGGACTATATGGAAGAGAGTTGGTCTCTGCCTGGAGAGGCATCGCCAGTCACCACCTCTTTCCTCCCCAAAGGCTGCTCGGCAGGATCCTCCCTTGGCTTCCCCTGGAGTTGATAGCGCTGATCCTAAGCTGCAGGGCCCTTCAGGGCCAGGCGTTCCTTCCAGGAGTGCCTCCTGTACCTGTGCCAAACTCCGCTACCTTCCCATCCTTCCCAGAGCCCCTGACCAGTGGTGGCACCCTCCTTGCCCAGCCCCACAGCAACAACAAAGCCATGGCTGGTGGGAGGCAGGGTTGACAGATGCTCTGGGAGGCCCCGCTCCCACCACCATGGGACTGTTAGGGGCTCTGGGGCCACTGCCTCCCCTCCTCCTCCTCCTGTTGCTCCCACCATTGGACCCTCGTAAGACTCCCCCCTGGACTATAAAGAGCCCCCCCTTGATTCAGGCACTGCAGCTGCCCACTGGGCCTCATGGATTCCCATGCCCTGGAAAAGGAGGATGCCTGTGGAAGGGGAGAAAGGCATCCTCCTTTTCCCGAGGCTGTTGGGCATTGCCCCCCTGCCCAATGATTGACATTTAAAAAAAAGACTGGCAAGTGGGAATAACAAGCGTGTCAAAAAAGGCACAAATGCAAGGAATAAGGAAATAATTTGCTTCCATAGTGGGAACTACACATCAACTTGAATTGATGCAACCACCTGGTGTTGATGCCACTCACAAACAGGATTAAATGCAATTGGGAATGGGCCCTATGACTGTTTCACACAGTAGAGAAAATGCGACAGAGCAATGTTTTTCTTGTTTCTTGACTAGAAGTAGAAAACTAAAAATGTCCTCATGTCTCTGTGTTTTGGAATCAGTTACATGAGAAAGAATAATGAAGTCTCACTTCACTAGGGGAAGAAAGAACAAAAGCACTACAATATATTTTAGAAGAAAAACATAGTCTTTTTGACCTACAGAAAAAGCTAACAAACAAGTAGCTCTTAAAAGTTTTCTGAAGTGCATAATTCTTCTCAAGCAAGCTTCCATATTTTAGGAGGCATTTTGTTTTCATCCAGAGAGCTCTCAGTCTTTTCAATTAAAAAATGTCTCGAAGAATTACTGGCTGACAGCTCTGAAAGGAAGGGGAACATTTCCAGCACAGGAAATGTCCACAATAAGGGTAAGTTCATAACAAAATCAAAGGCTGGTTCTTGGCAGCAAATGTCCAGAAATCAGAATAGTCCCAGACATCTAACACAGTTATTGAGGAATACAACAGGAAAGGCACATTTATTTTTCAAGGGAAAACTCAGTTGCAGACAGAAATCTTTTGAATGGAGCTGCATGCTTCCTTAGTCTCTCATCTGAGCCTATCTATCTTTTGGAATCTTCTGAAGAGGCCCTTCTCTCTTCTCCACCACTTTCACTGGAACATCTAGTGTGAACATGGGAGAGGGACCTCTCACTGTTGTTCCCAGGGTCTGGAACTATCTTCCTAGAGAGGTTACACTGGTGCTGTGCAGGTGAAGACTTGTTTCAGCAGACCTTTCAAGACTGAACTGCCCAAAGGGAAATGACGTTGTATAATTTATTGTATTGTCTATTCGTTATCTTTTTTGAATGGTTTTTTAAAAAACTGATTTTAATGTTATCAATCATTGTTACATTTTTACCTTTTCTATTAAATCTTCTCTCCTCCTCCTCCCATGGTCACCTGTCCATGGATGAACTTCAGGGCCCATGAAATGAATGCCAATATTTTTTACTTGTTTTCTTCCTTTACCTTTGTGCTACTTTGAAAACTGAAACTGTTTATGTTCAATTATGTTATTAAGGTATAATTCCACTCCAAAGAAGTGCAGTATGGCATGGGATGCTACTGTACAGAATCATGTAACATACAGTTGTAATTGTCACCATGTTATGAGAAAGGCAGTCCATAGCTGTCATCAGATTCCCAAAGGAGTCTGTGACCACAAAAAGCTTAACCACTGTGTCATGTTAAAAAAAAAAAAGCAGTGCACTGTGGATATGCGCAGCCCATTGTTGGCAAAGATACCTTTGGGTTTAATCCCGACTTAGGGGCTGTATAAACAGCCCATTCAGAGGCAGCTCTATGCCGCTCCTGGAAGCGTTGGGTTGGGGACATGACAGTCGTACACCACACCCGCAACCTGAAATGTGGCTCCTATTTGCACCCATTTGGACACTGCACATGATGGACGTCATCATGGCACATGCCATCTGGATGGGTACATGCCAAGATGGCGCCCATGGTGCACGGTAGGGTTTGTGAATGCTGCGCCCTATCATAGCCCTACTTCATGGTCAGGTCAGCCCAAAGTGCCAGTCTGTACTGCCCCTAAGTTTCATTTAGAGTAGATTCAATGAAATCATGTGTACAAGTTAGTGATTACTAACCTAAGATCAAAGTGATTTCAGTAGGAGCATAACCAAGTCTGGAACCAATTCACTGGGAGGTGATGGATCAGCTGTTATCTGTGATATTTCTGAGATGGCCTTCCAGTGGTCCAGCCCAAGGAAGGGTAACCTGTGGTCCATGGAGTTTCCTCACTCAACCTATGGAATATCTGTAAAAGCCTCTTCCCTTCCCTAAGTTGATTGGGCAAGAAACAGGAGTCCGGAACGGATCCCCCGCATAAAGCAAGGGCGCACTGTATTTTGCTTCTCTGCTTCCTCAGGAAATATCAGGTAATAAATACCCTAAAGACACCAGATCCCATCTGACTATGGAAGCTTAGCAGGGTCAGCCCTGGTTAGTACTTGGATGAGAGACCACCAGCAAATTATTGCACCCGCTGTAGGCTGTATTTCAGAAGAAGGAACTGGCAAAACCACCTCTGAGGATTCTTTGCCTAAAGAAACCCTATAATTCATGGGATCATCATAAGTTGACAGGCAGCTTGAAGGCACACACACACACACACACACACACACAACACACATCCAGCACTGTATCAAAAGACCTTAGGGCAGTATGCAATGCATGCAAGTTAAAACAATTTAAATCAACAAAATAATTTAAATAGCCTAAAACCAAGTTGAATATTATTAAAAAGTTAAAGACAAGCTTAAAAGATTAAAACTGTTTTAAAGCCATGCACATTAACATTTTGAGTCAAGTCAGTGAGGTCCAAAGGCTTTAAGAAACAGCCTCCTCCCACCCTTTCTTCTTCCATGTTTTTCAATGGGGGTCTAACTGGCAGGTCAAGGACATACTCTCAACACCTGTTAGACTTCTGCGTCACCAGTGAGAAGTTAGGATAGTGACTAGAGTGGATTTCTGGCATTAGCAAGCCAAGATGACCTTTGACTGATGTCTGTTCCTAGCCTGTGATTCTAGAGCTGTAGTCTATGTCCTACCTTCTTGTAGGCATCTCTCTGCAAAGCTATTTTTGTGGAAGTGAGACATTTGGGGTTTTTTTGGTCAGCGTCTTGTTGACTGTTCTCTGACATGGAGATCACAAACAGGATGAAAACTTACATTCACCTTTTTTTAATTCATAGAAAGTGATGCCCTTAGCCAGTCAGTGCATACTACTTGTGGCATTGGAGACAGGAATACAGTCTGACCTGTTATGCAGGTTGTATATGTGTCAGACTCCAAAAACAACAAAGATTGGTTTCCTAGCAGCTTATCTATGCGTCAGACCCTTATTACAGTTACCAGCTGTTGTCTCAGATGGAGCAGTCCATAGGAGTGAGGTAGCTTACATAAGGCCAAGTAGTGTCAGGGGACATTGGCAACATCTAATATGTGGCCTTCTCCAAGGACTACACCCACATTAGAATAGCTTTTGTTGGATATTTTTTTAGTAGATGCAGTTTTCAAAGTCTGTTGTATTTTAGCCACATCATGAGGAAAAATGAATCATTAGAAAAAGACAATGATGGTAGGAAAAGTGGAAGACAGTTAGTGGAAGACCATATGCCAGATGGTTAGACTTGGTCAGGGAGGCCATTGGTCTGAGCCTGCAGGACCTGAGCAGAGAGGCTGAAGACCTGAGATCTTGGAGATGTCTCATTCATAGGGTCGCCATGAGTCAAAGTTGACCTGAGGGCAGATACAACAACAAACAATGATGGTTTTATATCCAGAACAGAACACAAACGGTGCGATATTCTATGCTGCCTTTATTTTTTAGGACTTTTAGAAACTTGAATGACTACTCAGCCATATTTACATGGCAGGCCCTACCATTAAATAGCAGATGCTGAGAGGCAAGAAACAGCCAGCACTATCTGTGCTACTTGTCTTCCCTGTACCCCCTGAATTAGCCTCCTGTCCTCAGGAGGATGAAATATCCATGTTGACACAGAATTCACTTAACAGTCCAGTCAGCCTTTTTATTTGGAATGAGGAGATGCCACCTTGTCGTGTATGTCAAGTACCAACATTTCTTAGGGACCTTTCATGTTTATCATCATATGTTAAAACATTACAGCTACGTAGAATATGTTTGAAAGAATACCATTTACAGTTTAACTGCAACTATCTTTTTAATCATCACATTTGGGAGAATAAACATCCTGAATGAGAATCTATTGCCTTAACATCTACTGTTTCAATTAACATATATTAAGAATGATATCTAAGAAGATGGTTTTTTGGAGGGTCTGTTCTCATGCAAGCAGACTAAGTCTGTTCCCCATGCAGTGTTCCTTGTAAACAGTGGGAATAGTCCAGAATGTGCTGTCTTACAACAGTGATGATCCCCTGAATTATGAAGGTACAGTCACCCCGCCTTTTTCACAGGGGATCTATTCCAGACTCCCTCACAAAAATGGAGTTTCACCTATATTCAAGCCCCATTAGTTTGAATATAGGCATGGGCTCATGGTGCACCCCATTCATTCTCCCTCCATTGGTCCATCGTGCATAAGTGTACAGTACTTTGTAACCCGCCTTGATCTACCAAGGAAAGGCGGGCTATAAATAAAGATTTTATTATTTATTATTATTTATAAGTGAGAGATACGGGTCCGAAGACCGCAAGAATGAATGGAGGACTGTATACTGCTCAGGCTCACACTTATCATCATTGTTCACAAATGAGGTAACTATGCAACTGTGCATCTTACATATAATATGAAGCTTCTGTTTGTTGGTCCACTTGCTGTGTATCCAAGTAAGTACTGTATGACTCAGCTTGACCAAATGAATATCATGATGACATCAAGTCTGGCAATTCTACTTCTCCAACCCTACAGACCTATAAACAATTCTGTTTTGCATTTAAGGAGATATTTTCTTTTGTGGGTAATACAGTATTTGTAACCTTTCCTCAACCTTCCTCATGATCTTTCAGATTCTGTATAGTTCTTTGTCATTAATGGAAGTGTGTGTGAGAGAGGAGAATAAACAAAAAACATAAAGGAAAAGCCACAAGGAATAAGAAATCAAGGGAAAAGAAAGCCTTAAGTGGACTGTGACTACTAATCTGCAAATGTCCTTTTATTTTTCCAAGGTGATATGACTTATCTGTCAAACAGTGACTGAAGAGAGCAAGGTTTTGCAGAAGAAGGTTTGTGGGTGACTTTTTTACTTTCACACATTAAAGGTGTAGTCCTTTATGTTGGAAGATTTTTGCATTCTCTCTTCCTCTCCTTAGATAGATAGTTTTTCCTGCATGCAAATCCTTCTGTTTCCCCTCTTTGCAGACATTCCATTTGCTACTACAGAATCACAGGGCAATAACTTTGCAGATTAGTAAATAAACCATGTGATTTAGATCACTCCTCCTTTTGGGAAGTTCTCTCTCACACACACACACATACACACACAAGATTTTTCTCTTGAGCTGTTGGGCTTTCCCCATCTTCTTCCTCTTTCAACTTTGTTTGGAAAGATTGTGAGATAAAGATTTCTTCTTTACCTCAGCTATTCACTAGCTAGGTTAGGATATTGGCTCTGTGTATATGTAGATTAAACCCATTAGTAAACTTTTGTTTAAACTGCAAGCTAATTGTGTTTGTGTCAGTCCCAGTTTTTAAAGAAGTATAGTAATACATGTTTCTGCTACTCTGCTGATTTAAAGCTAGACCCTAACAGCCTTGGCTTTGATATTTTGATATTTAAATATTTTGTTTCCTTAACAAAGGCTGAAGCCTTAGGAAACTTGAATTGCCCTACACTGCAAAGTTGGATTTTGTTTCCTGCATTTCCAGACATCTTCTTCAGTGTGAAAAAGATTAAATTTGATAATCAAAAGCTAGCAGTAATTTGTGCACTGACTTCATAACCAATATGAAACTGAAACCACTGAACCTTGTTTTTAAGCATGATTGCTAGCATGGTTTGGTTTGAGCTTTGGGCTACGACTCTGGAGACCATAGTTTGATTATTGTACAGCCATGAAACTTACTGGGTGACCTTGGGTAAGTCACATGCTCTCAGCCTCAGGGGAAGGCAATGGCAAATCTCTGAACAAATCTTGCCAAGAAAATTTCATGATAAATTCTCCTTAGGGTCGCAACTTGAAGGCACACAGCAGGCACACAGCCTATGAGAGGTCCTCCAGTGACAATAGTAATGGTGAAGAGCCTTCTTGAAAGATAGGCTGCCCACTACTACATTCCGTTGCCCCACTTGTTCTCCCTTGCAATGAATAATGAGTATGTTCCCAGAAGAATGCTGAGTATGTTCTCAGGTCCCCCCCTCCAATCTTTGAGGAGCAACAGTGAAACATACCAGGATTAGCTTATGCTATGCACAACACGAAAGTGTACTCTCAAACATTCTCAAGCATAATCTAAAACCGCAGACTTTCTGTAATAGACTGGCACACAAATCACTGGGGAGAATAGCTCCTAGAAGGTAGAGAAATTAAAAGCCACTACATTAGAGTAAACATCAGTGTCTGGAATGATTGCATAAAGATACCAAATAACTACAATTTACTTCAAATTATGTGTTCAGTAGTGTTATACTATAGCAGCTTTATTTAACTTGGGGTTCTACAGATGTGGACTACACTTCCAATATCTCCAGTCAACAATTCATTGCACTTTTCATCTGGAGGGGTCTGGGCTAGAGAAGGATATAGCATGATACAAGGATGCCTGGCTACTCTTTTTTGACAACAAATCTAATTTTCAATTTGTCCAGGCCAAAGTGCAGAGAATGTGCTACATGTCTCAGACAGCTCTCATGTTTGTTCCCAGTAAGACATTTATGCCTTAAGACATTTAATACCTGACTCCTATGACATACAAAAACTGCAAGCTCAACTATCTGGATCATTATTTGCATATATTAACATTGAAATTATATTTAAAGCAATCAGTTGTCAAACACTGACACCTACCAGACATATATTTAAGAAAACAAAAGCTTTGTGATAGGAAGTCAATGAGATTTACTTCTTCAGCAAATCAAGACTTGAACCCTTTGACATTTAAGATCTCTATCAAGTGCTTTCTCAAGCTACAGAAAAGTTGCTGGCTGCTTCTTAAATGAGTCACTGGAGATGGACATATATCATAGCAAATCAAACACCTGTTAGGAAATTAAGGATTGAAGTGAGGGGGGGGGTGTCCTTACACTGTCAGCTTCCTTGGAAAACCAACAACAGAAATGGTTGAGTGTTTGCCAGAGACAATGCCTGACAGCTGCATCCAAACTATCTTGTTCAATTGTCACGTGCCTTCAAGTCATTTCTGATTTATGGGGACCCTAAGGGTTTTTTGTTTTGTTTTGTTTTTGGAATCCACAGGGTTTTCTTGGCAAGATTTATTTAGAAGATCTTTGCCTTTGCCTTTTTTTAAGGCTGAGAGTGTGTGCCTTGTCTCAGATCACCACTGGGTTTCCATGGCAGAGTGTGGACATGAAGCTTGGGTCCAAGAACACACTGCAGAAATAATCCAGTTTGAAACCAGTTTAACTGCCCTGGCTTAGTGCTAGGGAATCCTGGGAATTGTTTATTGTGGCATTAGAGCTCTCAGACAGAGAAGGCTAAATGTCTCACAAAACTACAGTTCCCAGAATTCCCTAGCATTGAGCCAGGGCAGTTAGAGAAGTCTCAAACTGGATTATTTCTGCTGTGTGTTCTCAACCCTAGTCTCCTGGAGTCCTAGTCCAGTACTCTTGATCTCAATCACACTAATAATGTGGGGGAATTCGGTATCTCAAGGTATACAGATTCTACACTTTGCATCCTATAGCTCAACAAGGTTTTCACAGAGCAGTTGTACAGTTTCAGGGATTCCCACATGCCTTACTTGTGGGCTCTTTTTTAATTGTGTTTCTATACTTAGCTTTGAAAGGACAATGTTACAGGTAAGATGAATCCTAAAAGAACAACTAAAACTGTAACTGTAACCAACTATGGGAGTTACAATGCAGCCAGTTTTTGATTCCAGTACTAAACATGCCCCTTACTTCCAGCAAAGTTTACACATGATAACATCAAGCTATGTTTTAGTGAAGTGTCTACTAATACTTTAAAGGCTAACATGCATATGCCAAATAAAACACAAACTCTTTGCTGTTGCTTTTGCTACATCAGACATTGTCAACCACATGGAAACATACACTTTAACAAACATATTTCATGATTAGTCCTGTTTGCTAAAATATTCTCCGCATCCTGTAGGTGTGCTCATCACGTATGCTCATTAAAACTTCACCCCATTGGGTCAAAAAGACTGGCAGTTCTGTATAAAGTAAAATGTCATTACATTTTATATACCTTATAGCAACAGCAAGTACTTTTCTATTCCACTTATCAGTGAACTAGCAGGGAGGTACCTTGCAGTGAATTAGAGCATTTGGATTACCTACCATGGGGGTTTCTTGGCAAGATTTGTTTAGAGGAGGTTTCCTATTGCCTTCCCCTGAAGCTGAGAGTGTGTGACTTTTCCAAGGTTCTTTAAACTGCATTAATTCGATAAAATCCTATAGTTTGTGGATATAGTATATCTTGATTTCAGTATGGCCTTTGACAAGGTTCCACATGACATTCTAGCAAACAAGCTAGTGAAATATGGGCTAGACAAGGTAACTGTTACATGGATTTGTAACTGGTTGACTGGCTGAATGCAAAGCTTGCTCAACAATGGCTCCTTTTCATCTGGGAGAGAAGTGACCAGAGGGGTCCCACAGGGATCTCTCCTGGGCCCAGTGCTATTCAACATCTTTATCAGTGACTTGGATAACAGGATTGGGGGCATACTTATCAAATTTGCAGATGACACCAAACTAGAAGGAGTAGCTAATACCCCAGAGGACAGGATCAAAATTCAAAATGACCTGAACAGATTAGAAAGCTGGGCCAAAGCTAACAAAATGAAATTCAACACGGAGAAATGTAAGGTACTGCACTTAGGGCAGAAAAATGAAATGCACAGATATAGGATGAGGGATACCTGGCTGAATGAAACTACATGTGAAAGGGATCTGGGAGTCCAAGAAGACCACAAGTTGAACATGAGTCAACAGTGTGATGTGGCAGCTAAAAAGGCCAATGCAATTTTAGGCTGCATCAATAGAAGTATAGTGTCTAGATCAAGGGAAGTAATTGTGCCACTGTATTCTGCTCTGGTCAGGCCCCACCTGGAATATTGTGTCCACTTCTGGGCACCACAATTAAAAAAGGACATTGAGAAACTGGAGCGTGTCCAAAGGAGGGCGACTAAAATGGTGAAAGGTCTGGAAACCTTGCCCTATGAGGAACGACTTAGGGAGCTGGGGATGTTTAGCCTGGAGAAAAGAAGGTTAAGAGGTGATATGATAGCCCTGTTTAAATATTTGAAAGGATGTCATATTGAGGAGGGAGCAAGCTTGTTTTCTGCTGCTCCAGAGAACAGGACCCGGAACAATGGATGCAAGCTACAGCAAAAGAGATTCCACCTGAACATTAGGAGGAACTTCCTGACAGTAAGGGCTGTTCGACAGTGGAATGCACTCCCTCGGAGGGTGATAGAGTCTCCTTCCTTGGAGGTCTTTAAACAGGGGCTGGATGGCCATCTGTCAGGGATGCTTTGATTTGGATTTCCTGCATGGCAGGGGGTTGGACTGGATGACCCTTGTGGTCTCTTCCAACTCTATGATTCTATGGTTCTAATTCGACCATGTGGAAGCAGCCTGAGTATAATTCCCCTTAAGTGCAAAAAGACAGATCTTCAGTACAGGATTCGACTTTTTATTTAAAAAGAGGAGGGAAATTGAGGGCTCAAGCGTATCTCCATTTTACTTGTACACTGGCTTAAAATCTGATGACAGATGACAAATAAGAATATTTTTCCATCTTTTATTTATAATTATGAATATTTTCTAGCAGAAGAGAAACCAAATGAAGCAAACCTGAAAACAAGGCACTGTGACAGTAACAACAGGGACAAAAACATGGCAAATAAGAAAGAGAGGATTTGGTTTTGCTCAGTGGGGCTGGCCTGAGCTGCAGTCAGATAACTGAAGGGTTCACATATTTATTTATTTTTTACACTGCTTTTAGTCATGGATAAAGGAATGAAATTTGGGAGGCTGTCAGAGTGAAAACTGGAGAGGGCTTTTTAGCATGGGTTGCTCGTTACCTGCTTGGGTAACAAATCACACCTAGTAATATTCTCACTCCTACACAACCAACATGTTGGTTGTGGCAAGTATTTGGCCACATCCTCCATTTTCCTGGAATGTCCTCCATTTTGAACATGACTAAGAAGCATGAGTTTATATTGAAAGCAGTATTTTGAGCTTTTCTTTGGTCATGTCCTCCATGCTCCTGGAATATCCTCCACTTTGAAAATGACTAAAAAGCAGAGGGCTACATTGAAATGAATGTTTTGGGCTTTTCTTTGACCTCGATTCTTCTTGAATTTCCTCCATTTTGAGCATGACTGAGAAGCATGAATCTCTATTTCTATCAGTGTTTTCAGCTTTTCTTTTGGCATGCCCTCCATTTTTCTTGAAGCGTGACAAAGCACTTTATCACATGGGAGGCAAAGCACCCGCATCCTGTGAATAAATGGCAATTAAATCCTGAGAATATCCTGCAACAACGAGATTGTTTTCAGATGACTTTGCGTCACGTTGCCATTATCCTGGCATTATCTTGTGAATAAAGCGGCAAAATTGTGCCTTTTCATTCATGGGAAAATCCCAAGAATGAAAAGTGGCACGATTTTGCCGCTTTATTCATGGGATAATGCCAGGATAATGGTGACGTTGTCTGAAAACAATCCTGTTATTGTGGAATATTCACAGATTTGATTGCCATTTATTCATGGGATGCGGGGCACTTGCCTCCCATGTGATAAAGTCCTAAGAAGCAGGTGTTTTTATTTCTATATTTATTTTATTTCTTTATCACACTGGATGAATTCCTAGATTTAAAAGTAGAAAAAAACCTGCAAATGTGGGATGTTTTTCAGATGATGTTTGCCTGAAAGAGAAATAATGTGAAAATAATCTGAATGGAAAGTTGGCAAAAACCATTTCTTTTTACTTTTGGGAAATTCTGTTTTGGTTATTTTCAGGTTATTTCTCTTTCAAGCAAATGCGTCTTTAAACATCCTGTTTTCTGAATTTTAAAATCCTGTTTCTGCATGGGATTGAAGCAATGTGCCTTCATGTGATAAAGTCCTGTGAGTGAGTGTTTTTGACTTTTCCTTGGCCCTGCCCTCCATTTCTCTGGATGATCCTCCCTTCTGAGAATGCCTAAGAAGCATGCATTTCTGTTTCTGTCTTTTCTGGCCATCTCTCCCCTCCTGCCATGTCATGATAGCCCTGTTTAAACATTAGAAGGGCTGTCATATTGAGGATGGAGCAAGCTTGTTTCTGTTGTTCCACAGACTAGAAAAGCAAACAATGGATGCAAGCTCCAGGGAAAGAGATTCCATCTAAATATTAGGGGGAACTTTGGAGAGAAAGGGCTGTTCGAGAGGGGAACACGCTCCCTTGGAAGGCCTTTAAGCAGAGGCTGGATGGCCCTCTGTCCCAGGGGATGCTGGGCTAGAGAGTTCCTGCATGGCAGAGGGGGCTTGCAGCGGGGTGCCCCCCTGTCCTCCTTGGCGGTGCTGAGGGAGGCCACCGCTGCTGCTGCCGAGTCCCGAGGGAGGAGGGCTGGAGGGGGCGGCAGCTGCTGCTATTCCTGGCCTCCCCTCCCTCCCAGTCCCCAGGGATCATTCTCCAAGGCCCCGGGGCCAAGGAGGGGCGGGCGGCGGCAGGGAGCTATAAAGCCCGCTCCTCCTCCGCCTGGGGAAGAGCAGAGGAGCAGAAGGAAAGCACCCAGCCAGGCCAGGCTCTCTCTGCCCGTCCGCCCCCTCGGAGCCTTCCAGCGCCAGCCATGGCTGACCAAGAGGCGCCCGCTCCCTCCCAGCCCCAGGCGGCCCCAGCAGAAGCCGACCCGGCCCCAGACCCAGCCCCGGATCCCCAGCCCCAGCCCCCGGCAGCAGCAGCAGCAGCAGCAGAAGCCCAGCCCGCCCCGTCGGGCCCCGAAGAGGCAGAGGCCCCCCCTGCTGCGCCTCCGGCCCCCAAGAAGAAGTCCAAAGAAGGTGAGCAAGGAAGGAAGGATGGAGCAGGGGGACCAGACATGTGCTCCATCTCTACCTTCTGTCCAGGAGGCATCCCAAAATGTCCTCCCTTTTGACCAGAGGGACTCCTTTTCCAGGACATGTCCTCCATTTCCATCCTCTGTTTTGTGCATGACTAAGAAGCATGCATTGACATTGATATGCCTGGGTTGTTGTTTTCCCCCAGCTGTTATGTGGCCCTGTCCTCCATTTTCCTTGGCTGCCCTCCACTTGGGGGGCCTTGCCTTCCTTGGTGGGGAGGAGGACATCTGGTCACCCTGGGAAGGAAGGAAGGAGGGAGGGAGGCAAAGAAGTGGAAGAAAGGAGGGCGGCATCGTCACTGGAGAAATAACTTGGTTTGTCACCACTTTAACGGCTCTGGCTCAAGGCTATGGAATTCTGGGAGTTGGAGTTTCTTGTGGGCCCAGAGTGGAGCATTCAAAGTGATATTATCCCATGAATAACTCACAACAATCCTGCATTTGCGCTAATGGTTTTCACACGACATCAAAATGAAACATGATTAAAGTGCCATTATCCTGTGAATAACCAGGCAAGAAACAGCAGCAAATCATTCACAGGATTTTCCTGTGAATGACTTTTTGCTGTTTATTCCCTGGTTATTCCCTGGTTATTCCTGGGATAATGGCTCTTGTGTTAATCTAATTTTAATCCTGTTTTAATGTCAATTGCACAGTTTTCACAGGTTAATCACTGTTTCCACATCTTTCCCTGTGTGATAAACTCCTTAGAGGGCTATAAGGATTACGGTTTAGATACTTTTGGATATTACTGTACTTTGCTAAGTTAGTTGTTGTGAAGTTGTTCTCCTTTTAAAAGAAGTGTTAGCACACCAAGCAGCCAAGCCCTATGCATTGGTGTGTCCATGTGTCCAGCCATAACCCTCACCTCCAGCACCAGCATGTTCAGTTGACCCAGTGAAAAAGTTTCTATCTTCATCACATTGTATACATGTAGCTGCTTCCATTCAGTAGGACACTGAGATTCCCACTGACACAGATGTTCGTAAGGAGTTTATCAGATAAGGGAAATTGGAAGTATAATCTAATGGCAATCCAAACTCAATCATGGGGTTTAATGTTATTGCGTGAGAGGTGATCACATGCAATTTTGGGCAATGGCAAGGTATTTTAGGGTAATGGGAAGTCAGTTTGAACGCAATTCGCATTCACATAAACTCACTGAAGTAGCGAATTCACGTGAATGTGTTCTGGCCCCACTTTCTTTTCATTCAAAATTAAGAGAAATTCCTCCCGTGTGATAAACTCCTAAGTGTTTCTAGCTGAATGTGCGTAGGGACTCTTTTAGTAAGTTTAGAGTGTTGATGTTAGGATGCAGGCACACTTGCCTTGGGGATAGGATTTGGTTGAACAGCTCCATTTGTTGCGGAGATTCTCAATAAAGATTAACTTTGTCTGAAATGGGAGTTTGCCTAGCTGTCGTGAAATCTAAAATACAGCTTATGTGAACAAACTCAGGTGTGAGTGAACACACTTATGCTGTTACAGCCAGCACTATTTTCAATTGTTTTAGCTGGTTTTAAATTGTTTGGTTTTAAGTGATAAATGCTTTAAATTATATTTGATCTTTTAAATTGTTGCTATTGTTACGTGTCTTAAACTGTTTTTATCCTACACTGCCCTGAGATCTTAGGATACCAGGCAGAATACACTTGTTTCAATAAATAAATAATAAATATATGATAAGAATGGGAGTAGTGAGGGATGGAAAATGCCTTATTAATGTCTTTGCATTTCTGGTGGCAGGAGCTCCCGGTGCCCCGGTGAATCTGAAAATGGATGATGTGAATAATGATTCTGTGACTCTGACATGGGATGCACCAGAGAATGTGGGTCCTTCTGGCCTGGATGGATATGTAGTGGAGTACTGCAAAGATGGAAGTAGGATTGGGTTTTACTCTCTTGTAAGCATGAAAAGCTGCATGTGCCAAAGTGGGAAAAAGCATAGTATGGATTGCTTCTCCCCTTACACACACACACACACACACACACACACACACCTCGGTTGAGTCTCCCTTATCCAGAATTCCAAAATATTCCAAAATTGTCCACATTTGTGGCTGAGATAGTGCCTCCTTTGCTTTCTCATGGTTCAATATAAACAAACTTTGTTTAATGCACAAAATTATTAAAAAATAGTTTGTATAAAATGACTTCCAGACTATGTGCATAAGGTGTATGTGAAAAGAATTTCATGTTTAGTCTTGGGCCCCATTTCCAAGATATTTAATTGTTTGTTGTTGGTGTGTGACTTCAAGTCATTCAAGCCTTCAAGTCTTATGGCGACCCTATCATGGGGTTGTCTTGGTAATATTTGTTCAGAGGAGATTTGCCACTGCCTTCTCTTGAGGCTGAGAGCATGTGACTTGCCCAAGGTCACCCAGTGGGTTTCATGGCTGATCTGAGAATCAAACCCAGGTTTCTAGAGTCATAGTCCAGCACTCAAACCACAACACCGTGCTGGCTCTCAGATATCTAATTACATATATGCAAATACAGTATTCCAAAATCTGAAAAACTCCAAAATTCACTCTTCTGCTCCCAAGCATTTTGGATAAGGTAGACCCAACCTATAATGTTGTTACTGTGTGCCTTCAAGTCATTTCCAACTAAGGCAAACTTATCTTGTGGTTCTCTGAGGCTGAGAGTGGGTAACTCACATGCGGTCACCCAGTGGGTTTCCATGGCTCTCGATTTCCAGAGCTTTAGTCGAACACTCAAACCACTGCACCTCTCTTTTGATCTCTCTCTCTCTCTCTCTCTATACATATATATATATATATAGTATAAATATTTGTAGCTATCATATGGATTTGTGAGTGTATCAGATGGCTTTCATGTGTAGTGTTCATTGAAACCTGGAAAACTACTAAGCAGATGTGCAGAGATGATTACATGTCTATTTCTGTTAGCAAATAATCTTTTCGTTCCTTACCAACAGTTTATGTAGCTCTTTTTTTCAAGTTCAGTTTATAGAGGAAGACTCAATTCAATCATTCAGGTTTCTGGAGAAAACTGAAGTAGGCTTTGAAAGCAAGAAAATATTTGCTATCTGTCCTCTGCTTTTAAGATGAGTGGGGAACTTGAGGCATTGCAGACATTGCTGGATTCCAAACTCTACTCAGCCCCGGGCAGCATAGCTAATGTCAGGAATGATGTAGGCTGTGGTCCAACAGCATTTGGAGGTCTACAGGTTATCTGTGGCTGTTGTAAAAGCTCTGAGGTGTGAAAATGTTCCACAAATGTAGCCTCCCCTTAGGTGTTTTTGTCCAACTGCTGAGCAACAGAACTTGTACACTGACATAGGAAGTACAACATGTGCTAGGGAATTATTCAGAGAAGAGTAGCAACTTCCCAACTAGGAAATGACAGTCTTCGTTCTTATATATAGTAACAGGAAAGTAAGAGAAGTAATTTTCCAAACTTCTAGCAGAGGCAGTTTTCTAAGCTATCCAAATTGTGAAGTGGGACTGGAAAAGGAATGGTTCATTCTGTTCACAGTCTAGATCAGCAGTGGGAATTGTGCCCCCCCCCAGGCCCCAGTTGTTGTTGGACTGCGACTTCTAGTAGCCCTAGCCAACATAGCCAATGAGTGTTGCAGTTTTAACAGCATCTGGAAGTCTACATGATACCCACCTCCAGTCTAGAATTTTCCTAGCTTGAATCTCTTGTAAAAGGTGAAAGATTTATACGATCTGAAGAAAAACCGGAGTCAGTGTAAATGCTAATCTGTAAAGGAATGTCCCTCCTGAAAAAATTTATTCAGTGCATCAGAAATTATAGAAAGAAGAGTACAGCAAAACTTGACATTAAAAAAAATAGTTGTGAAGGTTGTAAAAACTAATTTTTAAAACCTGGATAACATTAGCATTCAGGGCTCAAAGCAACTGGTAGTTCCAACTGGAACAGACTCATTGCATTTGTGGACCTTATATAGGGGATCACTTAGCAATTTTGTTTTAATTCAGGGGGTCTACTTTAATTAACTATTGGATTTAAGCCTAAAGTTGTAAGCAATTTGCTTTATAATCAGTTTAGATAATATTATAGCCAGAGTAGGTGGTGTGGGTTTTCTTTGCAAGATCGGTTTTGCATCATGAACATGCTATAATTAAAATAAATAATGAGTGAAATCTGCTAAATTCCTCTGTAATTGTTAACATCCCTATTGATGTTAATATGAACAATTCTGTAACTCATTTTCACATTGAAAACTTAACAAGTTTAAGTGATTGGATTATGTGGGGTGTCTGGTGAGCTACAGCTGGTTGTATAAAATCTCATAAATAAATTGCTTTGGGTTTAATGTTTTCTTGCTTGTATTCCAAATTGTTTGTTAAATATTTAATTGGACCCAGCTTCGACTTGCATAAATGAATGATCATGTATTTATTACATCCCAATTGTTGTTGAAGGTTGCATTTCTGCAGCCTGATAACATTGCTTCAAAGCTATCTGAATCAAATTAGACATTTCTTTTCTTGTGGTTGACCTTGAACCATTTGCTGCTTGCATAGTACAGAAACTGACAAAAAATGGTCCATGGAGAAACATGTCAATATTGACATAATGATGTTCAGTTCCAATATAGCTAGACAGAATGTAGGAATGAAGTTACATTTTTAATACTTTTAACACACTTTTAACACTTAAATTAGGGTGGAAATCTTAGGTTTGATTAGAAGCGAGGAATGGTTTTGTGATTAAACAACCCAAATGTACATATGTTCACTTGGTAATAAGTCCTACTGTTCAATGGCTTTTAATCTGAAGTATGTTTACTTAGTGATCCTGAGCCACTGTGGAGCACTGGTTTGAGCATTGGACTAGACTCTGGGAGACCAGGATTTGAATCTTCACTTTGCTATGGAAATCAGCTAGGTGACCTTGGGCAAATTACTTGCTCTCAGCCTCAGAGGAGGGCAACAACAAACTTCTTCTGATCAAATATTGTCAAGAAAACCCTATGGTAGGTTCACCTTGGGCTTGCTATATGTATGAATTGCCTTAAAGGCACACAGTAACATTTGGGTAAGATTGCAACTTTGTTCTCTTCTTTCCACAAAAAACAAGGTAAACTCTTTAAACTAGACTCCCCCAACTTGGTACCCTTCAAATATGGTTGGACTATGTGTCCCAGCTAGCATAGACTCGTTCTTATGGAGGACACTAGGCTCGGGGAAGTGGTTGAAATATGTTAATGTTTCTGAATAGATTCTTTGTTGCCCATTGAATTGGTTTTTCCCATCATTCTTTATTATAGAGGTGAGTATAATAAATATTTCCTTTATTTGTCACCTATTTTTGCTCTAGCTACAGATTGGGTGGCTGCCAACAACAAACCCTTCCTTTCTACTCGTTATGTAATCCGCAATCTAACATCTGGAGATAAACTTCACATTCGGGTGGCATCAGTGAAGGGCGATGGTATAAGTGATCCAGCAGTCCTGGAACAGCCTGTCCTTGTCAGAGAAATTCTTGGTATGTATTGTCAGTATATAAAATCCTAACAGAACATGTACAATAGCACTGATTATTCAAAAAGGAAAGAGATCCTATCCTCATAAAATTCCTTAAATCATCTTAAAACTAGTTCAGAACGTAGAAAAAGCCTAGTTTTTTAGCCTAGTGTTCCCAGAATCCCCCAATCTGCATGGTCATTGATCATGCTTGCTGAGGTGTACACTTTTCTGTATGTTATAATTGAAAAATTAACTTTTCCAAGCTATAATAGTCTTAAATGGCCAGACTTTATGTTGCTTTGAAGTCTGTTGTAGATCTTCTGATTTGTTTTTTTTTAACTGAAATGCAGCTGCAGAAGGTTGCCAGTATCCTTAGAACAGTAGTTTGGTGAGAAGGAGTGTTTCCTGATCAAAATCCCTCTCCTAGCTTTTGTGTATCCCATGGGGAGAGATGTTCATTTTTCTCATGGAGCTGCATGGGCCATAGTTTTGACTGGGAAAATGGTATGCTGTCTTTACTCTGTGTAATAGAGAATTGATTTTGTGTGAATTCTCATTTTGCCTAACTTTCCTTTGCACAACTAAAACTTCCCTTTATTCTTCCTCCTTTTTTTTTTTTGCTTTTTAAGAAGTGCTTCATTTCTGATTTTCATAGTTACAAGTGTTGCCTACAATAATCGAACTAGTTTATGAAGTCAAACAATATTTGTGTGAACTTGTTTTAGTGGAATCACTAGTCTTATATCCTTATGCCTAAGTAATGAAACAAGGCCTGGGATATTCCTTTTTTCCCAAGTAATGAGTATAGAGGTTCCTCCATTGCTCATTGCAGGGTGGAACAGTCACTCACACCAAAAAGCTGACCTCTAGATTTTGCTGTTAATTGTTTCTTTGGACCAAAATCAAAGCCACATGGAACAAGCACAATTCATCCAGAGGACAAATATAACTCACAGCAGCTATTACAGGTTGAGTCTCCCTTATTTTGGAATTCTGAAATCAGAAATATTCCCAAATTGTCCACATGGGTGGCTGAGACAGTGACACCTTTGGTTTCTTATGGTTCAGTGTATACACACTTTGTTTTATGCACAAAATTATTTAAAAAAACATTACCTTCAGGCTATGTGTATAAGGTGTATATGAAAAATAAATGAACTGCATGAGACTTGGGTCCCATTGCCAAGATATCTCATTATGTATATGCAAATATTCCAAAATTTGAAAAACTCCAAAATCCAAGACACTTCTGCTCCCTTCAATAAGGGAGACATGACCTGTAGACAATTTCCAAGTGTGCAAGAAATTATTCCAATTATTTCCAAGAGTGCACAGTTATATAGCCTAGAGCAATACTGCTTCTTGGTCTTTTATGGCTTGGGTCTAAAGTGTCTCTCTGTATGAACCTGACCAAATTTTAACATCTTCTAGAAAGAGCTTTCTGCCCATCCCACTATAATTGCAGGTATGGTTAGTGAAGACACATGGAAAAGCCTTCATTGTGGCTGCTCCCACAATGTGGCACTTCCTCTCATTATTTGATCTCTTTTGACCAGCAGGCAAAGAGTTGCTTGTGTTTTTGTTTTTTTACTAAGCAGACCTTCAGTCTTTAACTGGGTTTGGCAGAGGGGTTCTTCTGTGGGTTATGTTGCATGTTTATGTTTTAAATGTATTGTAAAATGTTTTCAAAATATTTTAATGTGGTTGTTTATTAAATTATTTTTAAAGTTTTGTAACATATACTTTTTAAACTATATTCTGTTTGGATATTCAGAATATATTTGGATATTTTTATGATGTATTAATTTTTATTGATTTTGTGAACCGCTTTGATCACCTCAGAAAAGCGGTATAAAAATAAAGCATATTATTATTATTATTATTATTCCACCACTCTCTGAGGGGAGGGTGTTCTACAGCTTTTACCATCAGAAAGTTCTTCCTAATATTTAGGAGGAATCGCTTTTCCTGTAGCTTGAACCCATTGCTCCGTGTCCTAATTTCTGGAGCAGCAGAAAACAACCTTATTCCACTATAACATCCCTCCAAATATTTAAACATGGCTATAATGTCACCTCTTAACCTTCTTTTTTCCAGGCTAAACATATCCAGCTCCCTAGGCCACTCCTCACAGGGCATGGTTTCTAGATCTTTAACGGTTATTAACACTTTCAGAAATCTTCTCAGAGTGCTGTAAGCCTGTTGGAGAAGCTGTGTGTTCGATGTTGATTTGATTTTGGTTTAAAACAAGACTTAGGAGAAAAGAAAGTAAGTTTTAGAGAGCTAGAGGCAACTGCAGGTAGTGGCATCGCTGCCTGGGGTGTCACCTGGTGCAGGATGCAGGGCATCTGAGGGGTGGGCCAAAAGGATACTGGCCATCTCACTGTCATGTGCCACTCTGCACATGAGAAGAACAGCATGTGGTAGGGTTGGGGCTGGGTATGCTCTCTTGCTGCTGCATGCTGCATCAAGGCGATGGCACTGAGGTGGGGGGGCTACCGTGTTTCACCCCTTTTCTATGGTGTCACCTGGTGTGATCTATATCCCCAGCACCTCTCTAGTGATGCCACTGACTGCAGGCCCAGTTGGTTTCAGGAGGATCTTTTAAAACCCTTTTTAAAGGAGCAGAAACTTTAATGATAACACATTATTAGTACAGTATATAGTAAAAAGTTGTAGTGAGTTGTTTTAAAAAGAAAAAGTTGTTACTGTAGCGAGCCCAAAACCCAAGGATTTGGAAAATGAGTTTCACAAGAAATAATGGGTTCCTTATTTGGACTGATGATCCAAGCAGCATTTAAATAGGTGTAGGCTGATAAAAATGTAATTAACATTGTGAAGTTCTCTTTAATAAATAAAAAGATAAATGGATGCTTCTACTGCATTTCTAGCACAATGAACATGCAAGGCAAATACACATCTCAGATATCATGGCCAATGTTACAGCAATATTCTTCTCATAGGGCCATTATAGCCATTGTTGGAAATTTATGTTTAGTCCAGCATAAGAGTAAATCTGTCCTTCAGAATAATAGTGCAATCCTATACTTGCCTACTCTGAAGTAATTGTGCTTATTTTAGCAGTGCTTACTTCCAGTTTAGCATATTCACAATTACAGCTATATTGATGCCTTTGCGAATAAGGTTTATACCATATTACTTTTTACTCAGAGCATATTATTGATGTATATTTTAAAAATACAACAAAGCACACTATAAATGAGTTGTAATGATTACAGTCTAGAATAGAAAAGTTACCACAAATGTTACAACATGTTAAAATTGTACTACCTATTCCAAACATTATTTTGAAAAGACTGCTTCTCTATAAAAATATTTGTAGTTCCTTCCCAAACTTTCATTAATCATTTAGAGATCTAGAGAATTTCAGATGTTTTTTCAAAGGCAGGTAATAATCCCCCCCCTGCAATATTTAACATTGCTATCATTTTATTTTGGTGTCCTCCAACTCAACCAGTTTTTTAATTGTCCCAGTAAAATTATGCTAGGATCCAAAGTAAAACGATAGTCTGTCATTTAAAGAACAACCCCCACCCCCAAAAGCACACTACATTTCTTTCTTCCAAAATAGAGAAGTATATTGGATTATTTTTAAATGACTTACAAATGGTGACAGAGAATATAAAGAAAAGACTGATAGTTCTTCAGATTTCATGGTAATTTCCCATGTTCTTACTTCAGCATTTTTTAACCTACAACCAGAGGTGTATGTTACATCTCTGGACAAGGATGTTTTTAACCCCAAATGCCCTCGTGACTGTGATGTTAATTACGCTGAAGCTGCAGGTTTTCCAAGCAAAGAGGCACCTATGCTTGTATAGAGTAATAAGTGATGGCTTGTCCACATGGTAATTTACCCAGAGTTCATCCCAGGTTTACTGTATCCTGGTTACATGATGCAGGGCCAAAACCCTGAATCATGTCCAGACTATCTTCATGATGTGCACACTCAGTTTAGGGCTTCTTCCCCTTACCCGCCGTTAAATAACTTGCCATATGCGGTGAGTTCAGTGACAGTGGTGACTGTCTTTTCACGTGCAGTCCCTGTTCATAGCCCAGAGTCCAGTGCTGGACTGAGGTCAGAGCAAGATGCACAGCTGGCTGCCTTGTTCTCATCTCAATTATGGCACCAGGCAACAAATGGGGACTTTATGGGAAAGCAGCTTTTTCTTGTCCCTGGGGAAAATCTGCAAGGTAAGGAGGGAATTTGGAAGGAATTTGAGGCCAGAATACTCCACGGCAGACCGTAGAATTCTGGCAAGTGTAGATGAGTCCTGCGAGAAGGAACACTAGAGAGCATGCCTGCCCTTTTGTTTCACCTCTCTGTTTAATCTATGTACTCAAATATTTTTGCTGCCTGCAGAAGTCACTTTCGCCTTCTCTCAAAATTTACTTAGTCTTTTGTCTAGAAGGGAGCATCCACAAGGCTGTCAGCTCAGGATGAATGCTAGACAAACACACAAACATGAGAGTCAGCTTTATCGGCTCTTCTACTGAAGTTTAGGTTATCTTCTCTTGTCTTTCTCCTTTCCTATCCCAAGATGGATTTCCTGAAACAATAAATGTGAGGGTTTTTTTTCTTTTTTTAGTTTTGAAGATCATCCTGAGTATTTTCTCCTGTTTCTACCAGAAATTCATATTGCACTTGCTTTGCTGCACTATGCTTGTTATAGATACTGAATTTTCCCACAGCAGACACCATTAACAGTGTGGATGACAGGACACCAGGCCAAGCTAAAGTTAGTAGTGATCAGGTATACCACATAAGCAAATTTGTTTCTGGAAATAAATCCTGTGCAAATACATCACCAAAGCTTTCCCACATACATGCATGCATGTGTGTTCACACCCCGCCCCACATAAACACACACAGCAAAAGCAGCCCAAACTGAAATTCCTGGGCACAATAATAAGCACATTGCACTCTATTTTCTCCTAGTTTACCAGGAGGTGTAATTGATCAGAGTACTGTTGTATGTTTTCAAACATATATGGGAATTTTGCAGGTTGGAATCAGAAAAAAAGGGAATGCTGTAAGATAAAATGTTAACAAGACCAGCTTTTTCCACTGCTGCATGTTGCCTCCATCCTTAACAACTGCTACTGGTGCACCACATAATTTAAACAGTTTGACACCATAACTCTATCCTACAGAATCCTGGGATTTATAGTTTGGTTAGGCACTAGAGCTCTCTACCAGACCAGGCTAAATACCTCAAAGGACTACACATTACATGATTCTATAGAACAGAGTCATGGGAGTTCCAGTGTGGCCACTCCCCTAGTCTTCTTTTCTTCTGGTCACCTATTTTTATTCACTTCCTTTCAAACTATAACAAAGGTCTGTATGAGCAAAATTCTATGTGAATTTGAACTCATCAGTACCCTCCTCTGAGGACTGCTTCCATATGATCTAATAAGGTATTTTGTATAGAGTGCTTAAACCTTGTATAGTTTGGATAGAGGGATCATGACTCAGACTAACCTAATTTCCACTGTGAAGAGGAATTATTTTTAGACAAACCTGTCGATGGAAAATGATGAAAGCTGATGACGGGCATAGTTCTCCATCAGTCACCTTGTAAGTGGGTTTTCCAGTTGAAGCAGCACTGCCAGGAGTCATAGAAGAAGTGGAATCATCAGCACATCTGCTACTGGTTTATGGGCAGTACCTTTTAACCTGGGTCTAGATGAGTCTAATGTAGGATCACATTTAAAGTACTGGCAGTACTTCACTGGCATTTCTTCTGTCAGAGCTGAGCAGAATGTCCTAATTCTGGGCGGATTCATACAGCTTTGCTATAGTTGACAGCTTGTATCTGAAGATGGCTCCAAATATATTTGTTTATTAACAGATATATTTATTTATTCACTGTTTTACTGTGAGAGAGTTTAGTTTCAATCTTATATTCTCATGAAAATCACAATTTTGACACTGAACCATGTTATAAAATGCATGCGATAGACATTTTGACACTGAAACCCCAATTAAGTCACAAGAAGCAAACAAGGTAAGAGTGCAGACTGTAATGAATGGTCCTGCCCTGTGAGAATTCCAGTTTAAGTGCAAAAGCTCTGTTATTCTGGAGGCATTAAAAGATGAGCATCAGAAGATATCCTGTATACTACAAAGAGTCTACCTTGTTGACTAACCTTGCTACCAAACCATTAAATTTACCACATTCAGTAATTAGTGTTTGACAAAATGTTGTCTTCTCAGAATGCTGTGTAGTCTTTCTTTTAAATTTATCAAAGAAAGTTCATCTCCCTTTGCAGTTTTTAGGGAATTAAATTCTAATTAGGCTTGAGAAAACGATGCTATGGTTACACAGTGGCATATGGCAATAGACTTTCAACCGAGGCGATCCAACTTTTACAAGTATTAAACGTAGACCAGAACGAGGTACTGTATTTAAGTTGCTCTTGCATGTAATTCTAACTGGTTAATGAGGTTGTTTTATGTATATACTTTAGGAAGCAAATTTCAGTCGAGTGCTTGTGTTCCTTTATTAAAACAAGCAACTAAAATTGCTATGGTTCCTTAGAGACTAATAGTTTATGTATACCTCCTCAGTTTTCTTTCATTTTCTAGTTGGTGTAGTATGACAGTACCAGATCTCATCTTAAGTACTCATTAGGCAGTCTTATTCAACCCACCATCTCTCCACTGCAACTTGTTATGCACACTATGGAAATGTTAGTACTGATATCTGAAGACCAATGTGAAGTTGCGTCCCAAGCAAGGAGAAAAGCAAGTAGGGGATCATACTGGGGCAGTTTGGAGCAGAAATGCAGCAATCAGGGGAATTGTTAAAACAATTTAGCCAGACCTTTATTCTGACCCTTCCTCTTTTAAATAGGAAAACCTTTGGGGGAGGGGAGAAGTTATACAATACCAATAAAGTGCCAGGGAAAGTGTTTAATCCTTTCCTCATTCGCGACTACTCTCGTTCAAGGGGTATTTCATAAGCAGTTTTTCCATTACCAGTGTTCCAAATATGTGTTTACCCTTACATTAGTATTGGGAGATGTAATTACTAATACAGTAGAGTCTCGGTTATCCAAGTTTCACTAATCTGACATTCCGTATTATCTGACCCTCCCGCCGGCGCTAGCATTCCCTCCAAAGGGAGCTCTCCGGCTCCCTTTGGAGAGAAAGGGGCTGAAACCCTGCTGGGCAGGCCGTCAAGGGAGGGACTCTGGCCTTGGCCCAGTCCCCTCCTCGGCGGCTTGCTTTCCCTCGGCTGGAAGGGAGCTCCACGGAGCTCCCTTCGAGCTGAGGGAAAACAGGACTCCCTTGGGACTGAAGGAGTCCAAACCGCGCTGAGGCGAGGCTTAGACTCCTTCAGCCCCAAGGGAGCCACTGTCCTCAATGGTGGTGCGTGTGCATGTGCACGCGCGCCGTCATTGGATTATCTGATATTTTCGGTCATCCGACAATCAGTCAGCCCCATTTATGTTGGATAATCAGGACTCTGCTGTAAGTCTTGCTTATTCCATTATTTGAATATCATCTCCATATATTGTAAAATAGATCAGTATTATTCCCATGTGTATATCTGTATATGTAGTTTAAATCAAAGTGGAGGGAGCAAAGTGGCCACTTGGCTACCAAAGAAGAGGAAGTGCATTATCAAAAGAGGATACAGAGCAGTGATGTATTCCTTTACCTCCTGGTCAATTGTCAAGTCTCTATCTACAAGTCTCAAGTTGAATCTCAAGTCCTTGCAAGATACTTTCAAGTTATGTTGGGGAGCCAAATTTAACAACAACAACAAAAAGACGTGGTGGTGGTGTGAGAGGGAAGGGTGGCATTTCAGTAACTAGAAAATCAAGATGACACACAAAGTCAGGTAAAAAAAATATAGGCAATTTATCAAGATTGCATTTTAGGAAAATGAGGTTTACTCAGCAGCTTGCCCTTGTTGCACACCAGATAAGCCATCTAAAGCTTTTTCCTAGGAGCAGCAAGCAGGATTCACCCCCATTGTGGGGCTTCCTGTACAGCAATTGCAAAGTTCCACTTTTGTTGTGTGACCTGTAGGCAAGATGCAATCAGATGGAAGCATTGCTTGAAAGGAAGAAAAACATTTTCTGTTCTGTAACATTTCTGGGTGGCCAGCAAGTCAGTCACTAAAAATATACAAGTTGTGAGTGGACTTGTGTCCGTGCATCATATATTGCCAAGTCAAGTACAAGTTGAGTCATTGAAGTGACTTGTGTCCAGCTTGAGTCCATGTCAGTTGACTCAAGTCTACATCATTGATATAGAGATGCGTAAGATTTTTCTATCCTACTTTTTGTTTGTATGTCATATTTAGATAGAGTGGGCATAATTTAAGCAGAAAAGCAAGACATTCAACTGGAGAATTGCACATGATGAGGGAATGGTATAGGCAAAAACAACATTGGTGGAGACATAGAACAGGCTATTCTTGAGCAAAACCAGACAACTCATTTGGAGAAAGTAATTAGGAAGGAAATGGACAGGACTGATAGCAAGAAGTGGTTGCAATCAAACTAATTCTGAACCCTTTGAATGCTTTTACTGTGTATGGATAGGGTTTTTAGTTAGAAAATTTATCCAGTTTTGCTTTAGTTTCAAGAAATCTAAATGTACTTTCAAATATCATTAGATGGGTCTTGGATTTGTCTAAAATAGAACAGCTGATGGTACAAAACTTAATCCATGTTTTGCATTCAGTTGGTGAATTACAGTGGCATAAATTGGATTTACAAGTGGATAAAGAAAGCCCCAGCTCTGAGTTTTCCTGACCTTGCCAGAGCTGTTGATAACAAGGAGTCTTGGACATCTCTCATTCCTAGTGTCATCTTAAGTGGGAGTTGATTTGATGACAATGATCAACAGTTGGACCTATGCCACCACAACTCACTCACTGCTGCAGGAGTCAGAATTCACTACTAACTATGCAGCACCCATAATCTTTTCTCAGTTGCAGCTGCCCAAATTCAACTATTTTTTGGTTGGAGGAAAGCAGGTGTAGTAGCAGACAACCATCCAGCTGTTGCTGCTTCTTCTTCCCATAGCAGGACATACAACTATGAAGTCATCTGCAGGGATTTCCAGAGGACCCTGCATCAAATAATTTCAGCCATCTTGTACTTTATAGATTACAGGAAAGCCTTTGATACTGATGTATAGGGTGACTTGAAGCTCTGTCATTCATAGGCTTACCATAAGTCAAAAGTGACTTGATGGAAATTAACAACATACAACAAAGAATAAAGTGATTTGGTGAGAAAAATGTCAAGGAAGAGATACAACAGTGTTCATAAAATATGCATGGCAAGAAGAAAGCATACAGAGATACATTGTTTTTTCTCAGTAGCAGAACTGGTGGGAGAGGCAAAACTGAAAAAAGGAATTGCTTCTTCACATAATACGTAGTTAAATTGACTACCACTAGATGTAGCGATGGCAGGGACGTAGCCAGGATTTTAGGAAGGGGGGGTCCAGACTAAGTGCCACCATTATAATGGAGCTAGGGCATGACGGCGCAGCAGCACGCACCATTCATTTTTCTAATGGAAGGGGGGGGAGACCCCAAGGACCCCCCCCGGCTACGTCCCTGGCGATGGCCACCAACATGGATGGTTCTGCATGGGGACTAGTTAAATTTACAAAGATTATGGTAGTCTAGTTGTGAAGGCTGTATAGTACCTCTTCTTATCAGAAGCAGTATGCCTTAGAAAAACAGTTGCTGGACAACAATGGTAGCAGGATGCCATTACTGTACATCTTGGCCTGTGTCAGAGTTTTCTGTAGGAAACTGAAGAGAGTGTAGAACTAGATGCTATTGGTCTGCTTTAATGTGTGTGAGAGGGGTGTTCTTATGTTCTTAGTGACTGGTCCCAGGTGAGCTTGCAGATTTAATGGCTGATTTATGACTATACATTGTCTTATAATAAACACATTTAAAAATGTGCCTAGTGTTGCCTTTTTATTACTTTAAAAGATGTGCCCAAACAGTAATCCTGCAGATTTTCCATCAGAAATATACCCTAAGTGCTATTTTGTCTCTGAAGATGGTGTTTGCTGTAGTGAGGATTGAAACCAAGCCTGCTTGTATTAAAACTAGTATTCTAGCCATTACACCACAATAGGATCAACATAGGATGTATATTTTGTACAGAGCCAGTGTGGCATAGTGCTTTGAGTGCTGGACTCTGAGAAGACATGGTTTGAACCCCACTCAGCCATGGCAACCCACTGGGTGACCTTAGGCAAATCATATTATTTCACCCTCTGTGGGGCAAAGACAACCCCCCCCCCGTCTGAACAAACCATGTCTTAAAAATCCCTTAGAGTTACCACATAACAAGTAACTTTAGTAAACATGATAACTTTAATAATCAAGGTATACCTCTCTGCATATAAGGATATGAACATTTCCATAGAAATGAATTCTTTTCCTTAGTGTTCGGTTTCTTTATACTGATGAGTGTAAGTGCCAGGAAGGGATTCTGGAACCAGCTGGATGACTGATTGAAGAGGTTGTTTCATTTGTTGGCAGGGCCATTTGGGTCTATCCAATGCTCAAGTATATCATGTACATTGCTGGCCCTTTATGTGCTTGGCTGATACAGTATCTTTCAGCTTGGTTTTAATGCTGGGTCCTCCTTTGCTTGATCATGTCTGGAATGTAAGCTGCTGCACGTTTAAGCCTTAGGGGGACACATGGCTCTTCTATTAAACCTTAACATAATTCCTTTGCCACTAAGGGAACTGCTTACAAATACAGCATGCTAGGGTTACATTGCTATTTTGATGCCAGTGAAGGTGATGACAAGTGATTTGCATCTTGCACAATGTTTCCACAGGGAACATATAAAAAGATGCTTCCAGAATGAGCAGTTGCCTACTTTGTCTTCTTAGCAGAGGAACTCAGAGTAAAACCTAGATATTTCAGAAAGCCAAGGTTGAAAGAAAGGCTGTTGCAAAACATGTTTTCCAAAAGTATGATAGAAACACTATGTTATAGTAAAACATTATGGTTTAGGATGAATGTTGACACTCACTTTACTGTGTGCTGATTTACTACAGGAAAAGTGCACCTGCATAAAGGCCTGTATTGTCTGTTCATGTTGCCAAATTAAATAACAATGGATAAATAATAAGATGTAATTCTTCTACATGTCTTTGAACAACAGTAGCTTGAGGACCAGGGTGAATCAGGATAGAGGTAGCTCAAAACGAGTTTATTTCATTTACTTGATCATAAGCTTTAGTAGTTAAAATAAAACTATACGGAAAGAGTAGTCAGTTCTGTTTCCTGGGTTGAACATCCCACAAGAAAGTGCCATTTCAGAAACATCCCAAACTATTTTCCTCTCTTCCCCAGCTCAGGGGTTAATGCCAACAGTGGGCATAGTAGCAGCATTACAGTTTGAAGTGGGTGCTTAAAACTTCCCTGCCAAGTTAATTACCCTTAATGACCTGATATACTGTCATTTGGGAGGACCATCACCTCCCAAAAATAGTATTTTATGGTGAACTCGCTACGGGTCAGCGTAAGAGGGGCGCCCCAAAGAAGAGATACAAAGACTCCCTGAAACAACATCTCAGGCTTGGCCAAATTGATCACCAACAATGGTCTGCCCTGGCCTCGCATTGGGAGGCATGGAGACGCACTATCCACGATGCTGCAGCCTTTTTTGAAAGCTCACGCCAAACAAATCTTGAAGAGAAATGACAACGCAGAAAGAACCGCAACCCGGAAACATCACCCAAGGAGACTTTCCGCTGTGCTTTCTGCAACCGGACCTGTTTATCCCGGATTGGCCTTTTTAGTCACCAACGCGCTTGTACAAAGCGCGGGATGAGTCCTTCCTGAATCTTCGTTTGTGAAGCAAAGCCAGAGAGATACTATCATTCTAATTTACTGTGGGAATTGAAAAATGGTTAGTGGATGCTAGGGCCAGAAGATCTCATTCCCCAATGGATATCATGAATAATGAAGCAGTCTTTTGTCCCATAGATTGGAGACAATCAGGAATCCCCCCCCCCCCCCAGTGATGGGAAAGTGCATAGCTTTCCCACTAAATCTATGCAGCTTGCCCAGAAAATGGTTGATTCCTGGAAATCTCACAGCTTTCTCTGGGGATTGTGCAGCCTTCCCTGAAAGCAATAGGTTTTAGTATTGAATTTTTCCATGCTGCCATGTGTGTGTTTTGTATGAGATTGCTGCCTCCTTCCTTCCTTCCTTCCTTCCTTCCTTCCTTCCAAGCCAGTGTGGCTTAGTGGTTTGAGCTTTGGACTATGACTCTGGAGACCAGGGTTTGAATGCTGGCTCAGCCATGGAAACCCACTGGGTGACCTTGGGAAAGTCACACAGTCTCAGCCTCAAAAGATGGCAATGGCAAACCCATTCTAAAGAAACCTGCCAAGAAAACCCCCTTAGGGTTGCCATAAATCAGAAAAGGCTTGAAGGTACACAACACATGCACTGCTTTTTATGCAGAAAACAGCAATGTTGCACAACAAAAATATTTCACAAAACTCAGTTATGTCCATGTGCCTATCTCTTGTGCAATATTTTTGTTGCACAACATTGCTCTTTTCCATGTAGCATTTTATGTATAAAAAAACAGCAGTGCTGCTCAAGAAAAAATGTGCAGAAGACAGCAATGTTGCACCATAAAAGCATGTGTCTATTTTTTGTGTGTGTGCAGTGTTGCTGGATTTTATGCAGCATTTTTGTTTTGCAACATTGCTCTTTCTATGTAAAATAAAAAATCAATTTTGTATAACATATGTTTGCAGCATCCAGCAATGTTTTACAACAAAACCACTTGTAGCGGCAACTTCAGTCAAACAAAGCTTTTTTTTCTGCTGCATAATATTTGGGTTGTGCTACTTCCAGACTGACAAAGGCTGCAGACACAATGTTGAACCCTTTACTGTGTTGTTTGTATAGGGGTATAGTATAGTATGTATGCAATTTATTCAATAAATTCAGGGCACTTTCCCCAAGTACATAGTGAAAAACAATGTAAGAGGGTAGAGGGGGTGTCTGATGTAAAGGCGGGGGGGGGGGGGTTCTGTGCATAGTATGAAGACATTTGAGTATTTTTCCTGCAAATCTAGTTTCTCACACTCTTGTGTAGTTCTCAGAGTGTGCAGTTGATGTTTTACTGGGAACAACAACAAAAAATACTGCAATTTGCAGGAACTATCAATGTGCCATTTTTCTTCCTGTGTAAATTTCTTGAGAAGGTGGGAAGTTCAAGTTTGACCCCAATCAGGAAATGGACAAATTTCCATTTCATCCCTGATGGATAGCTACTGTGGCCAGATAAACCCACAATTAGAGCCAAAATAGATGTCGACAGCATTGTGGTTAAGTTAGATATTAATGCTGTGCTAGGGCTCTTGAATCCTGGCAGCTGCCGAAGGGTGCTGATGTCAACCCTGATATTAACACAAATTGAAACTGAAGCCACCAGTATGTGCATAATAAATTTTTGTCCTGTATAGGTAACAAAGTTATCCAAATAATTAAGAGTTATGACTACAGTGAGTAGTTCCTTGGATTCTGCCTTTTATTGACTGTGGAGGCAGAACACTTAACACA
This sequence comes from Sceloporus undulatus, assembly GCF_019175285.1. Lineage (NCBI taxonomy): Eukaryota > Metazoa > Chordata > Lepidosauria > Squamata > Phrynosomatidae > Sceloporus > Sceloporus undulatus. The sequence continues at coordinate 45,021,304 of NC_056525.1, read as the reverse complement.
GTTCTACACTTTCACACAGAGTCCCCTTTATTCCTTACACCTCTAAGAGCTATCATTCTGTCAGAGCAAGTAGCCTTCCCACTGGTGTATCTTTTTACACCATCTGTCTGTTAATAGTTCCTATGGCCAATTCATCACTTAGTGTCCAGCTGTCTGTTGACAAGCCTCTCCATATTTAGCCAGGCTGGTCTTTGGATGGTGAATGTACAGTTCACAGTAGAGCTGTATTTGAAGCCTTACCACTTGGTAAAACCTGCCAGAGCTTCCACTCCATACCCTTCACATTCCCAGCATGAGTTCCACACCATGAAAAAAGTGTCAGAGTAAGATTCTATGGAGTGCTTTTCCTCCAGATAAGTAAAACAGATTACAAGCAGCTCTCCGCATCCACAGATTCTGCATCCACAGATTCAACCACCCACAGCTTGAGATATATATATCTCCAAAACATAAACCTTGATTTTACCATTTTATATAAGGGACATTATTTTACTATGTCATTGCATATAATGGGACTTGAGCATTCATGGATTTTGCTGTCTATAGGGGGTCCTGGAACCAAACCCCAGCTGATACCAAGGTTCCAGTGTATATACTTAACTTCCATGGATATCTGCCTGTCAAGAAGCTGGGACAACAGTTGGAGGAGTCCTGTGGACTGCTTCCAGGCAAAAGTTTCCACAGGTGGTGCTCACTCCAGAAACTTCTTCCACTCCCTTTTTATATCTGGCAAATGTGATCTCCCAAAAGAATAAGGGGTTCACAAAATCAAAATGTATTAGACATTGTTTTGCTCTAGCCAAATAGAAAACAACTACATGTTGCATCACTTCCAGTGTTTCATTTGTAAAGATAAATTTACTCTGGGTATTCCAGCTAGAGCAATATTTTTGATCTTACAAGTTAGACAAGAAATCGTCTTCATCCATTTTCACAAAACAGGTATATAAACAATACGATACATCCTTTGAGATATAGAACTGTCAACAATTCAGTACTGTAAGGCACACAAGGTTTCTTATGACTTTTACCAAGTTATTTCCTGAAGTTTCATCAAAGTAAATATTTTTTGCTATGAAACTCTAGTCATATCATTCAAGTCTTATAACTATCTTGATAGATACCAAATACTAATGTACTATGTCTCTCTTTGAGAAGGGGAAAAGATTCCATTGAATTCATTCATATCCAATATTGTTTTAAACTCATTGTTAGCAGACAACATCATACATATTACCTCTTGAAAAATATTTGTAGAGAAATCAAAATTTTATTTATTTATTTATTTATTTTGCTGTTCCTAGTTTTATTTATTAATATATATCCAAGAAAGCTGGATTGAATTTGCTTGAAGCTGGGCATTGAAGCTGATCTTCAATGTGCATTTTTAAAAATGAAATTAATGCATTTATCTCAATAGTTTAATATTAATTTATCACATTTTAACCCTTCCTCTTTGCCAGTGAATTCAGCATGGCATACAAAGGGCTTCCCTTCCTTTTATTCTCATCACAGTCCATCAAAGGATGCTGGTTGGTCTTTGTGGGCCTATTTGGATCCAGAATATCATTTTTAAATAATTCACATATTGATCACCCCAGAGTGCCCCTAGATTATTGCCACTGTACAACATGTGTGTAGATTCTAATGTGGGTGGTGGTGGTGGTGGTAAAGTCTAGGTAGCTTTATATCCTGGACACAATGGTCTTGTGAGGCTCTTCTTTAGAAGGATGTGTGCATTACTTCAGTTGTGAGCCAAAATAACAGTCTTAACCCTTTCCCAGCAGCAGGAGGGTACTATAGTGAGAAGTATCAGCTGTGCTGAGCTTAATTTCATACACTAGCCAGCCCTGGTGATAATGGTGGACCTGTTTGCCACTTCCCCCATCACCTGCAACACTTAGAGGGATTATTTAGGGGGTCCTTGGACTGTTAATTTTCCGAACTCTTAAGATCCATATGTAGTGCATCACTGGTTCTATGAAAAAGGGTTATATTTATCTATCTCATATGTTCTTCAAAATTCCTTTTATTCTGTTTTTAAATCAACTTGTCAAAATTGTTACTTGAGTAAGAGAAGAAAATACCTAAATAGTCAATTTAACCAGGTACGATCAACATGCCAATGAAAGTCTCTGCAAATGCTGTCTTTGTTTTTTGAAGTTCATATTCATTGGTTTTTGCAGTAGTTTAATATAGTAATTCAGTTCCAAAAACGTATTGCAATAGTTTTTTGGGTTTCTGGGGCTATGTGGCCATGTTCTAGAAGAGTTTATTTCTGACCTTTTGCCAGCATCTGTGGGTGGCATCTGTATTGTGATAGTTTTGCAGTTAATGCTGAGAATCATTAGAAGCCAGCACAAACCTATTAGTTCATAAAACAGCAGCACTATGTGGTTTACGTACATTATTAGTGCTAATAGTTTCCACCTGTCAGTCATGGAGAAAAAAATAAACAAAAAGAAAGTTAAGTTATAGTGTTGTCTGTTAAGCTGCAATTTGTTGTCGGATCCATAAAACTGGTTATTACTTAAGTCTTCCAAGTCTGATTACATGTTATTTTTTTTCTTTACTAAATGATAGTTTTTATTTGCTTTAGCAAACTTCATTTTTCTGACAGCCTTTTTCTAACAATCATATTCAGTGTAGCTTTTCGTTCAGCAAAAGTGATGAATAAACAAGCCTTTTGAAATCTCAACTGCAGCTTTGAAAGGTTACTTTTTTGTCGCATAGCTCCTACAAACACCTAGCCCTCATGGACAATGGACATGCTGACTGAGGGATTCTAATCTCCCAAAAGTAATTTTTCTAAGCTCAGATAATAAATCATCATTGTTAATAACTTTCAAATAAAATGTGTTAGCCTGATTTAGACTATTAATTTATCACATTTTAACCCCTCCTCTTCGCCAGTGGTTAAAGTGTGGTTAAAGTGTCATTTAATTATGGAAGAGAGGTAGAGAGATGACTTTTTAGCTTTGGCAAGCACTCATTCCTGTCTGTTTTTTTTTTCCAGTTTGTAGTGGAAACACTTATCAGTTTCTGCCTTTTATCTCTCTAGGTTGTGTTCATGGTTCCTTGAACCATGAACCATGGTGCTGGTTCCTTTGAGTCTTCTTGAATAGAAAGAGACTAAAAAAATGAGATATCTGGTGAAATTCAGTTGAGAGATTACCCTGTAGATATCTTAGTGGACCACAATACAGTTCTGTGATAGCAATAACTGGTACTAGTTTAATGGTTTAATTTTGCTTTGTCCAGAGCATCCCAAGATCCGACTGCCCCGCCACTTGCGAGAATTGTACATGAAGATTGTGGGAGAAGTGGTGAACCTGATGATTCCTTTTCGGGTACATGGATCATGATTTCTATGTAATGTTGCCTTTTCTTTCTTGTCTGAGGGAAGGCTCTATGAAAGTGGTTCAAGAACCTAACAATAGTTGGGGAGGCAAAGTGGCAGCTGCAAAGGATAGTAAACTCTGAGGTGTGTTTCACTGGGCAGGTTTCAGCGACTTAACCATAGTTGGATTATACTAACTCTAGTCTGTTTTAACTGTCACATGGATTCAAACAGAGCTTTAATGGGTTAAAATGCCCAGAATTCCTAAGCAAGAATATCTAGTTGGGTAAAATTGAGTGTAAAATGTTGGGGGAAATTGTATATAAAAATAAATACAAATATTCATAGTTGTTGTTTTTTAAAGTGCAGCTTCATGTGAAAATTGGATGGATCAGACTTATGATTCAGTAACAGGGCACACAAACATTAACTTTTGGACTACAGCTGACAGAATCCCCCAGCCCTCAGCCAATATAGCCATTTAAAAGGAGTTGTATAAATATCACATTTTGTCAGCAGTAGAACAAAGTTCAGCACTGGTCAGGCAGACTGGAGGATTCTGGAAGCTGTAGTCCAAAAAAGTTATGTTTCCAGGCAGGGGTTATTGTTTCATGTGAGTATTCCAGATTCAGTACTTGCTTGTTTATTTTCATAAACAGTTTCCCCTAATATCTGCATTTTTAAAACAGTTTCACTTAATATATGGATTTTGAACCCAGTTACTTCCCAGTATGAAATCATATTAAGTTTCAGGCTATAAAATTTAAACAAGCCCAAATTATTTGCACACAATTTTTGAACCATGAACCACACCCTATATGTTTCAGTGACTGTGCAGTCCAAAAGGTAACTTTTTCAATTTCCTTTTAGTCCAGTGGCTTTGTTCTGTTTGCTTTAAAATATGTATGCAGTTCATCCCATCTAAAGGAACAGACTGTATTGACTTTAAATGTGAACTTACTAAAGTTCTACGTGAACAACTGTGCTTTAATGTGGTCTTATTATGTAGGGAATAATGAGAAAACAAGAAATGTTGGAGTTTGAGAAGATTTTCATATTAGGACATGTTAGGGTTACAAGCAGGGTTCTACACAAAGTATTGAATCCTAGCCAAGTTGTGTTTGGCTGACAGATAGGTTTTACAGAGACATTCTTTTTGTATATTGCAAGCTAGGCAAAACCTGCCTCTCCTTGGCAACCTTCTAATCCCCAAACACCAATGAAAAAGGATCTTATATCTATTTCATTTGGCTCATCACATCATTAAATTCTGATATTAAATCCTCTTTGAACTACTTTGATTTCCCTACATAGCACTTATCTTACCTACTTAAGAAAACATCTCTACATAAAAGTCAAATCTGATGTCAAGGTTGCTATCTGTGTTCAGAAGGCAGAAATAAAGTATGCAGTCCAGTGCAGCGGTGGCATTGCAGGGTTGTAGCCCAGAGCCTAAAATAGCTCTTTACCAAAAATAGCATGTACTAACAATATGGAGAGTCATAAAGGGATTTACAATAGAGTATAGCATGTTATGCATTTCCTTGGGGATTAGGTATTTCTGGACAGACATTACTGTGGATCTAGGCCTCTCCTTCACAGGGACAACTGTCAGAAGCAACTGCTTGTGACCACAGTCATACTTACTTCAGCTGTCCCTAAATATTCCACTGAGGGAGGGATTTATAGCCATGACTTTTTGGAAAATTCTCAGGATGAAAGTTTACTGGCACATTTATTGATACAATTGCACAGACAATGGATTTAATCCAGTGATAAAACAGTGGCAGTATTACTGGATCTGCTACAGAGATGATAACTATGTATCTGTAGTCTGCTAAACTACTTTAAACACAGGAACTAAGCAAACAGGTAAACTCTGCCACAAATACCCTGCTTCATAGTGTTCTATTAAGCCCTAGCCTACTCAAGGTCACCATGAAAGATTATCTGCCCAGTGCTGTAGAGTCATCGTATTTTATTCTGTCAATATTTGACAGAATAAAATTAAGCTGTTACTAATTTTCTCCCATATACTTTTCTTAGGGAAAGCCAAAGCCACAAGTGACTTGGACCAAAGATGGACAACCTTTGGATCCCAAGCGAGTATCTGTGCGCAACAGTGAGAAAGACTCCATCTTCTTCATCCGTGGAGCACAACGCGCAGATTCTGGAAAATATGAGATGACTGTTAAGATTTTGGATGAATTAGAAGACAAGGCCATCATTAATCTCCAGGTGGTTGGTAAGGGCAATGGAACCATGTGGTTTGATTTATCCTCTAAAGCTGGTGTGGGGAAAGTGTGTCCTCAAGCCTCTCTTTACACTCTCCAGAATACCCTTGAAGCCCCAGATCCTTTCTCATTTGTATATGCATGATTTTGATTTGAAAAAAAAATTGGCAAAACATTTCCAAACTACCCCATCCAATTCTGTCCCCTCATTGGCGTAAAACCAGTCCATGAATGTGTGATTGTGGGCTACTCCAGTGGTGCATTTGCTCAGTTATGATCTAAATGGGTTAGGAATCCCACTGGCCCACCCCAAGACCTTTTAAAAAAAAACATTTAAATCAGTATCACGGGTTTTCCTTCCAGCTTGTCTCCTGGTTTAAAAAGGATCTCTCCTCAGCCAAAACAGTTTCATTTCCCAAAGAACATTGTGAATTGCCCTTCCACTCCACCTAGGAGCATGGGAAGTCATTTTTAGTTTTAAAAAATCCATTTGAGGGCTTTGGAGACCCTAAAAATGGCCTTAGTGGTCACATGTGACCTACACTTTGCAGTGCACCCCAACCCTGATTTAAGAATTATCATGTACATCTGTTTTTGAGGCAATTTTTTCTAAAGGCTGGAACAGGCAAATTGTATCTCTCCTTGCATGCTGGACTGTAACTCTTGGCAGTTCTAACTAGGAAAGCCAGTGGTGATTGTCCCCTTTCCCTCAACAGTTGTAAAAGGAAAATGTATATCTAAAAGAGATTGAAGAATTTGGAGTCATTGTTTCAGGCATTAGGGCTACATTCAAATCAAGTAAAATGTCCTTTGAGCTATTCATGATTGTGATGAATGAGTATCCTTTTTCAGCAGGATGGCTGAATGGCTGCTGTTTTTGTTATCTGGGCTTCCTGGTGTATTGCTTTGTACTGTGCATTTGCAGGTATCACCTCTTTGATAATCTGTGATTTGTCTACATTTTGTGACACTTTCCAGAGAAACCAGGCCCTCCTGAGAATTTGAAGCTTTTAGATGTCTGGGGTTTTAATGTGGCACTAGAGTGGAGCCCACCCAAAGATAATGGCAACGCTGAGCTCAAAGGCTACACAGTCCAGAAAGCAGACATGAAAACTAAGGTAAAAACTGGGGACTGAAGGATATACAGTCTACAATAAATGCTGGATATTGAAAATCTCCAGTAGTGGTTCCTGAAGCTATCATAACCCCAACCCACATTCTAAAAAGGATTTAGCTAAACTACTGCTTCAGGATTTTGTGACAACGTTTGCCTTTCATTTTGCTGCAGTCCTATACAGAGTTTTCCTGGGAGTGAATCCCATTAAACGCGACAGGATTTTAATAGACACATAAATAATTGTAGAGTTCATCTTGATTTAAAGGTTACATTTTAATCAAACTTGACTTTGATTAAAATGAGCACTGTATACAGTTTTATTTAGAGCAGCAAAGTAGTTCTCAAATACATCCTGAATTTGTTGTACTGAAACACACACACACACAATATTTGCAAAAACAATTAGAGCGGCAGACTCCCTCCCAGCTTTCTGTTTAGTGAGGACTGGCTGCTTAAGGTTTCATTTATTTTATATTTAAAACTATTCCACGTTTACCATGCTATAAACTGCTGTATAATATCCCTTTCTTTGATTTTTGTAACAACCTATCAGGTGGGTTTATGCTGTGAAGAAAATCCTTTAGGTCACAGCTGATCAGAGAGTCACAGCTCATCAGAGATTTGAATTTGAGTTCTCCAAAACTATCCAAATTGACATCTGAACAGTGTGGCCTCTCATCCTTAGGTCATATAGGAGAGGAATTGGAAAGGCTGAAGTGGGAGCATACAGGCAAGGCAGCGGAGTCAGTGCCCATGCCTTAATACAGGTTGGTCAGATCTGTTAGTTCTTTTTTCTCTGACATTTAGGTTTAAAAAACTAAACTAAACTAAAAATCTTCAAGTACTTTCCATACTGAATATGAAGAAGGTTGTGAATTTTATGTAGAGAGATCTTGTAGTACCTTTGAGACTAACACAATATCTCTCTATATACTAATTCTACAGACTAACACGGCTATATCCTTGAATTCTACATCTATGTGAATTTTAGTAAACCACTGCCTAAATTAACTGAAATAAAATTGGGATACATTTTCCCTGTTGATTTAGGCTGTGGAATTAAGGATAAGATTAAAAAGCAACACTGATTAAAATGCTTTAAATATTTCTTTTATGCTTGTTAAAAACTAAAATTATAACAGCGTATAGAGAGATCTTGTAGTACCCTTGAGACTAATTGAAAGAAAGAAGTTGGCAGGATGAGTGTTTGTAGACTTAATTATAACAGTACCAATATCTTGAATGAGGAGGTAAATCAGAATTAAAAATGTATGAGCTGAGTTTTAACCTAAAGCCAACAAATCAGTCTTTCTAAATATATCCATAACAACAAATCTTTCCCTTGAGAACTTTTTTCCTTTCTGATCCTTCATCAGCTACTTCAATTTCAGAAGGTCAACCTAGTTTGCCTTTGTGGCAGAGCTTTGTTTGTGGGATCCAATCACAATCCCTCTGGAAGATTTGATATCCTCGGCTATTTCTGGAAAACTGGAACTGTGACATGTGCCTCCCTCACCTTAGGACTGGATTGTGACTTTGGCGCGGCTTCTGGACTCTTAGGACACATGCATCATTTAAACAGCATACCTCCAAAGTGACCTGAAGCAGCTTTATTTTGGCCTGTCTGTATTGCACCATAGCAATGTAATTATGTATAACCTAATTATTTTTTGGAATAATAGTCCATATTATTTCTAAAACACTGTTGCAGTCACTTTTGACTATTTTACTATTTTTGAAATATATTTTTGTTAAAAATGAGTCAAAGATAAAATTTCTAAAGGAAATAGCTCACACTAATGTGGTTTTAAAAATGTTCTAAGCTCTGCTTTCTCCCTTTCAAAATGACTGTGGAAACATCATGGACTGAAAAACAACAAGTTAAGCCACATGCTTTGTTAAATGCACTGATGTAGAAAGGTAGAGGCTGCAGCATATGGGAAATGGTGCAAGTCATCTCTTTCCTCTTGGACTTTAGTCCCAACAAAAATCACACACGGGGGAATAGTTCCCACCAGTGCCGAAAATTCCTTCTATTTTCATGTGACCTCATGTAGAGTAACTCACCAAACAGATCATCATTCCAGGGTTGATGTGTGAACTAAAATGTCAAACAGTATATGATAATTCTTGATTGGGGAAAGGTCTGTCTGTCATAGGTAAGTATCTGAAGAAGCCTACAGGACAGCTTTTTGTCCTGAACTTGGATATTTTAATGTTTAAAGTTTGGCATTCCTTGCTTTCCAGCAATGGTTCACTGTTCTGGAACATTACAATCGCACTAGCTGTACAGTGTCTGATCTCATCATTGGCAACACCTACTCCTTCCGAGTCTTTTCAGAGAATCCCTGTGGCCTCAGCGAGAAACCTGCTGTTACCAAGGATGTGGCACAAATCAAAAAATCAGGTAGGGTCCATAGAAACATGACAAGCGAGAAAGTAGAAAGAACTTCGTTTGGCTAGGCTAACAGTCTTCCATGAAAGGGTGTCACACAGTCTTAAGTATTCCAGAGGGATCATCTGAAATCTGGGCAGCATCTATGTATGTGTGGCTTTATGTTTGGCTATATAACATAGTAGAGGCTGTAGTGGAAGGATTATGGCAGAATAATAAGAAATTCACCTTGCAAAGATCCTACATGAAAGCTAGGAAGGTACATACATGGCTGGAGAGTGGAGGGATTTTTTGTTTTGTTTTGTTTTTAGAGTTGAGTGTAGGGAAGGGCTGAATATTTAGAAATATTTGAAAAATGGTCAAAAATCATGTTTCTCAAGCATCAAGAAACCATGATATGAAGGATTCTGGGCTGATGAGAACCTTTGCAGTTCAGCACTTATTCTGCCCAAAATTTGTACATGCTTGTTTTGCACAGAAAACAGCATTTCCTGTACAGAAAATAACAGTTATCCACAGAAATATTATTTTCTCCATAGAAAATGTTGTTCCTTACTGAGGAAATGCTGTTTTTTGTGTGTGAAAAATAACTGTGTGCAAATTTTGCACACAATATATTCTGACCCCCCCCCCCAAAAAAAAAGAAAACAGTTGGGACTATTCATCACTTCCTTCAAGAAGAAATTAACAAATAATTACATCCCTAGTTGAATGTAGAGTAAGAGAAGAATTGCTGCGCATGGTATGTGCACTTATTCTGGTAAACCGATTTTTCAGGTTTTGTATTGTCTCAAAAACTGTTCTTACCTTTATTTACAGTTATGTATCTATTTGCCCCTTGTTTTAGTAACTGTGTGCAAATCACAGAAGTACAGTAGCCGGGATTTCTCTGAACCTCCAAAGTTCACCCAGCCTCTGACTGACAGAACCACCACTCGAGGTTATAGTACCCAGCTTGTCTGTTCTGTCCGGGGTTTCCCAATGGTGAGTATTGCTCTAGCTTGAATAATGAACAATGACCTTCTTCTGTAAGAAGGGGTTCCATAGAAAGTACAGGAAGAATAATCTGAGGAACTTTCTTAAGTACATTCAACCTCATTCATCACAATGGTGGGATAAGTTAATTACAGGTGAATGGGTCAGCCTGTTTACAGTCTCTGTTACCTTTGTATGTGATCAGTCCATTCTGTGTTACTCACACTTTAATCCAAAATGCTTTCTTTAATTCTGCATAAAAATTCCCATTTAAATGTGTGTTAATATGTGATTTTCTTCAAACGAACATTTCAAAATATATTTTATCTCAAAACATGCATATTAAAACATATTTTAATAAATACATTTTCTTTTGAGCTAAGAAGTGCACTACAGTATTTAAAGCAGTGCAATCAGTATTTAGAGGAGTGGAACTTCAAGCAGGTGAGGAATGTGTGGCTTTGTTGTTGTTGTTCGGTTCCAATTTCCATGAGTCTCTCAGCTAGGATAGGCAGTGGTGAGGTCTTACAAGAGTTGCACTCCAACTGCAGAGCTGCACATTCTCCACCTGATCTCTATAGTCAATGTGGCTCCCTCCAATCCCTAGATGAACTCATCTTTGCTTGTGCTGAAATAAATGTGCCCCAAACACAGAGGCATTCCTGGTTTTGCCATTATTGGTCTATGTAATCCCAGCTATATTACTTGTCTATTTATTTCCCCATTTCTAGCATGGGTTGAAAATACTGCCTTGGCTTCTATAGCAAGGAACAAATATTCCCAACCTAAGTATACTTTAATAATATTGGTAGTGTGATTATAAATAACCCACTCTTCCCATCAGAGGGCCCCTGCCCTTTAAAAAAGTGTGTGTGTGTGTGAGAGAGAGAGAGAGGGAGAGGGAGAGAGAGAGAGAGAGAGAGAGAGAGAGAGAGATATGGAAATACTACCTCCCTGGATGCCCAACAGTTTCCTAAGACCTGCTAGTGATGCTCCTAAACAATAAATAACGATACATTCATGAGTTCCACCCCATATCGGCAAATATTGCATGGTTGTTACAGTCTGTAGCAACACTGGGAAATTCATTGGTAATGTTTTGAATCTTAAGGGGGATAAGGATAGAAAAGTAATGAAGGGCAGATATTGTCTAGAAATTTGTCACTAACTAGGGGGAAGTTGCTATGCAGCTGGATCAAGTAGCAGCTTTCTTCCCCCAGTCTTATATATATGTTCATTTCTGCTGTTTTGTTCCCTTTATCCTGTTTCAGCCCAAAGTCATTTGGATGAAAAACCAAATGGAGATTCGAGAAAATCCCAAATATCTCGCCATCACAAACCAAGGTGTTTGCTCTCTAGAAATTCGCAAGCCCAGTCCCTTTGATGGTGGGGTCTACACTTGCAAAGCTGTGAACCCATTTGGAGAAGCCTCTGTAGACTGCAAGCTCAATGTAACAGGTATGTGATGTGTGTTCCTATTGCTCAGGCTTCCCTGTTCTGATACCATTGCCAAACTTTTCAAAGGGAGCTAGTTTACAGTTGTGGGGGAATTCCAGAGAAATGTTTGTCACTATGGGATTTCCAGCCACAATTTTGTAATGAATTGGCTCAATATTTTGGTTCCCTGTAGAGATGTTGTTGACAGCTAGGGTGTATTTATCAGAAGCAGTTCAAGGTTGGTATTTTGGCTTCCATTTGCTTGGATTGCTGGCATCTATTTCCATCTTGGGCATTCCCATAATCATTTTCAAACTTTGTTAATGCTAGTTCCCAGGACTGACGGCCCTTCATACAAAGGATCTTCTTTCAGAAATGCAGCACAATAGGAAGGGGTTACACATTTGATACGACATGCTCCACTATGCTTCATTATCATTAATTCAAAAGGTGATCCAATCCAGAGAGGCAGCTTGGTAATGCAGTGTGTTCTGAGCTGGAACTGGTTACAGTTCCTTTCCTCCCAAGAAATTGGCTTTGTACTAAAAATAAATGGTATCACTACTATAAGAGAGGTTTTATGACTGCTAAATTAGTGTAGCAGCTTATGGCAGAGGAAACATCATGCCCCTTTAATGGACGGGTTCTAGCATCTTTTTAGAGTAGATAATAGGACTTGGTCCCTAAACAATCATTTCTACCCAGACCATCCCAGGGCCAATGCTGTAAATCATCACAGCTAGAAAATGGATCCCTTGTGCAGGGATGCACCTCCCAATCAGGCAATTAGAAGACAGATTTCCAGGGTTATATAGGACAGAATCAAATAGCAAAAACTAATGCTTATAAGTAATGCATATAAGAACCCATCTGCCTGGGTGGCATGGGACCACATCCCCTACAGTGTTATCAATCTTTTATCTTTATCTTTAGCAGAAGAATAATATACAAGTTAGCTTAATAATCATATTGTGTAGCATTTATATAGTTTTTTTAAAGGTATCCTTTCAAAATGTCTTTATTTCATTTTTGCTGAAGTCCTAGAAGACAGATCAGTACAGGGTGATTTAAAAAGAATGGTGCAAAACTGAATAAAAACAGCTTTACTTTTGCACCATACTTTTTTCTAAATTGCCTGGTATTATTTCCCCCATATTGAGGGTTATCTAAGGCCCCTGGCAAAAGCAAAATTAAGCCACAAACATCATCAGTCTCTTATGCAATATGCCACACATGGCCACCAGAAGATGTCATGATTCTAAGATATAAGGCCCACCCACCCCTGCCTTCTGCCCCAGCTTTTTCTTTTTTACCTTCACATTAGTAATGATAGTACAGACCACCATCCTTACCCCATGTCTTACTATGAAGTTTTAATATTTAAATTTTCTTTAAACAGTATTCCTCAAGATTGCTGATAAAGAGATGGTGGTACAGGCATCTTTAGGGCCACCTTGCCTTACACTTTGAGTAAGGACACATTAAAGTAAAGCAGGAGGCAAGCAATGTCCCTTCTGCAGCTTTGTATTGGCAGCAGAGCTCTGCAGTGAGCAGGCAGTGGTGGCAGTAGCAGCAGTCATTTCTGACTGGAGAAACTCAGGGGCCATTCAGACCACCTTTTACCCTGGATCAGAAACCGAATTAACCACGGGAAGTTCATATTGGACCCGATCCTTTCACAAGCGACAATTAGGCTTGCACACCTGTTCCGGGGCAAATGCCCCTTAGCGCAGGTCTTTTGAAAGCAGAGTAAAAGCTGTATCTTTTTGGGGGGGGAAACGGGTTTGGTGAATATGAACTTGTCCCCGATCATGATTGGGGCAAGTTCAGGGGAGGGATTTAGGTCAGAGGGAGGGCAGAGGGCAGAACGTTCCTTCCCTTCATTGGAGAAGGAGGAGGAGGAGAAGGAAGGAGCCGGAGGAAGGATGCAAAGGGCGATCAGGGATAACAGAGGAGGAAGAGGAAGGAGCTGGAATAAGGATGCAAAGGGTGATCAGGGGTAATGGAGGAGGAGGAGGAGGAGGAAGGAGCCAGAGGAAGGATGCAAAGGGCGATCTGGGGTAACAGAGCAGGAGGAGGAAGGAGCCGGAGGAAGGATGCAAAGGGTGATCAGGGGTAATGGAGGCGGAAGAGGAGGAGGAAGGAGCCAGAGGAAGGATGCAAAGGGTGATTGGGGGTAACGGAGCAAGAGGAGGAGGAGAAAGGAGCTGGAGGATAGGTGCAAAGGGTGATCGGGGATAACGGAGCAGGAGGATGGAGCTGGAGAAAGGGTCAATTCAGAGCAGGTCAGAGGGAGGGCAGGGAATAGAGCAAGTCTCCGCTCTCTCAGGCAATTTTCTCTCTCTTTTTATTTTTATTTATTTTTATTTTTGACAGACTGCGTGCATGCTTTTTGCTACAGTTAAATACATATATAGATAGATTGTGTGTCTGCTTGTGCTATTTTCCCTTTCATTTCCTTGTTCCCAGCAAGGCACTTTGCAAAAGGCTTTTTTTCTAAAGTATTTTTATATGTGAATGCTACAATGCAAATGTTACAAATGTTTCCCTTTCAATTTGGCAAATTGACACAGAATGCTTTTGCTACTGTCTGTAAGGAATTCTGGGGTGGCTAAGGGAAAGCAAGAGGATGCAGAGAAGCCATTTGGGGTGAGGAATTGTTGTTGTTGTTGTTGTTGTTATTGTTGTTGTTGTTGTTGTTGTATGTGTATGAGGCATTCTGGGGTCGCAAGGAGGGAGGATGCAGAGATGGCATTAGATTGCATTTTGGGGTTGAAAAAGGAGGCAGGGGAAGATCCATAATCTGTAGTGACCCAAATACACACAACACACACACATCTGGAGGTTTTTAAATTTGACAGCATCTGTGCATACTGCCGCCTGTTGTTTTTTTAAAAAGGAGAGGAGGAAACACACTTCCGATTGCCCAATGGCTGTAGGAAACGTCACCCTGACGATAGTGGAACTGAATTTGATTGACAGTAGAGGAGACTTCATTTTAAACCGGTACCTGCAAATGTGAACTCTCCGGAAGAGCTGCAAGGGCATTCGGGGTTTAATTACCCTGACTGAGGTAAATTTTGTGGACACTTGCTTCCGGAGAGATCCGGGAGGGGGGGGACCCGATTCTGCCCAGTTCCATCCAGCACAAGTAGGTGAGTCTGAATGGGGCCTCAGTTGAGATGAATTGTCTTCCAGGCAGCAGTTGGGAATGTATGATCCACCCTCCTTCCTAATCTTCTGCCTAACTCATGGAGCTCACCTTGTTTATGGGTGCCTGGCCTTGCTGCCGCATCAGTTTTTTTTTATCTACTTAGAGGACAATATATTTTGATTAATTATTAAGAACTCCTGATTGTATCAGTGCAGCACCAGAATGAGCTGGGAAAATGTGGAATCAGTTCCTTGGAGTTGTTCAAGAAGAGGGTGGAAATACATCTGTTGACAGTAATTTAGATTTTATTGCCTTGGTGCCAGGCTTCCTCATAGCTACAAGTCCCAAATCAACAATTCAGCCAACACAGAAAAGGAAGCATAATAAAAACTAGCAGAGGGAGAGAGAGAGTGTGTGTGTTCATGTCGGAAAACCAGGCAATCAAAAAGATGAAATACACTGTGTTGCACCTGATCATGTTTCCAGGCTCTGGAATCCCATATTTCTCTAATAGAATCCATTTATGCCTCACTATGCAGCTATTGATTTCTTCACCATTGTTTTAATGGCAGATAACCAACTGTAAGTGGTGGATTCACCTTCACCATCTGCAGTACTTACAGCCCACCTGGGAAGCCATAATTTATTTCTCACATAAGTCATCTTGCTCAAATTTCTGTGCTTCAGCAAAGTGATCCCCAGCTCCCCACCCTTCCAGTTGGAGAAGACATGGCTCCCAAGCAAACAAATGGAATACTTGAATACACCAAAAGATTTACTTTTCTCATTCACAAGGTCCAGCTGAAGCATTGGAGACACCAGGGACAAAACTGAGAGTTAGGCAGGTGTAAAAGGAGTAAAGTTTAATTCTAGGTGGACAAGCAGTGTTGGACATCAGTTACAAACTTCAGTGTCAGTTTTTTAAAAAGTAAACAGGTGGTGGAGAAGTCTGGAAAATGAGGTTTGGGAAAATACATGCAGCTCAGAGGCTGCACTTTGTCTGTCCCTGACTGATCCAGATGGTAACATATGAATATGTTTGAATATGTCAAAAGTGCCTGTCCCCCAAATAATGAGAGTACAGAAATATGAGGGCAGTAGATGGGGCAAGCTTCCCTTCCTTCTTGAGCATAAACAATTCAGTGCAAGTCCAAAATTGCCAAGATACCTGGCATATATCTTGCTGGAAAATGTACAGGAGGTTGGAGGAATCTCACCCACAGCTGGCATTGAGGGTTCCTGCTCCCAGGCCAGCAGCCATATGCTGGCTGTTCCAACCTACTCTATGGCAGAGGAAATTCAGATCTGGCTTGGATATGAACCATAATACAGCGCGCCCGCATCATACGCGGGCGCACCTTACGCAGCTTGAGCATACGGCTCAAGCCGCGGGGCGCACGTGGGGCGGAAGGGGCGGTGCGTCCCATTCAATTGAATGGGTGCGTGAGCCCGTTGCGCCCCGCACGCCGCCACGCCGCCGTGCACAAGCCCCATTGTTTACAATGGGGCTTGAGCATAGGCGGAATTCGCCTTATGCGGAGGGATCCGGAACGGATCCCCACGTAAGGCGAGGACCCACTGTATCTAAAATGATCAGTATTCGTCCAGTAGTTGGAAGATGGATTCTTATAAATATAAATTTTCAGCCCAAATACTTCAGGCAGTTTCTTGACTGTGGGAGGAGGGCAATGAGAACATTGTCCCTTATAAAAATTCTACCCCTCTGAATGAAATTTGATTTCAATCTTCACATTTTTCACATTGCTGCAACTTAAAACTTTGCTTGAGTGTTAAGAAATAAAGTTTCATAATCTAAGAAAAAGGGATTTCTTTGGTAACTTTGCCTGCCCCTTTTCTTTGGATGCCTAAAGGACAGAAAAATTCAAATGTGTGACTGTGGTTCTTCAAGTGGTCATTTGTGAACCCACACAACCCGCTCAGATCCCCTCTGTCTAGTCTTGCCAAGAGATGACCACTTAAAGAATACTGTTACGGGTACGCATCTTGACCTTTAGGTATCCAAATAAAAAGGGCAGGAATTTACCAAGAGAATGTAAACATAGCAAATATTAGAGTTTGAGGTGTGATGTATTTGGAGACTGAGGGAAAATTTTGTTGGATGGGATGGACAAATTCTTATTTGATGTTGCAATAATTACCCCCTCCCATCTTACACCACTGGGGAAGGTTTCAGCCCACAAAATAGCTCCCCCCACTTTAGCAAGATAACTCAGGCTCTGTGCAGACCGGCAGTTTGAGCCAGCTTGGGAGCAGAGTCGGGGCATAGTGTCTACATGACGCATGCCCTAGCTCTGCCTCCAGAGTGCTGTGATGCTGCACACCGCACCACACGGTGCATGGCATCATGGCGCTCCCCTGTTGCAACGCCAAAGGAGCTCCTTCGAGCCATGGTACCACGGCTGTCATGCCCTTTCCAGGGTGCAAAAAGGAGACACATTTCGTGGTTCCTTTTTGTGCCCTGGAAAGGCTGGATCAGGGCTGTGGGGTGTGGTTGCCACAGCCCTGATCCAGCACACCTGAAGGTGGCTGCAGGCTGCCCCTTCAGAGTGGTCTGCACAGCGCTCATTTCCATATGTACCTACGTACGGTAAGTCTTAAGATCTTCAGAGTCCTGCTCCAAGTGCTCTGCCATAAAAAAAAGTGTGTCAGATAACCACCAGGGAGATGGTCTTTTCTATAGCAGCCCCCTGCTTGTGGAGCAACTTTTTTGGTCGTTTTGATTGTTTTCAGATGACATCATGTGACTTGAGCATTAACATGACATTAATCAGTACAAAAAGCCACAAAATAGCATCACTTTTTAATTTCAGGAAAATCCCCAAGTTAAAAAGCGGTGCAGTGTTGCAGCTTTCTGCACAGGTTAATGTCGGGTTAATGTCAAAATCATCCAACATGTCTGAAAACAATCCAACTCTTGCTGGACATTCCCAGGATTTAAACCCCATACTGTATATCCATGGGATTTGGGCGCTTTGCCTCTCGTGTGATACAGAGGTGAAGAATCAAGAGCCTTTAAATGTATTATGTATCAAATATAGTGCACTGTCTTCTAAACACCATTCTGAGTCAGCTGATTTTAAGGTTTGAAATTTTTAAAGGGTTGGGTCTAATTATCTGTATGTGTTTTACATTTTGTTCTTGTGGAACCTATAAAGAAGTATTTTTGTACAAATGAAGTTTTCTGCTAAGGAGTAGTTTTTGTCTGCTGTGTTGGAAATGATGACAATTGTCTCCCAAATGTCTCCAGTCCCAATATGCAAAAAATGCAGTTCTCACTGGCATTTTTTGAAATTGAACTGAAGTGCTTGCCACTTTAATTCTGAATTTCAGAATTCAGGTTTTCACCACAGAAATGCAGAGTAGTCATGACATCTATCAGGTTAACTGGCTGATAGATGTTAGTCAGTGTGCTGCTTCAGTCTTTTTCTCTTTGTGTTTTACAGTACATGGCAGATGTGCTCCTGCTGATAGTGCTAGCAGGACACAAAAGACATCTATTTCATGAAAAAGAGAGCTATGAGAGCTAACATTGCACCTTGGTTGTAACAATTCTTGTTTTTCTGTAGTTCCAGAATGAAGATGGCACAGTGAATTGGATGAAGATCAAGGTGTGTTTGACTGCACTTTAGAGATCATTCCAACTTAAAAGCCAGCCAACATATGTTATATTAAAGAGTCCATGTTTGGAATTGGAGACAACATTGGTACAAGACTGGTAACATTTGGCATTGCTCCGTTGCATTTAGCTATATAATGCACAAACAGAGATGTAAGGAAATGAAGTGAACAGACTTCATATAAAATTGTTATACAGATCTTCTCCTGCTTCTTCTTCTTATGCTCAGTCCATTCATCTTCTGAAGCCTAACTGAAGATCACATTAATTATTATAATCTAAAAACCTTCATTTGGAACATAGAACATATACATCTATAAAGACAGATCAATATGAAGACCCAAAAAGGGAGGGGAGAAAAAGCAGAAGGGCAGAGTTGGGTACAAAAGGAAAGGAAAGGCACAGGCTTATATATTCTGATTTCCTACATTCTCCTACATTCCTGCCCATAAAGTCTGGTTAAACTGTAATACTAAGGGCTCGTTCCCACTATTATTTAAAGTGAATTGCTGATTGGTTTATATTACCATCATTCCCATTCGAAACCAGTTCTGATCTGGTCATGATAAAGTGGGCAAATGCAAAAAACCACAGTTTTTCCAGACACTAGTTTTCTAATGGCTATTTTGGAAAGAATCAATTCCGGAGCATGTTCAACAAGTGGGGATAACAGATCTGAGTCACATCATTCTGAGGGGAGAGACGAATGGCAGAAGGGTGTTTACCATTCCTCCTCAGTTTTGGGTAGATCCACCATCCCCCCCCCAGTGCTACCTTTGTGTTTGTAGTGTGACCTATGGGTGCATGATCTTTTTTAAAAAAAAAAATTATAGTAGATTTGATTAATTGATTTTGCAACTACTTGCAATCAGCGAGGCAAGCAGTTGCAAAACCAATGAATTGAATCATCTATCTATCTATCTATCTATCTATCTATCTATCTATCTATCTATCTATCTATAAAATTCCTTGGCTGTCCGGGCTGCCAGTTATGTCACTGATGATGCACAGATGATTGACATGCATTTTGAAGTGGTGCAAACTAGTGGGAACAACAATCATGCCAAAAAAGAAGTGATTACAAGGGGACAATGAAAAGATCCACTTTCATAGCGGGAATGACAGGCCTTTTGGAATCGATTTACCAACATGAAGTGAAGGCGAATCCCAACCGGTTTAAATGTAAGTGGGAATGAGCTCAAGAATAGATAGGGTCCCTTTTAAAGTATGCTAACTACCATTGGCCCAACTTTTCCCAATTAGTGTAGAACCACTGAAACAATTGGATTTACTCATATATTGTTCAACAATTGTTTGAATACTCTAGATGGGATCAACGAACAGGATTCCAGTCATTGCATTTCAAAAGGAACCTAATAGTTCCTCTTTAAGATCAAAACAGTACACAACAGCTGAGCCTCTTAGAAGTTTTGAACCACATGGGCAAAATCTTGCTCTGTACGGCAAATTGCAATATCACTTTAATGTAACAGAGAATTCCATGATATGCAGCCAAGAGAAATAAAGCTCTTTTAAAAGAAACTTAATCTAATAAGCAACCAGTTCCTTTGGCAAATGTTTAAACATATAGTACATCCTGGAGTATATATGAAATGTGAGGATATGAACCAGGATTGAAAGGTTTCCTTGAACCTATTTATAAGAGAGAGAGAAGATGGGAGGGAGTGGCAATATTCCATTTTCAAGGAAGCAGTCAGTCCTTAAAGGAGGGAGAGAAAAAATAATCCATTCATTTGTAGTGGTGAGCCATACGTAGGTGAGAGCAAGCACCCAACTGAGCATGTTAAGAGTCTTGTTCTGGGTGCCCAGAACCAATTTCTTACACTGACTGCAGTATTTTGGTTCATTATTTACTGATCAAAGCCACCTAAACCCTCTTGGTCTCACTGGGCTGGAACAATACCTTATATTTACGTTCATTTAGTGGTTTTTAGAAGGGATCTGTAGCTTGGAAATGAAGGCACTGTTCTGTCTTTTCAAAAACAGACACTTCACTGAGAACAGAACCTACTACAGTTTTAACACTATAGAGAATGCCAACCATGTTTCCTCTGACCATGAAGCTATTACTTACATATTTCTACTCATGGCCATGCAATACAGTCATCATTACAGTTCTAAATAAATGTGCACTTAGCACTGAAATGAAAACAATTCTAGTGGAGAGCCTGGGAGGACCCTCTAACTCATCACTGTTCTATGATAGGTTCTGCAGATGACTTGAACCGAGCTCATAAACTAATAGGGGTATATGCACTGCATGGCCAATGTAAAAGCCTTTGGTTTAATGCCAATAAGTCTGATAAAGGATTTCATAAACAGATGTGGATTGTGTAGATATTTTTTTTCCACAATAATGCATGGGAAACACTTTCAGAATTGAATATGCCCCAGCCATCATCATGATTGAGAGAAATGAGCCAGAATAATGCTAGATGTTTCATGTCTTCTAAGGTGGAGGCTGGGGATGAGGGGAAAAAATGGGCAGATAAACCAGGAAAACTATTTTAGCCAAAGAGCAAAAGTACTTTCCAACATGCTGCTCTTCCTTTCATTGCACAGCAGCAACTGGTTTTCACTGGAGATTGGAAGACATAGGAGTCAAGAAGCTGCCCTAATGTGGAGTCAGACAATCATCCATCTACATGAAACATCTAGAAGTAGGCCAGTGCTCTGATTGTCAGCAATGGCACTTCAGGATCTCAGGCAGGATTCTTTCCTAGCTTTGCTGGAAGATTTATAATGATCCATAGGGATTTCCTATCCAGGGATTAATCCACTGCTTAGCTGCCAAAACTAGAAAAAGATCAAATATGTCCAGATAGTATTTGTGGTTGCAGTACTGACCTGCTCAGGTATTTGGTAATTGTGATTATTTATAATATGGACCAGAGCAATGTGCCAGCCTTGAACCATTCAGGGGGATGAGTCTCAAGGGGAGAGACTGCTCTATCAATGTTTGTTATTACATATACAAGCAGACAAGTCTGAAGTGGAGACTCTCTACTGTCCATGGAGGCTTTCCACATGAGTTGAAATCCTGAAAAGTCAATAAATGTCAGAATCTTCATAGATAACAGACAATTTGTCACCCTTTATGTGTAGAAGGGCAATGAACGGGACAGAAAAAAGATGGAGCTAGCACTCACTGACTTCTCCATTAGGTTCAGTTTGTCCACTAACTAAATGTCAGAATAGGGTTTCTGTAGTTACATGAAATGGGGTGAAGTGAACTAATTAAGGCCAGAAAATAGTGAGTGGCTGAGCAGTACCCACAGAAGAAAGCAACCATTTCCCAGGGGTGCTGTACTGCTTCCAGAAGACAAACATAGGCGTGGGACATGTCAGGGATGATGGGAGTTGTGGCTCTTCACCTGGCCTGGAACTCACCACCTGGTTGTGCACCACGCTGACCAGTTTTGGCCAGTTGTTATATCTTTGCAAGAGTTGCAGAGAACAGGCTGAAGACCCCGACAAACTCTCCAAGCCTTCTCACTCTTGCTTCCACAGAAGTCTTCACCCTTCTTCACCAGGGTCCTGCTGGTTCTTGTAGCTTCACCCAAGACACCAGACAACTCAGTAGTCTTATATAAAAGATCTACTTTATTCTACTATATACACAGCTCCAAACAATACTCAACTCCTCACTCTCCAATCCACTCTACTACCCACAACTACAACCCACAATTAACGATTTCATCATCTCAGCCTTGACCACTTAACAATTGTCAGGTGTGTCCAATTATCCACTCTGCAATTCTTGTCCTTGGCATTCAGCACTTGTTAATTGTCTTACCATTCACACCTGTGTGGTTCTCTATTGGCTTCTGCTGAGTCACTCTGACTTTCACATACATGTTTTATTTCTCTTACTGTATGTCCCATGTTGCTTTTTCCTTAACAGGACAGACCGCCCCAAAAGGGCGTCCTGTCAGCAGCCTAATTCCCTTCAAAGGGAAGCCTCAGCCACCAAACCGTGCAGCTTCCCTCTGGAGGAAAAAGAACCTGGAAAAAACAGGTTCTTTTTGTGCCGCAGGGTGGACACCACGAGTGCGCCAATGGCCAACTTGCGATGTAAGTGACATGTGGTGCCACACGGCACTTATGTCACAATGGCAGCAACTGTGTACACAGGACGCCGCCATTGTTACATTGCCACACCGTGCTAGGGTTAGGGACTGTGCGGTTCCCTAAAATCAGCGCCAGCACGGCACATTTGGGCAATCTGTACCACGCCATAATTAGGCAGATATTGAAAACAAAGTTTTTAGAAACTCTGCTTGTGGAAGTGTAAGAAAAAAACATCAATCTCTGGTGTGATTAGAGGCACTATGTTTTCCTGACTATGCTGGCTGCAGTGAAGAGTGTTGAGTGATTAGTGAAATACCTCCTTAGTAGTGTAAGAAATCTTGTGGTGGTAGGTCAAATTGGAGGTGTTATACAACAGCCTCCACTCTCAAGTATTCCTTTTTTTTAACCTTAGGGTTAGACAGCATTTAAAAACAATTTCAATAGTTCCCTTTTTTCTTCAGCATCATTATGGGTGCTTTTCAAGATGACACAAAGCATGCTAATTTAGTCTAAAATGTTCCTCTTGTGAATATTGTCAGTTATGAGACAGCAGATAAAAGAGATTATTTTTTAGCTTAACGTGTGTAATTTTTGATCAGTGTCCTCTTTTTTCTTTTTTGGTACAGACAGTGGAAACTTGTGCAAACTAATTTGAGAGATATTACTGAAAATTGGCTCTGCTAGATGCACCAGATGGATTTGTTACCACCATTTGCTTCTTTGCTTCAACAGTTGCATATTTGTTAGTTTATTTATGATGTTTCTATCTACCCCTATACTGAAAGGCTGTCAGGGCTAGAACACCAACATGGTCCACAATACAGTAAAGATTTACAAGGCCTCACAATAATTAAAATATAAAAAGATGGGAGAAAATAAAGTAACTTTATTGATGCTGGAAAAAAGCACACACCAGTGTATGTGCACTCAAGCCTCCCTGCAGAAGACATTTTATAAATGGGCTGCCACATCTGAGAATGTCCTCATTTTAGTAGCCACATTTGATGAACACACCCAGAGGAGAGAGAGCCTCTCACAATGACTAAAGGGGTTGTGATAAGACATTCCTTTAGGTACTTGGACCTCAGAGCTTTAAAGGTCAATGCTAAGTCTTTGCATTGGACCCAAACACAATGAAAGCTAGATGAAAAAGCAATAGATCACACAGTCATATCACCCACTCTTGGTAGCCTAGCACAGTGATGGTGAACCTATGGCACGCGTGCCAGAGGTGGCACTCAGAGCCCTCTCTGTGGGCACATGTGCCGTCGCCCCAGCAGAGTTTGCCAGAGTTTGTTACTAGAAATCCCAGAGTGACATGGCACTTTGCAATAAATAAGTGGGTTTTCAGTTGCAGTTTGGGCACTCAGCCTCGAAAAGGTTCACCATCACTGGCCTAGCAGCTCCATTTTGAACAAGTGGAAGTTTCTAAAACATTTACAAATGTAGCTTCATTTGCAGTTGCAGTAATCTCAAGTGGTTGTCAGAGTGCAAAGATCATCAAGCTATTGCTGCCCAGGTATGATCACGGCTAGTATTTATCAGCTGACATTTTACAAGTGGGTGCCATTCATTTCTTTACCTTTACCTAAGGAACCTACTGAGTGGCTTCTCTGGAAATGGTTCTGAGACCTGTCTATGTGTAAGAGGACAAAGGTAAAGAAATGGTCAGATACTTCTGTCACTATAATGTCAAAATCAACAGACAGACAAGAATCTGACTCACTGAATGGGTGAAGGTGGTTTGCTGACTGTCCTTTGTATGACATTTTGCTTCAGCCTCACTGTACAGTCTCCCATGTCACAGCATCCACATGCCACAGAATAACACTTCATGCATCTGAGAAAGTGCAGAGCATCCCTAAACACTTATCCAGTGATCCATTTTGTTAATAAAAAACCCATTAGAATCAAGACACCTTGGAGGGAACAGAATACATGACTTTTCTCTACAAATTTATTTTCTCTTTATCTGAGATGTGCAAATATTTAGCTATTGCGATATTACAAAAACTTGTGTCTGCTTCTTCATGCCTTGTACTCACTACCATAAATTGGATACTTATTGACTATTATTGGGGCTAGCAATAGAAAAGCAAAATGTGGAAGATAAATTCTTGCTTATGGCAGAAGATGCCAGGAACTGCAATTGAATGATTCATGAGCTCTGCCTTCAGAGGGTACACAATCACTCCATTCCAGATCACTGTGAATGAGACTGAAGATATTTGGCTACCTGAGGCACAGCAACAGATGGTGCCTCCCCTGTCAACCAAAGAATGTAGTACCCAGAGCCAGCTTGGCTTTTGACCCTTAAGACAGAAAATCCTACCATCACCTTTCCTCAACCCTGGCAGTAAATTTACAGCAAAAAACAAAAACAAAAAACAAAAACAAAACCTAACAGTAAGGTACCTTTACAGAACAGGCAGATTTGTTGTTGAGACAGTCACCTCACTCTGCCTAATGGTAGGGTCAGACTTGTCACAACATGATTATTACCAACCATTCTTCTTTACATTCTTATCAGGTGCCAGGTCCTCAATGCAGACATCTGTAGAATAGTCTGCCCTCATCAGTTTGGTCACCAGATGGCACCATAACACCTATCTCCCTCCTGAGTGCAAGCTCCCATTGAAGTGATCACTGCAGTAAAAGGAGTATATAAAAAGACCTCCCAGTTTTCAGAAAGGATTAGACACAGAAACAGTGGAGCTGACTTCAACACATTTTTGAAAACACCTATTACTATTGTTTTTTGTGGGGTTTTTGGGCTATGTACCCAACTCTTTTCCAGGCAAGCATTCTCTGAAGATGCCAGCCACAGATGCTGGCGAAATGTCAGTAAGAAAACTCTTCTAGAACATGGCCACATAGCTGAAAACCCCACAAAAAACTATGGATGCTGGCCATAAAAACCTTCAACTCCACATTAGCTATTACTATTGTCTGCTGCTTTTTGAGACCTTAATATTCACCACATAATAAACTGTTTTGTTAGAGAGAGCATGGACTTACAAGAATGTATAAATTAATTCTTTATGAATTACAGGATTTGGTTCTGTTAATATCTTTAAAAATCTGCAATGGCTCCAAATACGAATATGCAAATAATAATAAAAAAAAACCCCACAAACAGCATAGCTACAAAACTTTCAGTATCTAATGTTAGATTCATTTTTCCATTCACTTCCTCAGAGTGGTGGAGTCTCCTTCATTAGAGATCTTTAAACAGAGGCTGGATGGCCATCTGTCGGGTATGCTTTGATTGAGAGCTCCTGCATGGCAGGAGGGTTGGACTGGATGGCCCTTGTGGTCAGGTTTGAGGGCAGGTTTGGGGGCCAAAATTATGGATTTTGATATGACCCATGGATAAATCGAGGGTAAAACTTAGGGGCGTGTAACAAAGGATGTAAATGACGATGCAAGGGAAAATTATGCCAAATACAGTCGGCCCTTCTTATACACGGATTTCTTATACATGGATTCAAGCATACACGGGTTGAAAATGTTTTAAAAAGTATAAATTTCAAATATCAAACCTTGATTTTCCATTTTTTATAAGGGACACCATTTTGCTATGCCATTATATTTAATGGGACTTGAGCATCCACAGATTTTGTTTTCCATGGGGGATCTTGGAACCAAACCCCAGCGTATAACAAGGGTCCACTGTAACTTAGAAAATTCTGGCAGGCATAACTGTTTGTGCTCATCTTAAAGGCTGGATGGATGAAAGAATAGAGGGAATTCATATTTCTTTTTGGTGCGCTCAGCATGGACTAAGCTTTACTATTCTATTCAGAGACAGGGAATAGTTCTCGTGTGTGTGTGTGTGTGTGTGTTAAAGTGCAGTACTTACATTGACCCATGGATAAGTCAACCCAGGTTTTTGAGGTCAATTTTTTGACTAAAATTTCTAGACTTATACATGAGTATATACAGTACATCACTACAAGTCATGCTACTTTAAACCAGCCTGGAAGAGCCCAGACAAAGAGAGATGGAAAGCAACGTCTATAGTTACTACTGTGCATTTAACATAGTTTGTAATCTGGCCCTGAGTTCTTTGTGAAGGCAAATGAGCAGCAGACATGCTGAAGTAATGAGTGAAGGCCCCGACCTACTAATTCCCAAACAGAGTAGAATTCCTTCAGGACTTCACCTCTGCAGGGTGACCTCCTGGGAGAGAAATCTGGCAGAAATAGCTGAGAACAACAGCATTGAATTTATGGACAGGCCACCCTCAAAGCTTCCGAACACCTTTGCAGATCCCAAATGCTATGTTGTTTACACAGCCAAAGGGCCACATTCCATAAACAGTATTCATAGTGGAATTCAAATGCCCTGAGGGCAACTCTGGAGGGGGAGCACGTTCCCTAGGGTGGCTTCCTTCATGTGGAAGGGCTGCCCCCTTGGCCTCTCCAGAGTGTTCCCAGACAAACGGTGGGTGACACAGTGCAACAGTGTTAGCTATATTTGCTCTTCTGAAATGTCATTGTTAAATCAAGACTGCCTACCCTTAACCTCCCTCCTCTCTGTGACAGATGTAGCCATATATCAATACAGGAGGGAATGTACAGGATCTAGCCTGGTGAACTCCAATGTTTTTGTAATTTGGTGACACATGCTAAGCATTGGGGAGTTGGAGATCTGACTACAGTGGGAAAGTGGTTACCAAGAGTCCTATATGTAGTTGTTCAGCAGTCTTTAATATGTCTTTCAGCCTTATTTCTTTAGTTTGCTTGTAGACCTTAAAAATACCAACCCCATCCACACATTTACTGCAGGCTGTGAACAGTCTCCCTAAGTAGAGCTGGTCCAGTTTTGGGGCCATGACTTTGGACTGTCATGGGATCCATGTGATTCATATCTTACAATAGCTACACTGATTACCGGCATGATTCCAAATTGACTCGACCTGGGACCAAGCTGATTAAAAGACTGAATTTTCCTATATGAGCTTGCCTGGATTTTGGGGGTGTTCTGTTCCCTTACTATCACATTTGATGGGAACACAAGAGAGGGCCTTCCCAGTGGCTGTCCCAAAATCTAGAACTCCTTGCGAAGGGAAGCCATTTTTGTGGTTCTTCCACCAGTAGGCAAATATTTATTAATTAAATCTATGTCTCACCTTTCCTCCAATGAGCTCAGGGCAGCATATGTGGCTATCATCCCTCCCCAGTTTATTTTATACTACTATCCTTACAACAGCCTTATGAAGTAGGTCAGGCTGAGAGAGATTGACTTGCTCAGATGAAGTTCATAGCTCACTGCAGATTTTCACACATTCCCATCAATGTTTAATTGTTCTCACTTTCCTGTGTAAATTCATACCTATCCACATCTATTCACCTTTCCTCTGCTGAAAATGTGCAGACATGCCAATCAATAGACTTTATCACATGGAGGCAAATTGGAGGCAAATTGGTTAAATACCGTGCAGAAACGGGATTTTAAAATCTGCTTTTGTGGGTTGTTTTTCAGATGCATTTGTGTCAATGAGAAATAACGTGACATTAATCCAAACGTAAAGTCAAAAAACCAACCCTTTTGAAGGAATGGGTTTTGTTGATTTTGCATTTGAATTAATGTCATGTTGTTTCTCCTTGAAGCAAACATTGTCTGAAAAACTACCAGCTTTTGCGCTTTATTTTTGATTTCTGTTCGGGTTAACCCCAAACGTCATGTGAAAAACAACCTGCTTTTGCAGGTTTTTCTCACTTTAAATCACGTTTCTGCTTGGGATCTGTCATGTGTGTTAAACTCCAATCTTAAGCAAATGGCTGGCCACATGTTAATGCACATCCTTAAGGATACTCAATGATACTCTGATAAAAACTGTGAAGTCCTTTTCTGCAGAGTTTGCAAAGTTTCTTGCCCTCACCCCCCAACTTCTCCAAATCACATGTGGCAGGATCACATTGTATTCACATAGAATGAGGAGTACAGTCAGCCTTCTGTATCAGTGGATTTTTTTTATCCATGGATACAAGCATCCACAGCTTGAAAATATTCAAAAAATATATAAATTCCAAAAGGCAAACCTTTATTTTGCCATTTTATGTAAGGGATACCTTTTTACTATCCATTTTATTTAATGGGACATGAGCGCCCACAGATTTTTGTATCCACGGAGGGTCCTGGAACCAGACCCCAGCAGATACCAAGGGTCCACTGTATTTTAATTAACTAGACAAGCCCCTAGTAGGGACAGGATCCAGGATCTTTTGTGTCTCAGTCTACATTACACTACGTTACACAAAGGATGTTTTTTTATTCAGCCCAGCATATGGATTTTTTTGCTGAAGCAAGTTTTAACTCATGGGTCAACTTAGTTCTTTTTCACTGATGTGTTTGTAATTGAATTGCTTTTATATATTAATTATAGTTTGCAGAGACAAGCCAGGCTAACTTCTTTCTTCTTGTTATTCTGCCGAAAGGCACACATATTTTTATTCACTCCATCTTTTGGCATACACTTTGATGTGGTGCTAAAGTAGGTTTTAATCTGGTGGTTGCAGTTTTCTTGTTGCTGCTGTCTTTTTCATGGGGCTGGGTTTTTATTTGATGCTTTAATTTCAGTGTTGTTAAAATGTGGTTTTAACACATTTAACACCGCTAGCAGCCTCCTGAGTGCTATTTCTAGCAATAACAAAATTGTTTCATTCATAGACTGCACTTTCAGGGACTACATGTGTACAGTGAATACATCAGGAATGGGAAAAATGTAGGCCCCTGGAAGTTGTTGACTGAAACGTCCATTGGCCACTGCCAGCATAGCTAATGGTAAGGAATGCTGGAAGATGCAATCTAACAACATTTGGAGGGCTACATCTTGGTCTGCTGAGGTTCTGTTTGCAACCTGAGGTTATGGCATGGATAGAAAAGCAGAGCCTGCAGGCACAATCATCCCTTTGTCTACATGTTGACACTCCCACATATGTAATCTGAATAAAGCTAAGGAGGAGGGTAGGAGTGTTGACTAGATGATATTACACTTGCCCATATTTATCTTGTGCATCTGCATGCATATGTATGACTGCAAATATAGCCGCCAATGCTATTTTAGAACTGTGGATAGGGTGGTAGAGAAGCCAGTTTCTGGGTAAAGAAATCTTAGAAACCACTTAGCCCGGTAAACACAAGCTTGGAGGAAGGGGGGATCACTTGGTTCCTGGATTTTATCAGTCTTTTCAGAGAGAAGGAAAAACATTGCATAAGATTGGAAAATATGTCTGAATGCATTTCCTCCTGCCTCCAGAGCTGAAAATGTTCCCATTTGATTAATATCCCTCTCTTAGTATTTGCACATAATTTCATTTAGAGTCCCAACAGCTGAATTATAACAACATACATTGGCATTTCCCAACAGTTTGGTTTCATTTTATGGAAGAGAAACTACATTTGGCCTGGTACAAACGCCCTTTGCAGCATGCCCATGACATGCAAAGGTTGTTTGGGAGTGGGGCATGCAGACCCTGCAACCCTAGCACACCATGGGTGTGCCGCAGCTGCGCAACACCATCCAGATGGTGCGTGCAGCCATGACATGCCAGCAGTGCAGCCTCCGGGGCTGCGCTGCTGGTACGTCACCACACCGTCGCTGGTGCTTTGGGGTGGCAGAAGTGTGCCGCAAAAAAGGAGCTGCTTCTGCGTGCTCCTTTCTTGCTGCGCAGCAGCGCTGCACAATTTGGTTGCTGCTGAGCTGTTGCGGCGCTGCTGTGGAGCAAGGAGAGGCACCGAGGAGGTGCCTCTTTTTGGTGCTCTGTACCACGCTTTTGTTAGTTTTTCAACTGCATCAAACTATAAACTCTAGTCTGCTATGCAGAAGGGTCAGCAAATACTTTCTGCTTTGATGAACCAGGAGATGCTTAACCATGTTGGCACTGAAAATATGCATACTGGCAGGTGGTGATGGTGGTGGCGGAAGAACCATGCTCATATGTTTCAGAGACTTCGTAGGTGAAAGCTCTTAGTATAGATTTTTGGCAAATGCAAGTCGAACATTTCTGGATTGGTTGAACTCACTCATATTCTCTGCACTCTAAATTAATAAACATTTATATATAAAATTACAAAGCATTTGGAGTTAGAAACAAAACACTAGATGTGCCTATTGATAGCTTTTATTGTGTAATTTGTCACATTCACAAAATTTTACAGGGTGAGTGGACCCAGACAGCAGCATCTTCCATTTGTAACCCTCCCATGTTTCCCCATTGCTTTTCCTGTCTGCCTTGCCCCCATATGATGATCAGTTATGAAAAGAAAGATATATTGACTGCACCACATCTCTTGAGCAGAGCTTGGAAATTCTTTTTAAATCCCCAAGGGATGCTGGGAGTTGTAGTTCCAAAAGTAAAATTTCCGAGCTTTGCTTGACAGTGCTAGGAGCCTGTACATCTGAAAACTCCCACTAAATAAAAACCAGTGAAAAGGTAGTGTGAGCTAAAATCTACACAACTCATTTTCACTCTGCAATGTATAAAGTACCACTACTGAAAATTATGTAAGCACCCAACCCAATGGAAACCCAATGGCTGCCAATGATTCCCAGTCATCAAAGTGGCTATATTTCTATCATCCAACATTTGACAATTTAAAGGAAATAAATGAATGGATGCATGAATATGTGAAGGAAGTTGTAGAGGTGGAGTCTGGAAATGCTGTAACCATGTGGCTTGGAAGACAATAGGCAGGACTAACACATTCTAGATTCAGAGAATGGAAAGTGAGCTGTGTCGAGACAGGCAAATTAAGCCATACATTTAACACATTTTTACAAAAGGTGCTTACCCAAGTGCTGAAAGATATCTGTCTGTATTAGTACATGTTTTCCCTTACCTATGGATGTTATCAGACAAGGGAAATTGGAAGTATAATCCAATGGCAATCCGAACACAATCATGGGGTTTAACATTGCGTGATAGACCACCACATGCAATTTTGGGCAATGGGAAGTCAGTCCGAACGCAATCCTGGGGTTTCACGTTATTGCATGAGAGGTGATCACACGCAATTTTGGGCAATGGCAAGCTATTTTCAGGCAATGGGAAGTCAGTTCGAACGCAATTCGAATTCACATAAATTCGCTGAACTAGCAGATTCACATAAATTTGCTGAACTAGCAAATTCATGTGAATGCGTTCTGGCCCCACTTTCTTTTCATTCGAAATTAAGAGAAATTCCTCCCATGTGATAAACTCCATAGTGTCTTGCTTTGTTTGCTGTATGATTGATCACAAAAGGTAAATGCAAGCTTAATTTGCACCTCTCCTTGCTCATGCATCCCTGAAGAAATCCAAGTATGGGAGAGAGAAAAATGCATTCCTCTTGATTTCTAGTTTGAGCCCCAAGACAACAAAATCAGTGAGGCAAGCTACATCCTGCACAGATAGTCAAGAGCATTTAGTGCATGCAGATGCACTCTATTGCATTTGTACCAAAGGACGTTGTTCACATCTTACAGCTTACAGGTACGGCAATACACGCTTACTTTCAGCCAGTGAATCCATGGCATTGCAATAACAGAAAAGTAGCAATTTCAAAAGTGGCTCTGAGCACATCCAGAGTGTTTTGCCTTCACCACTGAGCAATTATCTACACATTCAGCACTGAAGGAAAGAGTGGCATTTCAGCAGGGGTCTGCAATGTACTGGCAGTTGGAGGTTATATTTGATTTCCTTCCCCCAAACAGAATGAGGTGATTTGACTCTTGATACTGCCAAATACCAGCAGCCACCACCAAGTCCTCAAAACTACAGCTGTAATTCAAGAGGAACTGTATAGTGTAGAAGAATGCTAGAGTGCTTTTCTCTGACATAGAGTTCTGCAGACTCCTTCCCTAGAGCATTTCCATCCCTTCTGATGTGTGTGTATGTATGTGCCTTCAGGTTGCCTGTCAACTTATGGAGTTCCCATTAATTTCATGGGGTTTTCTTTGTCAAGGAATACTCAGGTGTTTTTGTCAGTTCTGTCCTCTGAAAGATACCCACAGCACCTGGTATTTGTTGGCAGTTCTCCATCTGAGTACTAATCAGGGTTGACCCAGCTTAGCTTCCAAGATCAAATGGGATCTAGTGCCTTTGGGGTATTTAGAGCTGTTGTGTGGCACTATCAGAATTCAGCAGTGTGCTTCTAGCTGCAACCAGTGGTGGCAGCAGATGCCACAGAAATGCCTAAGACTGTTGCGGCAACCCAAATACCACATTCACCATCCCTGGTTTACAGAGTGATGGCATCCCCCCGTCACAGATGTTAGCTCAAACATCACTTTAGAAATTAAGCACAGATTGTGTCCCCAGGGGGAACATATATTTTCTGTCCTCTTCATCTTGATATTTTCTTTTTTTTCCTTGTTCCAACAAATCTTTGCCAAAAATTACAATTCTTTTTCTCAAAACCTACTCACTACCGTCACTGTCAAAGACAAACTATCTCTTTCCATCATGCAATTTATGCCAAGGACTCATATCAGGTGTGTGTGTTTCAATACAACACCAGGCTGAAATCTGAAATATGAGCAGAAAATAACTGCTGTGTAATTGAGTAATTACTCTTGTTTCTGCCACAAGCTCATATTGCACTAGCCTTGCAGTTCTTTGCTTAATATAGATAATGAATATTTCCACAGATTATCCACCCAGGATACTGAGCTACTGCACCCTCCCACCCCAGCTTATAAAAACAGAAGTAGAGATTTTAAGTGAGCAGAGTGTGTAGCATAGTGGTCTGGGTGTTGAATTAGGATTCTGGAGTAAAGAGTTCAATACTTATTCTGGAGTAAAGGGTTCAATACTCCACTTGGCCATGAAAACCCACTGGGTGACCCTGGGTAAGTCACACTCTTTCAGCCTCAGAGAAAAGCAATGGCAAGCCTCTTCTGAATTGAACAAATCTTACCAAGAAAAAGCCTGCAATAGATTTGCTTCAGGGTTGCTGTAAGTCAGAAATGACTTAAAGGCACACAAAAACAAGTGCAGAGTGCCTTTCCCTCACCAATTCCTATCTGCTGTTTCCAGTGTTTTCTTCTAGCACATGTTTAGGACAGGTTTTCAATTTAAGGCCGAGACTACAGTTATTTTGTTGTTGTGTGCTTTCAAGTTGTTTCTGATTTATGGTGACCCTAAGACAAACCTATGAACCAGGTTGGCATAGTGGTTTGAGTGTTGGACTGCAACTCTGTAGACCAATGTTCATTTCCCAGCTCAGCTATGAAACCTACTAGGTGACCTTGGGTAAGTCACAATCTCTCAGCTCAGGGGAAGGCAATGGTAAGCCTCCTCTGAAGAAATATTGCCAAAAAACCTCATGATACATTTGCCTTAGGGTTGCTAGAAGCCAGAGACAACTTGAAGGCACACAACAGCAAGACAAACCGATCACATAGTGTGTTTTTGGGGGTGGGATGTATTCAGAGATTTGTCTGTGCTTTCCTCTGCGGCTGAGAGAGTATGACTTGCCTGAGATCACACCAGTGAGTTTCCAAGGCGTGCAGGGATTCGAACCTTTGTCTCCAGATGTCTTCAATGCTCAAACCACTACACTACACCTCTCTACAATCATATACCTCTCTAATTTTTTTAAAAAAATAAATATTTTCTCAGCCCTTTCTCACATCTTCCTTTGTCTTTCTAGCAGCTAATGAAATAAAGATTATTTTCATTCTGCCTTTGTTTAAACAAAGGTAGGCTTGATTATCAGCACAATGGGGGGGGGGGACTTTTCATATTAGCACTCATTTGGCGGTAAATTGTTAAAATGAAAGAGGAAATGCATCTCGGTGTAATGTAAGTAAATAAAAGCCAGCCTTTTAGGGAGCTACTGCACTCCCAAACAGTGCTATTAAAATTTTATTTTTCATCCACATTCTTTGGAAACTAAAAACTGAAGAGCCACCTGATTTATTCTGGAGCAGAGGAGTTGCAGTTTCCAACTGTGGTAAAAAAATATTAATGAACTGAACTAAGTCTAGGAAGACAAAGCAGAGCAGGAGAAAGTTGCATTTTGGGGGAATGTAGCTCCCAGAATCCTCCACCTAGTATGGCCACTAAAGGGTTCTGAGAGTTGTAGTCCTAAGGGTAATAGGCTAAGGCTAGGTCTTGTTTCAGGTCCCCTCTCAGCTAAGAAATTCACTGGTTGGCCTTGGGCCAGTCACAAATTCTCTCTCAGCAGAATCTACTTCCCCAGGGTTACTGACACTTAATATCCTAATATTTTTTCAACACTTTGATACCCTATCAGCTGACTTATTTGTTTTGGATATGATTTCTTGATGCTTTGTGTTTTTCTGTTTGTATATCTGCCTGAGGGCATTTGCAAGTTGGATGGTATCATACATACATACACAGAGGATGAAGATAAAATCAGTACCTTCCACTTAGGGAGCTTAGCAAGAAAGATCAGACAGAAGTGTCACAAATAAATAACACAAGAATTTGGCTTTTTGTGATTGCTTCAAGCACTCATAAGCCCTGGCTTAAGGATTTACTCCATGTTCAGTGATGTTTCTTAATATCGGACCCACTGAATTTCTTTAGAGGCAGGTCACCAAGGACTTTTCACACATGGCCCCCTCCATGGCTTTGCATTCCTACTCAAAAAGACATTGAACACCAGTAAAAAAATTCCTGCTATTTGGTTCACAAAGATTTATACAATAATGTTTGGATTTTTTTTGATGAAAACCATGAACCATAGAACCATAGAATCATACAGTTGGAGAGACCGCAAGGGCCATCCAGGCCTACCATGCAGGAAATTTCAATCAAAGCATCCCCGACAGATGGCCATCCAGCCTCTGTTTGAAGACCTCAAAGGAGGGAGACTCCACTAAACTCTGAGGGAGTTTCTTCCACTGTCAAACAGCCCTTACTGTCAGGAAGTTCCTCCTAATGTTGAGGTGGAATCTCTTTTCCTGAGGCTTGCTTGCATCCATTGTTCCAGGTCCTAGTCTCTGGAGCAGCAGAAAACAAGTTAGCTCCCTCCTCAATATGGCATCCCTTCAAGTATTTAAACAGGGCTATCATATCACCTCTTAACCTTCTCTTCTCTAGGCTAAACATCCCCAGCTCCCTAAGTCTTTCCTCATAGGGCATGGTTTCCAGACCCTTCACCTTCTCTGTCAGAGAGCTCTGGTGCCACAACAAATTACAGTTCCCTGTATTCCATAGCACCAAGCAGCTTTAGTTCCTCTCATAAGAGATGGGTGCCAAGCAGCAGTAACCCTTCAGAGAGAGAGGTGGAGCAGATTTATCAATCCTGGTGCCAAGCTGCCTTAGGTGGTTACCTGCCTGAGGCTAATGCTGGGCCTGTACAGTGTGGGTCCTTGAAGCTGCTTGTAAACAGTCAACAATGAGCACTTAGTCACATAGGTCACCTTGTCACATTCTTTCCTATTATGATGATGGATAGCATTTCTACTTAAATTTGAGTATTTTAAATTTCCATTTATACATATAAATTAGAATATGTCTTTCCCCCTTATGTCCTCTCTCTCTCTCTCTCTCTGGCAATCTCTTCCATGAAGGGTGTCCATCTGTTACAGTAAAAGCCAAAACAAAGAAACATAGAAAGTTAAAAACTAGCTTGCTTACTGCAATACAGGTTTTTCTGGACCAGAGTCTACAAAAATGTACACATCAGTGTCAAAAAGCAATGAAATGGCAAGAGACCAAATCTAACGTTTCTTTGCAAAACTCGAATATCTTAACTTTTAACTTTGAACAGAAATGTTAAAGACTCCTGCCCTTTCCATTTCATGGTTTCTGATCTGACATTTCCCCCCACTATACCAGTACTGTATGTGTGTATGTTTATGTGTTTATCAGCTGAGTGTAAATCCCTACTTTGATGACATCCATGAAATCTTATTTTATAATAAATATTCTAGTCCTTAGGTTGGTTTGTTCCTTATCACACAAAATATTACATTTACCTTAGAACTGATCCTGTGTTGTCTTCTTTGAATCTCTTAGACTGTATCCACACTGCAGTAATAATCCACTTTGGTACCACTTTATCTGCCACGGCTCAATGCTATGGAATTCTGGGAATTGTAGTTTTGTGAGATATTTAGCCTTCTCTGTCAGAGAGTTCTGACTGAGACACAGTACAATTCCCAGACTTCCATAGCATTGAGCTGTGGCGGTTAAAATGGTGACAAAACTGGATTATTTCTACAGTGTAGATTAGCTTTAGTCTTTATTTGACCACTTCATCCCCTCTCTCCTGACAATGATACTTGTGGTCCATGTATTAATTTAACAAAACAAACTTTAAAAGGCAACCAAAGTTAATTGTGGTCGGGGTGACCAAATTCTAGGCTTGCAGGACATACTTTGTTTTACTAGTTCCCCCAAATCCATCAACCTACCAGACCCTATTGCAGAAGTCATATACTTAGAATGCAAGGGAGTATGAGTCCAGGAGAGACAGTGTGTTATAATGGTTTGAGCATTGGATTATGACTCTGGAGACAAGGGTTCAGATCTGGGCTCAGTAAACCCACTGGGTGACCTTGGGCAAATGACACTCTCTCAACCTCAGAGGATGGCAATGGCAACCTCCCCTCTGAAGAATCGTGCCAAGAAAACCCCATGATAGGTTCACCTTAGGGTCACCATAAGTCACAAATGACTTGAAGGCACTCAACAACAACAATAACAAGTCCAGGAATTTGTTTTCTAAGTACCAGATCTGAATAGTATTCCAAACAAAAACCCCATTCTTAGTTATGCTAAACTTTCTTCATTTCAGCAGTATATTTTAGGGAAGGAGGGTAATCAGTCAGTGGCGCGTTCCAGACGCGCACAAAGTGCATACAAGGTACATACTAGGGTTAGGAAAGGGCGTCCTTTCCGGATGCCCTAACCCTAGTACGTACCTAGTAAGTACAAAATGGTGGCGCTCATTCTACGTGAGCACTGCCATTGGGATGTCATGACCGCGCTGCCTCCAAACGGAGCGGTGCGGAAGTGATGTGCTGGCACTTCCATGGCGCCGGAAGGAGCTCCAAAATGGAGCTCCTTCCAGCTTTGCGTTGCTGGGCACAGCCTTTAGATGGCTGCAGCAGTGACACAAAGCAGAAAGGGGCCAAGTGGCCCCTTTCTTTTTGTCCCCACTGCCGTCAGGTGTCCTTGGGGCATGAAGCCCCAAGGACACTCCTTTTCAGGCCGTGGAGAAGCAGCCTTTGCCGCTTCCCTGTGGCCTGGAAAGCAGCGGA
Source organism: Sceloporus undulatus (assembly GCF_019175285.1). Taxonomy (NCBI): domain Eukaryota; kingdom Metazoa; phylum Chordata; class Lepidosauria; order Squamata; family Phrynosomatidae; genus Sceloporus; species Sceloporus undulatus. The sequence continues at coordinate 44,983,697 of NC_056525.1, read as the reverse complement.
TCGGGGCCTCAGAGGCTGCCGCTGTGGCAGCTGAGGCCCTGATCTGGAGGGGAAAGGGGTGGGTACAGGCCGCCCCAAAGGGGCGGTCTGTAAACCGCCAGTGATAGCTATTATCTCCCATGCTAACGTTGCAGTGAATCAGTTCCAGGGTATAATACTACAGTCAGCCCTCTGTATCCATGGAATTTTTTTTTTAATCTACGGATTCAACCATCCACAGCTCGAAAATATTCCAAACAAATATAAATTCTGATAAGCAAACCTTTATTTTTCCATTTTATATGAGGGATGCCACTTTACTGTTCCACTGTATGAGCAGCCACAGATTTTGGTATCCACAGGAGTTTCTTGAACCAAACACCAGTGGATACCAAGGGCCCACTGTAATGTTACAGGAGCTATCCCGAGTTCTGAAACATATCCCCTCCAAATAGGTCCAACAACTTGGACAGCAACTTTAAAATTCAAACTAGAACACAGAACAAATGGATTACTCCCACTGATATGGGAAACCCGACCCCTAGTGATAGTATCTTACTATCTCCATTGTTAAATTATAGCAAATAGAAATCTTTGACAATCTACTCCACTGGCAAATGTACCAGTATATACCAATTTCCCTTCCAGCCATCCCTGTTTTAAATTCAATAGTGTTTAAAGTCCCTTTAATTCCACTGAGGATTTTTGCTGAAGGCTTGATAGATTATTTTCTTCTTTAAAAAAAACTCAGAAGAAATGAATAAATAAGATAAGCATTTTTGTCTATTGGGACTTAGAAGTACTTTTTGCTCAGCTAAATTCCATCCTTTTAATGATTCCATGTGCTGCTAGGAGTAAACTATTTATGCTGCAGGCTCTGCTCATTCCCATCTGTAACCTGACTGGCTGTGAGTTGTTTGATCCAACAGAAGGGTTTTGCTATATGCTGTTTTTGTTATTTAACTGATAACTGTGTGAGGAAAAAGAAGAGACAAGAGGCCTCTCCAAAGTTTAATTGCACATTCAATGCATAGTGTGTCTCTCTCCAGCCTTTGTTATACTCCAGCATGTTCAGCCAATAAAGGCTGGAGATACTGTAGAAACCCAGGGAATCATGCTATGGTCTTGCCCAATCATGAGTCCTTTTGGCAGAAAGAAATTCAACGTATCAACATTGGACTTCTTTGTAAAATATTTACTATTGGCTACTTACCATTGGAATGGGACGTTGGCAATAGGCTGAGACCTGGATTCTACCTAAGCACAGTATCTTACAGAACAATCCCCTATTACACTACAGACAGGACTCTGGATAGAGGATCTTATAAACCTGGTCTAAAAGAGAAAACAGTATTTAGCAAGCAACAGGCAAGCAAATAATAATTGAATGTGTAGTCCAAATTTTCTAAATTGCTTGATGTTTAACCTGGATCAGAAAGGGTTAAAATTTAAAGAGTACTCACCTTCTCTGTTCTCTTCTGCCCTTATGTTTCCTCCTTCCTATCTTTTGTCTCTTGTGTATTTGTCTCTTTTGTATATCAGTACTGTGTGGCTGATTTATATGTTGTAGTGTTATTCTTAGTTGCAATTATATACATAGGGAGATTGGAGGAGGGTAATGCCAGGCCAATAGTGGGGGAGATATATGTAGGCTATGGGGTAACTGTTAGTGTTCCTTTTCTATGTCAACTAATTTGTTCTGTTGTTATGTGCCTTCAAGTTGATCCTGAATTACTATGGCGCGTTACAGACCGCCCCTTTGAGGCGGCCTGTAGGCGCTGCTTTCCCCGGTGTATCGGGGCCTCAGCTGCCAGACCGGCAGCCTCCGAGGCCCCGATCCACCGCTTTCCAGGCTGCGGGGAAGTGGCAAAAGGCCGCTTCCCTGCAGCCTGGAAAGGGGTACCCTTGGGGCTTCAAGCCCCAAGGACACTCCGCGGCGGCGGGGAGGAGGAGAAAGGGGCCGCTTGGCCCTTTTCTCCCTTGCGTTGCTGGGCGCAGCCGTCTGAAGGCTGCGCCCAGTGATGCAAACCAGGAAGGAGCTCCGAAACGGAGCTCCTTCTTGCTCCATGGAAAGGGCGCACTAAGCGCCCTGGCACGGAGCGACGACGTCACGTCCGTGCCGCCCCGTATAGAGGCGGTGCGGTTGTGACGTCATCATGGCGGCCCTCATGTGGAAGGGGCGCCGCCATTTTGTACGGACTCAGTCCGTACTAGGGTTAGGGGCGTCCGGAAGTGACGCCCCTTTTTAACCCTAGTACGGACTGAGTCCGTACTTAAAGGCCCGTCTGTAACGGGCCTATGACTCTATTATAGGGTTGCCCTAGCAAGATTTGTTAAGAGGAGATTGCCTTTGCCTCTGAGTCAGGGAAAATATGACTTGCTCAAGGTCACCCAGTGGGTTTCCATTGCCAAATAGAGATTCAAACCCTGGTCTCCTAGAGTGATAATCTAGCACACAAACCACTATACCATTCTAGCTGTTAACCAATAATGACTTTAAATAAAGGATGTCTGGTGTATGTAGATACCATGGACTGCAAAAAAGACAAATTATTGAGTCCTAGAGGAAATCAAATCAGAACTATCCTTAGAAGTCAAGATGATTAAACTGATGTTGTCATATTTTTGCCATATCGCGTGAAGATATGACCCACTAGAAAGTACAATAATGCTTGGCAAGGTAGAAATCAGTAGAAAAAGAGGAAGACTGCATTCCAGATGGACAGATTCAATCAAGGAAACCACAGCCCTGAGTCTACAGGACCTGAACAGGTCTGTGGATAACTTGGAGATCTCTCATGCATAGGGTTGTCATAGGGGAAATTGACTTTGATGGCCATTAACAGCAAAAGAGTATGCAGCTGAAAAGTATTTTCTTCTTTTAAAAAATTACAAGTAAGCACACAAGGCCCCAGTCAAGATCAGGTGCACTACACATAAACACATGAGATTCAACTCCAGCTATTTCTCTGACTATATCTCATTCCTCATGTTTTGTCTTTTGTCTCTGGAAGAGCTATGCCAAACTCCACTATCTCTCAAAGACATCTCCAGAACAGAGAAGGTAGGAGCATTCTAATTTTCTGTAGCTAAACAAGGGAGGGAAAGCAATGCTCTCACTTGAAAATTAAAATAGCTGGACATGTACTGTAGTTACACCTTTTCCTGCCCTGTGTTCCTCTTGCTTTGAATGAATTGCTTTGGTAATTCCTGTTGCACACACTGGCTGGAGCTTGGTTTGTTTTCTCTTCAAGCCAGGAAGGGTTTGTGCATTGTTGGGAGTGACAGCTCATCTTGTTTCAGTTCAAAAATTGTAGCTGTATTTACAGGACCTCTATTTCCCCCCTGCACTACATCATATTGCTTGGTTGGGTGTCAGTCATTTGTCAGGCAGTATTAGCATGGAGCTACTTACATTTTAATCTATTTCTGGTGTATTTTCTGTGCACCTCACTGTGGCAATTTCTCACCTGCTTTCCTTTAAGTTAATTAGAGCATTAGAAAGGCCTCACCAGTAAGGTTCTGCATCTAAGAGATATGCCCTTCATTACAGAGAGTGTCTTAATACTCCTTGTCCAGAACAAAACAGGCAGAGAGAAGTGTTCATGTTTGCAAAAAAAGAAAGAAAGAAAGAAAGAAAGAAAGAAGCATCTTTGTACAATGCCCCTTTCCTTTTTCATCTCTTCATCTGTCGCTGTGTTTGTGAGCATCTTATCTCCCCCCCCCCCGCATCCTGTGTGTCAGGGTGTGTATTTACAGCCTTCCCATCTTCATCCCTCCTTCTATCATAAGCGTCCCCTCTTCTCCTTAAGCCCACAGGAGATCAGGGAAGGTGGGGGCAAGAAAATGCCTTTCACGCTCTCACAAAAACATTCTTCATTTGTTTGCTTCTCATGTCTTCAGAATAACAGTCATCTTATAGCACCTCAAATATGCTGAAAGGTATCAAATGTATAAATATGCTTTGTACCTGAGGCCTTAGTACCACATGATACTGCATCTGAGGAAGGGGTTTATATCCACAAAAATCCATGCTAAAATAAAAACCAATTAGTCTTAAAAGTGCTGCCATATTTCTTTTTTTCTCCCTTCCTCCTTTTTATGCTGCGAGAGACTAACATAGCTATTTTTTTAAAGAAGAAAAAGGGAAAAAAAAAAGATTCATGTTTGTGGAACAGAGTTGGTGTATTATGCATGAGGTTTAAGAAGTACCAAGCCAGCTTACCTGGTTGTAAATTGTGTTTTATTTCTAGTATGTAGAAAGTTTCCAAGCATAAAGCATACTAAATTTTTAGAATACAGTACTAAGGTTTCAATGTATTTCTCATGCAGATCAAGTATAGGATAAGTATTTCAAGCTGTTCATCGCACACACATCCCACACATACATGCATGTACACATGTATGCATGCACAGGCATGCACATGTACACATACACTTTGTTATGGACATGCTGCTTGTGGACATGCCAGGGTATCCGGAGCTATTTAAATTTGGAAGAAAGGCTGACTCAACTTTCCAGTGATATGGGGAGACAAACGTAAGGTGCTTGGGGTGAATAAAAGATAAAGAGCTATTAGAAGGGAGAGCAGGAGCCCTGAGAAGAGTCTCATCTACAACACCTGATAACAGACAAAGCAAGTACACATTTTCACTTGATAATAGTCTTAGAATCATAGAATCTATGATTCTTCTGCACTATGGCATTGTATTTTTATTTCAATTAATGTGTCTAATTATTGAATTCTACTTAAATCACCGTATTTCTGTTTAGGTGTTAGTGAACCTGGTTTAGATGGAATCTCTTCTCTTGTAATTTGAATCCATTGGTTTCTTTCCTTGTCTCTGGAATGACAGAAACAAGCATGCCTCCTCTTCTACATCTCTTTGAATATTTAAAGATGGCCAACATGACACTTCTTAATGTTCTTTTCTTCAAGCTAAACCTACACAACTCTTCAAACCATACTTCTTAGGGTTTGCTTTCTAGACTTGTTATTATCTTGGTCATCCTTCCCAAGCTATGTTCCACCTTGCCAATATCCTTCTTGAATTGTGATGCCCAAGATTGGTTAGCATTTCAGTGAGGTTTGACCAAAGCAGGACAGAGTGGTACTATGACTTTTCTTGATCTGCGCACTACTGTTGATACAGTGTAGCATGGCATTGGCTTTTTCTTTTTCAACAGCTTTCAACAACTGCTGCATCACACTGTTTACTCACATTTAGCTTGTAGTCTACTAAGATCCTTGGGTCTTAGATAAGAAAATCAGATTTCTTCTAGCTGACATGGTATATTTCATTTCCCCCTTGCCTAAATATATACTTAGAATTGATCCCTTTTGAAATTAATATTGTCAGTTTTGGCTCAGCTCTCCAACCTGTCAATTTTGAATCCTGATTTTGTCATCTGAGGTATTAGCAAACCCTCCTAATTTAGAGTCATCAGCAAATTTGAAAAGCATGAGCTCACTTCCATCATCCAAGGCATTCACGAAGGTGTTGAACAACATGAAGCCCAGGATAGAAGCCTGAGGCACCCCACCAGTCACTTCTCTTCATGTTAAGAGGAACCAGTGATGAGTAAGTTTTCCATTGTTTATTTGCTTATGCAAGTCATTTGATAATTAGGCTGTCTCTTCTGAAGGGCCTTACATAAAAATTTTAAAGAACAGGCTGGGGAAGCTGTACTGTTTTAAATTGCTTTTATCTTTTTAATTACAGTACAGCTTATTCTTTTAATGAGTGATATGTTTTAATACTGTAATAGTTTAATTTTATTTTAATGCTCACTTTTTATATGCTTATAATTGTATTGCCCTTTAAAATTGTGAGCTGCTTTGAGTCCCAATTTTTTGGGGAAAGCAGGATATAAATAAATTGTTATTGTTGTTGTTACTATTACTACCACTATAACTATTGTTTTTATGAGCACTCTTTGCGTTTGGTCCATCAACCAGTTACAGGTCTACCTGACTATAGCACTTCCTCACCTACATTTTACAAGAATTAAGCTTGTCTGCAAAAACATTACTAAAATTAGGATTATTTGCATACTGATTCAAACTAAGGGCTGGTACAAACCAGCACTAAAGGTTACCTTGCAGGCGGCATGGGGGTGTGGTGTATGCATGAAGCATGCCCCAAAGCCACCTTGACACTGCCCGGAAGCCCCCCGCCTGTCCACATGTGGCCTGGCTTCACAATGTGGTGTTAAGATGCTGCACACAATGGCAGAAAGGGCACCTTTTTGCCAGCTCAAAAAGGAGCTGCATTTTGCCATGTCTTTTTGAATCGGCAAATAACTAGATCAGGGCCATGGCATGCGTTTGCCACGACTCCAATCCAGCTCTCAAAGGGGTGGGTTGAAGCTCCCCCTTCAGGTCCATCTGTTTCGTCCCTAACACAATCATGTCTTTAAAGTTTAAAATACAGAATCCACAGCATTCACCTGCTCTATCATGCTGAGAAAAGACAGCATCCTATACATGTAACAAAATATAATACGTATATACTTGCACATGTTGGCCTCCTTTGCCTTCCTTTTTGGTGATGAGGCATCAGAGGCCACCTTGGTAAACTACTATCATATGTCTCTCTCTCCCCTCTACAAATTCCCATCTATCTATAAGAAAAAGAGACCAGATAAATTAATGTACCTCCCTCTCCCAGAGCTTGGAAACATTAGTTGATTTTTGTTTTTCATTTTTGGACAGCAGTTTCTACAAACCCTCCACCAGTTCTAGTTCAAAACATAGCTTTCCCAACCTCTGCCTTAGTCCAGCTGCTTGCACAGAAGAAGAGTCAAGGGTTCGCCTGGCCCTAGCCAGCCCAGGAATTCATGCTCTTAGCTGATTTAAGCAGATGCATCCTTTCCCATTTTTCCAAATTGACACTTAACTTTCAGTAATCAGTGGATTTACTGTTGGCAAATGTAAACGTTTCAGTACACCATTTGTGCTGTTAAGCTATTTTCAGCTTGTTAGCATGAGCCCATTCCTTTGATGAAGGCTTTCTTCATTTCAGTGCAATTTTTCTTTGTGGCTGCCTTGACAGGAATGCTTCTGTCTCTGGGAGGGAAAGAGAAAGTGCTGCCATATACCCAGGAATCCTGTGGAGAGGCATTCATTAAATCAGGACAATGAATAGGAGGAGTGATTGGGAATAGTGCTGCTGGAATGCATATAGTATTCAAGCAAGATCACTTTCAGCAAAACATCCAAATGTGCACAGAATGAAATTGCTTTCTAATTGGGCCCCTATTTCATGCATGCTTATAAAGTCCTAGCATCCAGTTATTTTCACCTTCAAGGCCCTTAATTCTCCAGACTGTCCTACAGTTACATAGCATGCTAGTGTCCCTGAAGATTCTCCAAGCTGTTGGCTTATTGTGTAGTAAATTCCAGAGATGGGAGTGCAAGTAGGGTCGTTTTTATTTACTTGTAATCTATTTACTTGGTTTCTTTCATGCATGCTTCTCCTGCCTTCTGGGATACAGCAGGGCATGTCAAGTACTGCCATAAGGGACAAGAAGGGAGGTGTTTCTTATCTCAATTAGATTCTGCCTAGAGTGAAAGATTGAATCGTGCTTTGAAACCGGGGACATCTATTTTCAGCAAGGCACAATTCACTACAGAAGCCAACTTTCACTGGTATTACCTACTTGTGACTATTGTTCTTTCTTTTTGTAGAAATAATTTATATCCACCAGTAGGTCATTAAAACTGGTTTGGATTTGGCAGCTGGATGGCTAAAATGGCTGAATACAATTGTTGCAAAGATATAAAAATATTCCCTTTGGATAAATATAGAGAATAACCTGCTGCTTAGCCACCCTTATAATTCATCTTCACTAATTTCAGTAGGGTTCATACACACATTGCACAATGCTTCTAAACAGTTCCTGAAAAGCGCTTCCTCTGGGACAGATCCAGAATGCAACATGAACTTCTGGTGGGAGCATCGTCGTTCTGCTGTGCAATAGAATGGGTGATAGCACCCATTGTGTTCTCATCCTGCTCCCTTTCATCACGCCCTTTCATCACGTCTTAGGGGGCAATGCGGTAAGGTCCAGTGATTGCTCCTGCTATCTTATGCACAGAAATTCTCATTGGCAAATAGTCCTCCTTCCCCGAAAGAATAATTAAATTGAAATCCTCGGGCCCATAGCTAGGCTGGGGCAACCAGGCACCACCCTGGGGCCTCCAGCCAAAGGTGGTCCCAAATGGCGGTGCGCAAAGATGGCGTCCATCGTGCACGGAAGGACTCGGGAGCGTGTGAATGCTCTGCCCTACTGAGCCCTACTTCCTGTCCCAGTGTCCCCTAAAGGCCTAGCTACGGGCCTGGAAATCCTGGTTTCATATCATGTGCATCGAATTTCTCTCCATGTCTCACTTTCCTCCCCACCCCCTTGTTTCTCTTGTGCCTGATTTGAAAGGCCTATAGCCAGCAACTGTACAGTGAAAGCTGAAGAGTAAACCTTGGGGTCATTCAGATGACTCTGTGTGTGTGTGTGTGTGTGTGTGTGTGTGTGTGTGTGTGTATGTGTATGAGAGAGAGAGAGAGAGAGAGAGAGAGAGAGAGAGAGAGATGATGATGATGATGCAAATAAGCCAACTCATACATTACAGAGTTGTTATTCACACTATTTTTTCATTGGAACTGAATCTCTTCGCATCTCTCCATGTTCTGTTGCTCACATGTGCTTGCCAGCCCTATGTCTCCCCCTGCAAGGGTGCTGGCAACCCCTGTGCCAAACTGTCCCCAGCCAAGTGTCCCTGGAGCTGCTGGCTACCAAGAGACAGTGGGGAGAGGGGGAAAAGAGAGAGGGAGAGTCCTTCTCTCCCCTCACTGGAGGGGGGGAAATCCATGCTTCTTAGCCCTGCTCCTAATGGAGGACATTTGGGAATTCCTCCTGGCAAGAAGCCTGAAATGGCAGACATATCCTGGAAAAGAGGGACATCTGGTCACCCTGCTCCCAACCCAAGAGATAGGAGTCAAAGGGAAAAGGTGGAACTCAAAGGAGGTAGCACTGAGCATACCCGGCCCCTCTGCCATCATCCTGAAAACATTGGTAACACTTATAAGTACTGGGATGGCTCCTCAGTGTGAGTGTGTATGTGTGTGTGTGTCCCTCTCTCGCCTCTCTGGTTTCACATTCTCTTTCCTGAGATGCAGCCGAGCATGCACAGTTTTATCTCAGGTCTACTGGCATCAGTATTCACCCTGCTGATGATGAGAATCTTTTGGAAAAAAAACCCCGGGGGGGGGGGGGGGGGGAGAGGGATGATATCGATTATCCCAAATTAAGTGGGTTTTTTGGCAGCCACCCAAAAGACTTAATTGAGCGCATTTGGATGCATGTGAACAATGAAGATTCAACTCAGATTTATCCCAGATTATTTTCACTGTCTGAATAACCCCAAAGAAAACCACAGAGATGCATTTCCCCTTTATTGGAATGAAAGATTTGTCACAGCTTCCGGTTGGTATAATCCCCTTTGAAGGCATACATATAACGGTCACCTTTTTAAAAAAGGAGTGAGAGCTCCTAGAATATGAAATGGTAAGATGAATATTACTCATAGTAATAAATAATGCTCTTGACTGGCTCTGGGCTTTGCCTGCTCTGCCCAGGAGCAGGTATTGCATACAATGGAGATGAAGCCAACTAGGCCATTTGGACAATGCAAGGGATGTTTATAAACCTTCGTATATGGCATGAAGGCTGCAGGCCAGCCCGACCCTGGTTAACTCCTAGATGGCAATGTCAGTGTTATCAATGTTGTTCATGTTCTTGTCTACTTTGCAGTAAAAATACTGGTTCCAGATTTGTAGGAATGTGGTCCTGAATTTTTTAATCCTAAATGCATAAACAATGGGGTTCATGGCTGAGTTCCCATGCGTCAGAAATATAGCAATGTAGGTGAGGATGCTAGGGGTCTTGCACGAGGGGCAGAAGAAGCTGACGCAGTTACGAGTGTGCAGAGGCAGCCAGCTCACAGCAAACAAGAAGAGAACCAAGGCAAGAGACTTGGCGATATGCAGCTCCTTCCCATAATACTTTTCTGGGTCTGTTGAGCTGGAGGCAACCTTTTTGTTAAGCTGATTGCGGATAATATTGAAGACCTCCAGATAGATGACAAGCATAAGCAGTAATGGAGGCAACACCCAAACGAAGAAGTTGAAGTAGACCATGTACTCCATGCTGATGACATTCTCAAACTGGCAACTGACGGTGAATTCCGACTGACTGTAGTTCTGAGCCTTCCTCATCTTGCTCAGATTGTTCCAGCCAAACATAGGGGTCAGCCCTACGAGGAAGGAAACCAACCAGCAGCAAGCAATAGCTGCCCCGGCACGTCTGGGTGTCACCACACTCTTGTAGCTGTGGAAAGAAGAAATACAACATACACTGAAGTGTTATAGGCAACAAGAAAAGTTACATTTCAATTTGGTTTTCACAATATATGAAGAAAGCCCATGGTTTGGTGGTAGAACCCACTTTCTGCACCATTCAAAGACAAAGCCATGTTAGTTTGGAAAATCTTTATGCAAAGGGATCTTTTAGCACCTTTGAAACTAACTGAAAGAAGGAGGTGGATAGCATGAACTTTCGTAGACTTGTGTCTATTTCCTCAGATGAACCATGTTTTGCAAAGGGGCCTATTAATCAGTCTTTCAGGTTTTGTTTTGTTTTGAAATCAGGTAACTGGAGGATCCCCCTTTTACCTGAGACCTTTTTAGAGCCACTGCAAGCCAGAGGCAACATGGAAAAATAGATTTAATAAATTCTTCTTACGTTTGTAGCAAAACACAAGACAAAAGTCTATTGTCCTTACTGAGCAGACTCAATGAATCAGTTATTGAACTGTAAATCAATACTTACATAAAATCTATTTATTCAATGTGTATACTTAAGTTGGGACTATAAAAAAAATCAGGCCAAAGTGTACTTCTAGAGAGAAGATTCATAATGCTACCAGTTAAAATATGTTGAGCACCTATTCCATGTTTTCTTCCTTAATGGATTTTTCTGATAAGGCAAAGACAATTTTTACTTCCGGTGGGTCTTTCCTCTTGCCGGTTCCAGGGAAGCGGGGGGGGGGGGTTCCAGCGGCCTCCTCCTCCTCCTCCCGGCTTGAGAGGCATCCCTGGCTGCATCCCAGGCAGGGAAGAGGCGCGGGGGCCGCTGGAATCACGGTTCCAGCAGCCTCCTCCTCCTCCTCCCGGCTTGAGAGGCATCCCTGGCTGC
>NC_056525.1:44910565-44967464 GCF_019175285.1 Sceloporus undulatus | reverse complement strand
TCTGGGAATGGTGGTTTGTTCCAGCACCACAGCAGAATGGCAGTTAACCCCTGGAAAGCTCTCTGACCAAGGTGACCAATGCCCTCACCCCAAAATGTCGGGCACCCAAGCAAAAATATGTAGGACATGGCCAAAAATAAAAGCTAAAAACACCCATGTAATTATAAATCCATGCTTCTTAGCCATGATCCAAATGGAGGACATTTTGAAATGTGACAGAAGAGGACATGTCCTGGAAAAGGAGGAGGATGCCTGGTCACCTTGTCTCTGGTTCAAAATGCACTGCAGAAATAAAACAATGCTGGACTGAAATGCCCAGAGTTCCTCACCAAAACTGCATCCACACTGAGGAAATAATCCAGTTTGAGAGTGTCCTGGGTTAGTGCTGGGGAATGCTGGGAATTGTAGTACATTGTGGCCCCAGAGCTATCTCTGACAGGGAGTCCCATAACCCTCCAAACGTAGTTGAACTGCAGTGCCCAGAATTCCTCCCCAGGTGCATCCACACTGAGGAAATGGTCCAGTTTGAGACTGCTCAGTGCTGGGGAATCCTGGGAATTGTAGTCTATTGTGGCCTCAGAGCCATCACTGACAGAGAAGTCTCAATGTCTCCCAAACACTAGCATTCCCAGGATTCTCTAGCACTGAGTTAAAGTAGTCTCAAAGTGGGTTATTATTCCTGCAGTGTGTGAGAGAGATAGAAAGGCTAGGGACTGGATTCATTCATTAACTCACAAAAGGAGGATCTCTGTGTCCAAAACACACTGCTTGGACGGCCAGGGCTCAGTGCTATGGAATCCTGGGAATTGTAGTTTATTGTGGCAACAGAGCTCTCTGACAGAGAAGGCCAAATGCCTCACACAGACCCCAGAATTCCAGAGCATTGAGCTTTGGCAGTTAAAGGGGTCTCAAAGTGCAGGGGGGGGGGGGGAGAGAAAAGCCAGGGAGAGTGAATGAGAAGCTCACCTCGGCTGGAGGAGGAGGAGGAGGGAGGGAGCCAAGGGAAGTGGCCAGGACCATCAGCCTCCTCTCTTCCACTGAAGACTGCTGGCAAGAGGCTCTGCCCCCGCCTCCTCTGTGGACCATTCAGCTTCCTTTTGTCAAGAAACTACAATTCCCAGAATCCCATAGCACTGAGCCATGGATGTTTAAGGGGGGGTCAAACTATTTCTTCAGCCTTTTGCTACCCTAAAGCCCTTCCTATTTACAAGCATGGCAAAATCTCTTCCTTCCAAGCCATTGAAAACCAACCCAAGGGGAGGAGGGCTGATTGCTTCTTTCCCATTGGTCAGCTTCGGGAGAAATTTGCATATTACAAGGAAAGGTGTTTAGGGCCTCAAAAACGACCCTGTGATAAAGAATTACAAGAATACTGACCTGGTAGACATTGAAAAGATGAGTCATTTAGGCTCCCAGGGAAACAGGAACCATTTATGGCCTTTTTTTTCTTTGCTCACTGTAACCTGGAAGGTCAGGCCTTTTGCAAGACATATATACCAAGTGGGCTGGCAATAGCTCTGAGTGGCAGATGTTTTGAAGCCCTGCTCTCTAGGCTAAGCCAGGCAGGGAGGCGGCGAGGGTGGCACACAGCCATGGGGAGGGGTGGGGCTGCCTCCAGGGCCTTGCTGGGGGGGAGGTCCTGGGGGAGGGGCTAAACTGGGGTGGGACTGTGTGGCCCTGCCCCAAACCAGGAAAGTCCCGCCCCCAGGTGGGATATGGCAAGCCTATTCTAGCCACACATAAACCAGTACTCCTGTGTCTGAGGCTAGACAAATGAACACAAGCAGAGTGACCCAAGAGGTGAATGCAATATTCATGGAGACCGACCTCCTCCCCACACCAGCAGTTGGCTGGCTACTCCCTCCATGCAAGCAATCTCTGGCATGAGGAGGATTTGTGACAAGGGTTCTTTTTTTACCAAGTTCACTGGTGATCTCTCACAGAAGTGGATGGGAATGTTAGGCAGTTGCTTCTCAATAGACAAGAGAACAGGCCTGTTGATCCCAATGGCTGCTTACCAATAAGTGAGGTCTGCGGGTGTCATGTTGGAATTCATTATGTAATATGCAATGATCATACAGGCATTGAGTGATTCACAAGGGAAATGACACCAACATGGAAAAAACCCTCTAACATTATTTGAAGCTATGTGTGTCTGTATGTGTGTATGTATGTGCATGTGTGTGCACACACCTTCAAGTTACCTGTTGACTTATGAGGACCCCATGAATTTCATAGGGTTTTCTTAGGCAAGAAATACTCAGAGGTGGCTTTGCTAGTTCCCTCCTCTGAAATAAAGCCTACTGGTATTCATTGGCAATCTCCCATCCAAGCACTATAAAGGCCCGGGCCTGCTTAGCTTACAAGATCAAATGGGTTTTCGTGTCTTTAGGATATTTAGGCCTCATTTTGAACTTACAATTGATAGTTAAAATACTTTAGCATTGCCAGTATTTGTTCCTGCATTCCTTGTGCCTAAATAATTTTCATTAAAAATAAATACCACCACTATAAATCCTTGCCCTTTCCTCCTAAATATCTACATAGATATTTCTCTCTCTGAGGACATGTGTATAAATGCATTAGCATAGCATGGCACTCTCCAGCAAATGCTTGGTTACTATTTGTTTACAGCCAAGTCTCACTCTACTGCATCCCAGCCAGTAAACAAAGTGCTTATTTACCTTAATTTTTGATTATTGTTTTTAAATAGTTTTAATAGAGACTAAAAAAAGAGAAGCTTGGTCTAAATCTAAACAGTACAAAATTATATAACCTAAACGCCACTCACCCGCCTCTGATGCAAAGTGCCTATGTGAGAATTGGCAGTCTTCGCATCAGGCAAGCTCATTTTGCAACAAACACAATCAGTCATGATTTAGTGCCTCACCAGCTGACACTTTCCTGGGTAGACATTACATTTTTAGCATGAAGAATTCTGCAAAGTAGTGGGTGGTAATGAAGTTTACATAGTTATAAAGCTGAAAATATTATGCATTTCAGATAATTGGGGAAATGGCAGGGCTGGAGATGGAGAAAGCAGCCTTCCTTCATCATACAAATGTCAGAATATCTATATGCAATAATATGTTTATTTCATCTTTAGGAAAGGTCATAGATAGAAGAGCAAGCTTTAAATCATTCTAACCTTTAATTGTCTCAATTCTAGCCTTATCTGAGTATGGTCTCATTAGTAAGGACGGGGAAAGTGTGGTTCTCTAGATTATTAGCCCTGAGCATACCTAAACTGCCCCCTCCTCTTTGATATCACAATTGCTATAAAACCAGCCTCTATGATCCTAATGTGGATGCCATTATGTGAAAGTGAGCAGGTCACGCCAGCTAGTTTAGGAGTCACCAAGAGGATTTGTTTTCTAGATATGTCAGAGGAGGTGAGGAAGGGCCCAACCATGAGACAACAGTATGGCTCTGGTCAGAGTAAACAACTGACCTGACACCATAAGCCGTCCTCCTGCAGGAATACACCTATTCACACCCCCATGTTACATCTTTGGGAGACCCAGCTTCAAAGTGTCACTTATGCATATCAAAGGTTTGGACCATTTGAGCACATCAACTCTCTGGATTTTGCCCGAAGGTGCACATTTTCTATAAATTGGGGGACCTTTCCTTTGCTTAGTTGAATTAGCCTGGTTTGTAGTCAAAGGTGCTGCCAGTTTTTACTTTGGTAGATCTCTCTTTCACTCACCAAATGCTGGTGGCCTTGGGACCAACTGAATTCCCCTTTCCCTGTCCCGGAAGGTCATCAAGAGAAGCAGCATCCAAGCAGGTGTCATATCTCCATACTCTGTTCCAACCTAACACCTTTATTTATTGGTTCTTGTGTGCTTCTGTGAGTGAATGTTAAGAGAGTGTGTTGGTTTTCCTCTACAATTCATTGAAGATTTGCCTCCATGGTTCTTTGTGCCTCCAACATGGGTATACACAGCCAGTAATTTGAGCTAATAATTAAATTCCTCAAGAGTGAGCTAACCTTTGAGGTAGGGCTCCTGTCCTGGTTATAAGATACTATTAGAATGCTGCCTATGGGATTCTGGGAACTATACTTCCAAAAAGTAAAATTCCCAAACTCTGACCAACAAGTCCAGCCCACTATCCACCAAGAAAGAGAATTCATAAACAGTCACATACCAATTCTGCACAATTCAGTCTGTGCAGTTCAAAAACCAGGGTAGCAGAGGTAGACAGCAGGTATATGAAGGGATTTTGTTTCTTTTGCTGCCCACAGGGGAAATAACTTTTGGACAGCTTAAGGAAGTGAGCCTTACATATATGTGGGAGAGAGGTGAAATCCCTTCTAGTCTTTCTCATTTCCCTCAATGTGTGAAGAATTTATGCCAGACACAAAGAGACACAAAGTGCTAGATATTGCAGAAGAATATTTCACTTCTCTGCCCACAGTCCTGCTCAGAGATAGATGAAGCCTGCACAATTAAGTTTGTGTTGTGGTGCCATATAATTTTCTCAGAAAATTGAATTCCCACAATGCAATGCTCTGGCAAATCTAATGCAACCATCATTGGGTGACAAAGAGCAATTACTCAGTGGCTCTCCTGAATGTGGCTTATACAAGGGGTCCTCTAATTTATCCCGCTGAGGCAAAAGATGATCTCACAGGAAAGCAGTCAGGGAGCGTTCCACAGAAAGGGACTCTGGCACAGCAAAGCAATCAGCAAAACAGAACAAAAAAGAAACAAAAACCCTTCATTCAGCCCATGGCCAGTGCTTTATGGGAGATTAGTCAACACTAATGCTGGCAAATGAAAGGTGGGCCAAAGGAATTTTCATTTTCAAAAGTGCCATGCTCAAAGCAGTGAATACCCAAGTGTGTGCTGCTTCTGGGAGGGGGGACAAGCATGTTCCGCTTTACAAAGGATAATGCTCTGTTTAAAGCACTATGAAAGGACAATCCTCTGTTCAAAATGTCTTCTGTTTTGAGGGGGTCTTAGAACTGCACGTGGACCACAAACTGAGTAGGCACATGGTTCACCTGGTCATAGTCTTCCCTGCTATGGTATGATGTATTGAATTTCTATTTAAAACATAGCAAGTATTATTATTTAAAACATAACACGTGCATACAGATTTACTCTTTCTCTCTCTCTCTCAGCAGTGTGAAAGTGTCCAGGTTACTGGAAGGTGACTCATGGCTTCCATGTTAGAAGTATGATGGACCCACACTGGGTTTTATTCCAGATTTTAATGGAGCTATACCAGAGTATTGCACCCTATCCCACCCAATATGTTCAGCACCATGAATAACTAACATCTGGAACCAACGGCCCACACACTAGCAGCATGCCCACACTCTGAGATCAATATTGAAAGTCTTATTGGTGTGGTTAACTATCAAAACAACTGGTAGTCACAAATGATAAAGGCTTCTTGGAAGTGGCTCCCCACCTGTCAGTACCTTTCCCAATTGAAACACACCCCCTCCCCGCATCTTTCTGTTGCAGAACTATCCTAAAATAAATGTAGGACTTTACTGAGTGCTATTAGATATATGGAGTTATGCGGTTTTCATTATGAATTTCAGTGATCCCTTTATAGTTTCTGGTTTCTCTGTGAAGCATATTTAAAATATTTTAAATAAATTAATGGTACTTGGGAGGGAAAAATCAGACTGCCTGAAATGGTTTGAAATGGTGATGGGAAAGCGTAATCTGTTCATGACAGTGCACCAAAAGGATAATCTGTCAAAGAACAAAAGAATGTTAGATGGAGACTTTAAAACTGAAGGGCTTTCCTAAACCATACAACACAGCAAATAGCAAAAGGTATCCATAATGCAGCCCCAACATCAAGTGCACTTAAGCCTATTGATTTTTGTGCACAGTTGGGGGAAATGTTGTTTCATGTCATATCAGCATGTGAAAAACTGAGACACTCTTTTTCCCTTTAGATCATCCATCCAGGTTGCAAAGATACGTCACTGAGGAATGCCATATGCCACAGACAGCCTGACTGCAAATGTACACCATCATATTTGTTTTAATAAAGAAAGAGATTTCTTAAATAACTAAGAGGCGGAATTGACCTTCATCCTTCACTCGGAGGCAAGCCGAATTATGCTACGTCTCTTTTCTTGCCACCACCATGGGTCCCTTGGAGGTCTCTGTAGATGAGGTACTTGTTTTCCATCTAACTACAAGGACAGACCCAGAAGCAGCTCCAATCCCTCCTGATTTCTGCCTACTGAAGGGCTATGGAGTGGGGCTATGATAGCAAACCGGTGAGTGGGGTGGGGGCAGCTTCTGTTATTGCCAAAGGAGAAAGAGAATATCAGTGTGCACAACAACCAAAAAAGGACCTACACTACTGTATGCTGGACTTGTACTTGCATACATCAATAACAGGAAGAGGGCCACAGTTAAGCAGGATTAGGGGACAAAATGAGAAAACCTATTTTCTTTATAAGGGGAGAAATCTGTGCCCTGCTAACTCATAGCAGTTACAATGGAAGGTGGTGAGCACTTCCCCTCCTTCCTGTTCCAGCAGTTTGTAAAAGTATTTCTTTCTTTTGAAGCTAATGGAAATGACAATACTTCTGGTAGTTTCAAGGCCTGCTTAAGCTTGTAGCGCAGACTAATTATACACTAGCGGATAGAATGGATCAAACATTTACATAGCCATCCTGACCCACTCCTGGAATGGCCCATTTTGGGGCCTATTCTGGCTGAAATGCCACTGGCAGTAAAGTTATTTATTGTATCTTATGGGTAGCAACAGGCAACAAAATGTTTCCACAGCAAAATTTAGTAAAGAAAACATATAGCATAAATATTATAGCCTCCAAAATGTCAGAGATGAAAACCAGATCACAAAGGGCCAAGCAACATCACAGTGTGGTCAAGATGGCAAAAGATGAGGAAGAATATGCAAGCTAGGAGAGGCTGCCATGGTTCTTGAGTCTACAGGGAAGAGCAAGATTCCGATATCTCCTGTCTTCATCCCCTACTGATTTAACTGAATTCAAATTATTTTTACATTTTGAGCTCAGTTTGTCACATCTAATGGAAGCCAAGGAGGAAGAGGGAAAGTGGGAGAAGAGAAAACTGGAATGTTTTAAAAGCAGCCAAGAAAGTAGAATAGAAGATGATCAATTTAGATTGTTCATGGCAAATTGGGGTAGTTGAAAGGTATGCACTTAGCTGTACAGTATTCACTTTCATTATGTGAAGAATAGTTCTCTTGCTTCCTTCAGCTAGTAAAAGCTGAGTGTGTACAGCCAGCCCTCCATATCTATAGATTCTTTATCCACAGATTCAAGTGTCCACAACTTGAAAATATTCATTCATATATATATATATATATTATTCTGAATATATTATTCTGAAAAGCAAGCCTTGAGTTTACTATTTTGTATAAGGGACACCATTTTACTCTCCATTGTATTTAATAGGACTTGAACATCCATGGTTTTTGGTATCCACAGGGGGTTTGGGAACTAAAGGCCCACTGTATCTGGGTTCCAGTAAAACACAGGGCTACAGAATCTCTTAAATCAGCAGCCAGGTATTTTCTTTCTAAGATGGAGACACATAAATTTTCCCCAAGTTATGGGATTTTGTACACAGCCAGCCCCCACTATCTATAATCTGTGAAGTTTCCAGTTAAGAAGGAGGTTTCCAGGTTAAGAAGGAGAGATTTCCTTATAGGTCCAAGCCTCAGCATGGAATCCCTCATCAAAAAAAAAAAAAAAAAAAAAAAGATAGAATGTCCACTCCTGTGAGATAGTACTCTTACCTACATGGTACAGCAGAGAATCAGCTGGAAAAATATTTGTATCTTGCTGCTTCTGACTGCTACAGTTTATTGCATTCGGTCTACTGGCCTATCCAAGATATCTAGAACAATTCAAGAAGCCTGTTAGGATAACCTTTACATGCCTCTTTAATGGTTATATAGGATTGCATGCTATCATAGTTACATAGGACAAAGATGGGGAGCTCAGAAACTACACTTCTTGCCATTCTTCTAAAAATCCAGCCACTAGAGTAGAGCTAAACAGCTTTATAGACCCCAGGAGCCAGTTTTCTGATCCTGGAATTCTCTGGAGCCTACATGGACTGATCAAAATAATAATTTTTAAAATGCCCAGAAATATGCAGCTTCGGCTGATACGCCAACTACGTCCCTGTCTGGACCTAGAAAAGGTAGTACATGCACTGGTAACCTCTCGTTTGGATTTCTGCAATGCGCTCTACATGGGGCTAACCTTTGTATCAGGTTCGGAAACTTCAATTGATTCAAAATGCAGCAGCCCGGCGAATTACGGGGACAGTAAGGTCCGACCATATAACACCTGTCTTAAAATCTCTTCACTGGTTGCCAATCCGTTTCTGGTCCCAGTACAAAGTGTTGGTTATTACCTTTAAAGCCCTAAAAGGCTTGGTTCCGGGTTACTTAAGGGAACGCCTCTCCCTGCATAATCCACCCCGCATTCTCAGATCAACTGGTAAATTACTACTCAATTATCCTCAGGTGAGATTGGCGACTACCCAGCAAAGGGCCTTCACAGAAGTAGCGCCTTCTCTTTGGAATGCCTTACCTGAGGAGATCCACCTTAGTGGAACGGTTGAAGCCTTTAAAAAGGCATTTAAAAGCCTACCCTCCCAATTCCTTGTAATAATGTTTTCCCCCTATTGATTGTGATATACTGATATTTAGGATTTTAATGATGTTAAATTATACGTTTTTTACCTAATATTTTGGGTTTAATTTGTATTAATGTGCATTCTTACTATGTTATTCACGGTATTGTTTTTATTGATATGTTGTACACCGCTTTGATCTTGGGAAAAGCGGTTTATAAATAAACAATTTATTATTTATTATTATATGCAGAAGTCATGTTGTGGTTTTGCAAAACCTGTATTTTTTGAAATTAAACAGTGGGATTGGGGGGATGTCCTCAATCTATTTTAAAAAGTAAAATTGTGGCTCCTGGAAGCTTAATCAGATAGATAGATAGATAGATAGATAGATAGACAGACAGACAGACAGAAAGACAAGAAAAAGGACCCCTAGGAGTCTCTGAAGGAGTCAAGGGCTGTAAAAGCAACCTTGGGAGCCACATACAGTACATCTCCAGGGCCAGGATTTTCCCATGCTTATACTACAGATTAATTTTTTATACAGGCAACACAAAACTTCCACCCCACCCCACCCCATCTCCCTCAGCCAAGCCTCATTGGGAGCTGAGACAGCTGTCTAGCATATTTAACAGATTATATGCTTTTATACATTGAACCCACCAAACATTTTAATGGAAATATTTCTAAATATCTGGGAATATAGTGGAAATTAGGACTATATCCTGAATATCTAGAAGTATGCAGGACAGCCAATTGGCAATTTTAAACCAAACCAAACCAAAACAATAACAAGGATTTGTTTCCCACTTTGGGGATGGTCTCACAGTGTTATATTAGAAAAAGTAAAGTTGGGCTTGTGTGTCTCCATGTCAAATCTAAAAGTAATTTCACTCTTGGAAGTGTGAAAGAGAGGGTGCATTCTTGTAAATCTCAGTGGAGCTGTTGCCATGGCATTTCTGAAGATCAGATGCTTGCATGAGGTGCGCTTTTGCTAAATGAGCAGGCTGTCTTTTCACGACAACTACATCCCTAAGTGTCTTTGAAGCTATTGCAAGCAAGGCAAGTCACCTGACTGAATTAATGCAAGAGTTTTCTCCCCTCTTGATGCCAAGCTCTTTGTATGCATATAAAATATCTTGTGCCTTAGCCCCATTCTCTCTCTCTCTTTCTCTTAAAGATTCTTGCGCAAAACTTGGAATGTTCTTTAACATAAAATAAAAAACAAAACAATTTGTTTTCATCATGAGTTATATTACTGAGCTGTTGCCACAACTAAGTGCTGTGTTAAAAAGAGAAATTGTTACATTGCTCATTCCTTTTTTATTACATTCTCTTGCTTTTATGAGAGGAAAAAAACCATGGGATTGATGAGAAGATGGCATAAAACCTTCTTCCAAAACAGCTCTAAAAAGCCTGATTTTAAAATACACCTTAAAATTAATTTTTCATATTACAAATTGTTACTCATTATATCTATAAGGTAATTTCACTCACAGTCTTTCAGTTACTGTTGTAGTATAACTTCATTAGCATAACTAGTTACAAGGGTTTGTGTTACTTGTAACTCATTGCTACCAACTTCTCTTCTCACATGGCTGCTCCCCTAACAGCTAGATCATCTTTCCCGTGGATAGCATAGGTAGGGAATAACACAAACTATTTTCAAGAGTCATTTGAAATGTCCCATGAGAGAATCTCAGATATTTGTCAATGGACAAAGGACTAGGAGGGATGGCAGAGACAAGGAGTTTTAGTCTGAGGAGGGTGACACACTAACTCAGGCCCAGTATCTAAATGCAGTGCTAGGGTTCTGTTCTCTACTTTGCAAAGAAGGAGTAAGGGGAAAAGATAGTGGAGCTTCTGAGTGTGTTCAAAGTGCTTTCTCCTCATGACAACCAGCTCATGCATTGGGCGCACACAGCATGGGCTAGTTGTCATGAGCAGCCTCTGGGTCAGAAGGCAAAATTTCCAGACTCAACTGCAGGATAACTAGAATCTAACAGTTTGGGACATATGCCATGAACACAATGAGGTCAGTGGTACAAAATG
This sequence comes from Sceloporus undulatus, assembly GCF_019175285.1. NCBI lineage: Eukaryota > Metazoa > Chordata > Lepidosauria > Squamata > Phrynosomatidae > Sceloporus > Sceloporus undulatus. Next base: position 44,956,794 of record NC_056525.1, on the reverse strand, counting down.
GCCACCAAATATATTAATAGTTATTAAAACAATATTAATTTTTTTACTATTTTTTTTTATTCAGTATGGAATAATCAGTGAGAACCATCATGGTGTAGTGGTTTGAGTACAGGGCTATGACTTTGGAGACCAGGGTTTGGATCTCCACTTGATCATGGAAACCCATCTTGGGCAAGTCACACTCTCTCAGACTCAGTGGAAGGCAAAGGCAAACACCCTCTGAACAAATTGTGCCAAGAAAACTCTGAGATAACTTCATCTTAGAGTTGCTTAAGTTAGACATGTTTTGAATGCACACAAGAACAAAGTGAGGGGCACATTCACACTCATGTTTTGTCCTAAGGAGATTCAAATTGCCACGCTGATGAAATACTGGTTCATTGTTACCATTAAGTTTTGGGTTTGCAAATCTTTCCTAGGCATTTTAGCCCTTTGTGTTACATGCCTGGGCTGCAGCCCCCTCACCATGGCAACTGCTGGTATCTCCCAGCCCATCCCGGCAGGAGAGCAGCCAGCAGCCTCGGGAGCCATTCCCAGTACTCCTCCTCCTCCTTCCACCCCACTATGGTAAAGGCTCAGAGGGACCAGAGGGGAGTCAGCCGGGAGATCTGGATCGATTCAGTAGTGTATTCACACAGCTGAAGATGCTGATCAATGTGGATCTTTCAAGAAAACTTGGAGGGAAATGGTATCAAATATCCTGGGATAAGTGGGTTTTGGGGTAGTCCCCCCCCAAAGTGCACCAAGTGCATTTGGGGCAAATGTGAACACCAAGGAAATAACCTGGGTTCACCCCAGGTTATTTTCGTAATGTTAATGGGACCAATGACACTGCCCTCCAAAAGAGAATTCTCTCTAACATTCTCCACCACTCCCTAAATGTCTTCCACTGCAGAGAGTGAGAAATGTGAAACTGTTCATACCTAGATCTCTTCTATATGTTGTGTTCGTAGTCCCTTGATAACTTTGCCTGGCCCTTTTCTTTGAATACCTACACTGTATTTCTAAATGGTCAGCTGGCATTTTAAGTTACTGCAGTGCTAGACATTTGGAGAGTGAAGAAAATTTTTAATGAGTGCACCATGAACTTCCTCTAGCTTGAGGCTATATAGACTATATAGATGCCATATAGGCTTTCTAAATGTATGATTAGGTTAGAAAGAAGAGTTTGATGCTGTGTAAAGCCTTATATGGTCCAGGCTATTTTGCAGACTCAGGGGTTAAAGAGACTGCCCCTTTGGGGCAGCCTGCCACTGTCCCTTTCTTTGCTGAATCAGAGCTGTGGTAACTACATACTGTGCTCTGATCTGGCATTTCCTTAGTGCAAAAAGAGGCCGCAGAAAGCCGCTTCTTTTTGTGCCAGGGAAAAGGTGCCTTTGCTGTAATGGCAGCACTTTTCCTAAGATTCTTTGGTGCAGCGCATGTAAATGCTGTGCCAAAGAAGAGGTGTGATGCCACCCACTGTGTGGTTGGGTGGGAAACATGACGCCAGCATCAGGGAAGAGTTGGGGTATCCGGTGTGTGATCACCATGCCACCACTCCTCCCCGATGCCAGTGTTTAGTGCCAATCTCCTTGTATGAGCTGCCTCCAGGCTCTGAGATTATCAGGAGAGGCCCTTCTCTCAGCCCCACCACCACTACAAGCACAGTTGGCGGGATTGCAAGAGAGGCTCTTCTCGATAGCTGATTTTAAACTCTGGAACTCCCTTACCAGAGAGGCCAGCATGGCCCGCTCCTTGTTATCTTTCCTTTGGCATGCTAAAACCTTTTAATTCAGACAGGCTTTTAAGACAGAAAGTTTTTTTTAAATTTTATTGATGCTTAAAACTCATACTAACAACCGTAACAATCATACAACATACAAATATACAATATACAATTTACATATGTACAAATTTCCAACAAATCAGCAACCACCAATTTAAGCAACCATTTCTTCACAACATTCCTCTACACTCTTCTTATCTACCACCTCTTCCCTTCTCCTCTTCTAAATCTTCTAAAACCTTCAATTCCTCCTTCCTATACCCTAGATTCCTTCCTTCCTTAACCTCCCTCCTACCTGCCCTAAGCTCACTAATCCACCCTTCTCCTAGCCTAACTTGCTCCAATGAGCTAACTCTCTAACAGTCCCTCAGAAAGTTTTAAAGAGCCCTGGTGGTGCAGTGGTTAAATGGCAGTACTGCAGCCACAAGGTTGTGAGTTTAATCTCAGGGCCCCAAGGTTGACTCAGACTTTCGTAGGTGAGTAAAATGAGTATCCAGCTTGTTGGAGGCAATTGGTTTACAGATTGTAAACTGCTCCAAGAGTGCTGAGTTCACTGATATATGTTATAGAAATGTAAATGCTATTGCTATTTTAAAGGAATGCAACAGGGATTGCTGTATTGTTCTAGGTTTGTGTGAGTGTTGTGTGCCTTCAAATCGTTTCTGACTTATGGCGACCCTAACGTAAAGCTATAATGGGGTTTTCTTGGAAATATTTGTTCAAAGGAGGTTTGCCATTGCCTTCCCCTGAGGCTGAGATCATGTGACTTGCCCAAGGTCACCCAGTGGGTTTCATGATTGAGCTGGGAATTGAACCCTGGTCTTCAGAATCGGAATCCAACACCCAAACCCCTATGCCACACTGTACGATTTTAGCTGAACTGTTTAAAAGAGATTTTAAAATCTTTTTACAGTGAGGCCTGCACATTTGCAGGGGTTAGGTGCTCAGGACCCCCATGAAAGTGGGAAAAATGCAACTGTGAAACCACTGGGTTTTTCTACCAGAGAGAACACCTCTCTAGGAAGTTCTGGTGCAACTCTGTGGTTAACATCTGTGTGAATTTGACCACAGAATCATCCTGGAGAACCTACAAATGCCAAGAGAAGTGTTCTCTTTAGGAGTCTCAAGCACCTCCAGCATGACTCTATGGTCAAGTCCCAGAAGAGTCACACTGGAGAACTTAGAGATTCCTAGACAAACATAGTAATGAACTCTGTGCATAATCAAATCCGCAAAAGTCAAAACCACAAATGTGAAGGGCTGACTATAATTGTATTTTATTCTTTTATTGAAGTGTGACTGGTTTTAATCCCGCAAATCATTCTACTTTAATATTCTCATTTGTATGTTAAATACATCAAATAAATAAATAAATAAATAAATAAATAAATAAATAAATAAAGTGTCCCATAGTCTTAAAAGAAAACAGTCCAGATCAATTGAAAGTTAGAATTTTTTTTACCAGTGTGCATCTATCCCGTGAGTATGCCCAAGAGTTCTAGGAATATCTGTGCTGAGATTTCCAAGAACCCAGAGTAAACTCGACACATCTGAAATATGTATCTGATCTAATTTTTGACTTTTTAATAAAATCTAGGGCTCAGACTGTTAGATGGGATGAGAGATAAGTTAACTACATCTTAGTGAAGCTAGTAAATCTTTTCTTGACATGTAATATGCCACTCAGGCAGTGCTCTCATTTATATCCAATGTGCTCAAGAAGATGTCATGGAGCTGTATAGGAGGGGTGCAGAAATGCACCCTGAGACTGGCCTTCATGAGGTTATTTAGGCTGTGCTGTGGATGACTGGATCATTCAGATTCCTGGCAGAGAAATGGGTATGTCTAAAGCAGAGTTAGGACATCTTTCAGTTATAATCTCTGTGACTCCAGCTGCTTAACCATTAACACTGTGCAGAGATATTTAATAAGTGGGGAAACCCTTGGAACCATGCTGAGTGGAGGCCTGCAAATTCCTTGGAGAGAGGTAAGGGACAGGGTGAGGAAAGAAGCTGGCTGTTCAGTCTCAAGGCCAGGCATCTGTTCTCTTGTTGGCTGCTATTTCTGGCTCTACCTCAGACGTCTGGAGGGAGACTGCAGACGTCACTAAGAGGGGCCTAGCCTGGAAATATTGGCTCCAGTCTGTGCCTTGCTACTTCATGGACATTGGGACCAATTCACCCCACCCACACTCGTTTGGACTTGATTTAGTTCATGCTGTCATTCTGCTCTCTATGCTACAAGATCAGTCCTGAGAAAGTGCACGTTACAACATGTTGTGTGTGTATAACAGCCTTTTATGCTAAAACGTAGACATTGTTAATTCTTTTCAGTAAGATTTCATAGTTCAAATTTCAATAAATATTAAGGATAGATTAACCTGTCTGTTTTACTTATTTGCATTGTCGTGTTTACATACTGCATACAACTTCCCCTAATATCTGTGTTGTTAGCTATATACATTGAATGCATATATGTTAGATATATGTATCTAATATATGTATTTTGTATGCAATTGTCAGTGATATATGCATTTTTGTACATTTTTTAAAATTTGAGAACTGGATTGTAAAATTCAGAGGAGTGTAAAAACAGAAGGATATCAGCATTTTCTTGGCATCTTCCTCATCTAAACAGAGTCGGAAGGGAAAGCTGCTTGAAAGAGGTGGGTTTTTAATGCCCTCTTAAAGGCTTCTACTGTGGATCAGAGTCAGATCTTTTCTGGGAGTGCGTTCCAGAGGGTAGGGGCTGTCGCTGTATAGGCCCTCCGATGGGTATTTGAATAGTATTTGAACATTCTGAAGGACTGTAAAGAAATTATTCTGTAAACACACTTTTTCTGCACACAGGAAAGACAGCTATAGTACTCATGAAGCTGATATGTAAACTGGCAAATTCAGTTTATTAATCTTGGCACGAATGTCCAATTCTAACGGAAATGGCTGGCTTCATTTACAAAGTGATACAATGTTAATCACATTGCTGGGTTTTGTAGTCTTCCTTTTGAGCCTGTGCTGTGTCCAGCAAATGTTCTTCAGCTGGGATGTTCCCCCAGCCATTTAGCAGGCATGAGAGTATGGTGTATATATCCAGTAATTATCCAGCTGCATTCCTGCAGACAGATGCACAATGAAGCAGGCATCCTCCTGCATCTCCCAGGGGTCCTTGGAGAAATCCTTGGAGATCCAGGGGGAGGATGACATTCTCCTGCATTGGGCTAAAAAAACAACAACAGCCAGATGAAGCCTTATTTCTTTCCTCCTCATGCCCACTCATCCTCTCATGCCCACTAAATAGCTGTGGGGAGTGAAGAACAGTAAGTGAAGAAGGGGAAGAGGAAAGGAGCAGAGTGATGTCTGATGGAGCTTTATGCTCTGTCAGCCCATTCTCTGATCTCTATTCCTCTCTTTTGTAAATAGCTTCCCACAAGAAGATAGTCTCTTGTAGATAGCTTGACACAACCAGACTTCCTATGGCAGCAATGCATTGAATGGGAGCTTTGCTGGACTGTAGTGTGGCACTGACAGACGTCCTCTTCAACTTGGAGTAGCAGTGGAAGGAACAACATTAAAAATTGGGGTTGGATTTATTTCTCCTATGGCAGCAGATCCATGCAACTGGATAATTACTGGATACCAGAGAATCTGGTATGAATCTGCCACTCTCACACTGGTGGATCTACTGTCCATTCCTGCTTTGATAGGGGCACCCGGGTGATCTAAAGATCAAGGCAGGCATTCCTTCAGATGCAAGCTATTTAGACTTCTCTCTAATTTCTATTTTAAAATATAACTAATAGCAATTATTTCTAAATTTGCATCTCTGTGTGTGTGTGTGTGTGTGTGTGTGTTCGTTCATAAATTATATACCCAGAAATATATAATTTATATACCTGTAAATCAGCACATGCACTTTTAATGCAAATCTATCCTCATTTGGGGTGATAACATATTTTTGTTTCCAAGTAACAATGCTGCTGCCATGAAACAGTTGTCTTTCCACAACAATGTGGTCTTTTAGGCCTCTGCCTCCCTATCTTGATCTTGGTGTTGTGTGTTTGATGTTCCAAATCTTATCATACTGTTGACCATGGAAAAGCCATTCCTCTTGTTTGTTCAATTATCTCTTTGGGAATATAGGATAGAAAGATATACTACAACATGAAAAACTAGATGGTTTTCAAATCCTGGCAATCCCTTCCAAATCATGACAAAAGGCAGCCACATTCTACTATCACTGTGTGTTCTCCCCACACCCATTTCCTGGAATAAATCATGGCAATTTTAAAACGTTTTACTTATGGGATACTGAAGCCACTAAAACATGAGTCATTAATGGTGGGAAAACCAATACAGTTAAGATTAATCTAACAACAGAAGATGAATGGACCTCATTGCTAAAGAGCAGTCTGATGCGTTCCAATAGATAAAAAGGTAAATCAAGGAGTAAAAATGTCACGTAAATGAATAGCAGCTATAGATCCAACATGAGATACTATCTCTAAAGAGATGCTGAAGCTGGACACTGACTCAAATGTAGGTCTGAAAAGACAATACGAAGGGGAGAACCAAACTGGAAACACCATGGTAGATTTCAAGTAGCACCTTTGAGACTAACTGAAAGAAAGAGGTTGGCAGCATGAGCTTTCATAGACTTCAGTCTGCTTCCTCAAGTGCATTTAGTGGAGTGGAAGCCAGATAAAACTGGACTTGCTACTTCATTTCCATACACAAATGATTTTGAATTTGAATTGACATTCTCCCATACCAATGGCATGTCTGGTTTTCTTCTTCCTGTTAACTTCTTTCAGTTAGTTTCAAAGGTACTTCAAGATCTCTTTACATACTGATTCTATAGACAAGCACGGCTGTATCTTTGAATTCTATCACCACAGTAGATTTCAATACTTAAAATGCCAGAGATGTCTGACTCTACTATTACGTAAAATTATGGTGACCCTCTTCCAGGGAGTGTGGCAGAACAGTAGCAGCCATTCCTCTTGAACCCCTCCTGCTTTTCCTCTCTCGTGGAAGAGAGAGAGGGCTGTGTGTGCCACACAGTTTGCACTTTGCATCCTAAACTAACCTGTGTGGAAATATTTGGTATTTTTGCTCACACTGAACAGCTGGCTGTGAGCTCATGACTAAAACCAGCAACTCTGGATCCTTGTAGTAAGGTCAAAAGAGAAAAATTATGTGTATTGTTTTATGAAATCTATTCTATGATAGGACAAGAAAGGAATCCCTAGCCATGATTAACAGAAGCCACTAAAGTATGCTCTGATGCATGTGGGTTGGCTGGGAGCTATCAATGCAAAGCAACCCTTTCTCTAACAAAAGGAGAACAAAGAGACTTTCTTGAAGGAAGAGGAAATACAACTGGCTGAGAGATGTCCTGTTGAAAAAATTGTCATGCACCCAGTGGCAACTGGTGGCTCCCATATCAGTTGGGTGGTGAATCCAAAGTTTTAGTCTAAACTTAAAAAAAAAACAAAAAAAAAATAAAGTACTGAATCCTTGAATAGACCCTGACTCATGACTCCCAATCCCCCATTGCTCTGCTTAGGTCTTGAAGATTCATGCCTGTAGCCTTGATTGAGTCTAGCCATCTAGGATGTAGTTTTCCTCTCTTTCTACTGCCCTTTACCTTTCCTAGCATTATTGTCTTTTCTAGTGTGTCATGCCTTCTCATGATATGGCCAAAGTACAACAGTCCCAATTTGATCATCTTGGCTTTCAGGGAGAGCTCAGGCCTGATCTGTTTAAGGACCCATTTGTTTATCTTTTTGGCTATCTATGGTATTTTTAGCACTCTTCTCCAGCACCACATCTCAGATTAGTTGATTTTCCTTCTATCTGCTTTCTTCACTGTCCAGCTCTCACATCCATATACATGATGATGGAATATACAATGGCTTGGATGATTTTACTTTTAGTGCTCAGTAGTGTATATGTACTCTTTAGGATCTTGTCTAATTCTTTCATCACTGTCCTTCCCATTTCTAGTCTTCTTATTTCTTACTGCAGTCTCTGTTCTGATCAATATGGGTTATTTCAATTTCTTCATTATCTAGGTTGAATTTATGTAGATTCTCCATGGTAATTATTATGGTAGTAGTAGTAGTAGTAGAAGCAGTAGTATCTAATTAAAATGTATTAATCATGGGTGGGGATTATCATTACCTATAGAAAGCTTTTTCTACAGAAATCTCTTTTATACTCAAGGGTTTATGCCCCAAACAGAGCTTTTGCTCCCTCATTTTTGTTTCTGCCACCCACCCCTCTTGTAAATTGTGTTAATACATCCCTACCAGATACCCAACCTACCTACCATCTTTCTTACTATTCCCCCACATGCACTGGTAATTTATTTCCTGCTGCAGCACTGGTGCCTTTTTCTTGCAACAGGATGTTGTCCTCAGATGAATTGGAGGCCACTACTCAGCTGCCAGATTCAATGCCAAACCACTCAGCTTCTGGACATCGATGGAGCCACCTTGTCCTGTACCACTGACAGGAAAAATGTTGTGCCCTGCCAGGAAATACTGAGCTATGAAAAAAAGATTACTGGTACTTCCCTTCCTGAAAGCTCACTGTTATTGAAAAGGGAGCTATAAAGAACAGGTCTCAATCCTTCACAGTAGCTCTTGACATAGTAGGAAGAAGTATAAGTGATAGATTCATCATACAAACAAAGGTAGACAAAATGAAATTTGGAGACCAGAAAGCTGGCCTAATGTTTCTTCTCATCCAATTGAAGTGTTAAGAGAAAGTGCTTTTAATTTATTTTAGGCTGGAGAGATCTATCCATCTTTGTAGTCTACATTCTTTGTAGTCTTGAATATAACAATTTCTAATAAGGGCTTATTAGTCTGATCTGCAAGATTATTGATATTCTTCTCAATACTCTTTTTTGCATAATAATTATATGAAAATCAAAGGAACTGCCTATTGCTGTGAAAGCATTTCTCATCACAAGTAATGTAAAGTGCCCTGATTCTGTTGGTGGTGGAATTTGGAGCTGCTCCATACACCCAACACAGCTTCAATAAGAAAACCAGTGATCCATAAAAAGCAGCCAGCTCAATGCAAGATGCATGGGATGATGGTCATATTAGAGGTTGGACCTAGTATTACACAAAGTGAGGCAACAGCCTCAGGTAGCAAATGCTGGGAGGTAACAATAGCAGTTCCCTTGAGCTGTCCAGGCAGATGGCCAAGGAGTGAATGTTTCATAACCTCTCCTGAACCCTCTGAAGTATTTCCCCAGGTATTATGGAGGAAGCTATCACATCAGCTACCACTCCAATCAGCTTCTGGAATACTACTAGCCCTTGGCCTCAGGCAGCAAAATCTCTTGGCCTATCCCTGCTCACATACTGCTAAATAGCCATACCTTGTCACATTGGTTTCATGACCTTGAAGGTATGCAAATTACCCCAACAAACTATCACTGGTTAAGATCCATACTACTGCAGGGTTGTGGTTGTTGCCATGCTAGTGATACCTTTTATCACCATATTGTCTGAGCACTGCTAGCTTAATCTCAATACAGACTTCTGCATCAGACAAAAATGTCCAGTTGCTTATGTATTGGAACTTACACACATGTAAGTCACTGACAGTATGCCTGTCAACAAACATCAATATGCAAGAACTGTGTGTGTGTGTGGGGGGGGGTAGTCTTGAAATAAATGTCCAGCAGTCCACATTTGTGTTGGCATGTGTAGTTTCCCAAAATATGTACAAATTACTGGCCAACCTATGAATTTTAAAGGATTCCAAGATGGGATTTAGGACTGAAATACATTTTGAAATACAGTACTGTAGTCTTAAAACCTGAAGGAAGCTGTCCAAGGTGCTGACCTCTATGCCTCCAATAGGTTCAGCTTCTTGGATAATGCTTTTAGAGTTCAGACTAAGACCTGGAATGTGTTTACCATGCTATTGACACAGAAGCCACCAGCTGTCACTGTCTATAATGTGACATTACTGTAAAAAGCCACTTTGTCCCTGCTCACATACTGTTACATTTATGTCCTATCTTTCCACCAATGGGCTCAAGGAAGCATACATAATTCTTTTCCTTAACTTCAAAACAACTTTGTAAAGTAAGTCAGGCTTAGGGAGGTAAAGAATACTCACAAATTTTCTTTTTGATAAGATAAAAGAGGGTCTTGACATATTAAGATACCCTGTCAAGAAAATGGCCAACTGTCACAAGATGCCATCTTTCATCATCCAGCCTGGAAAGGAGTGAAAAAGCAGCCCCAACTCCATCAGGCCTAGCCTGAAGAAGATTCTTCCCTCCAGTCCATCTGATATCATCCAGCTGGGGAGGGTGAAAAGGCAGCCCCAACTCCATCAGGGTTAGCCAGAGCAAGAAGGAGAGCCCTCCCTCCAGTCCATCTGCCATGGTCCACGAAGAATCACTGGACTTGATCTCCTTCCCCACCACCATTCCCTTCTCCTTTTGTGTCATGTCTTTTTAGATTGTAAGCCTGAGGACAGGGAACCATATGAATAACTATTTGTAAGCCGCTCTGAGAGTCTTTGGGGCTGAAGAGCAGGGTATAAATACAGTAAACAAACAAACAAACATTTTTTTTCAATTTTGAGACTTTTTCTTTTTGCAAAACCCACAAAATTCATTTGTGATAAAAAAACTTTTTTGCACCAAGATTTTTTTTTACAAACCCAATGTTTTTGTATGAGGAACAGAGTATTGTGTGCAAAAGATATTTCTATGCAAAATTAGCATGAGGGTTTTGTTTTTGTTTTTGGCAAAAAAAGTCCCAAACTGTGAAGAATTTAAAAAAACATTATTTGTCCAAATTATTCATTTTTGCATGGAAGAATTAAGAAAGTGAAGATTTACATCACCATTTACGCTGAGTGTGTGTGGCTAGCCATAGATCACCCACTGAGTATCATCCCAAGAATCTAAGCACTTCATCACATTTACTGTCAACATTTGTCAGCATTCTGTTTACAGTTTCACCCTCAGCAGTGAGTATGCTCATGAACATTCCATAACATCACAGCAGCTCAGTTAATGGTTTGGGGGACTTAACAGACAGCATGTTTTATACTGTTATTTATCTACATATCAGGTAACTGTGGCCAAAATGTTTGCTCAGACATTTACACTGAAAGTAACTGATCTCCTTCAATGAAACATTGCTGTAGAATACCAAGGGTGTTTAATTACATCCCTGAAGGATGTTGTATTATAGCTATATTCCTTCCTTGTACCTAACAGAGCAATCCTAAATCAAATAAATGTTAGGTGTAGAAGTTTAAGATTAGGCACATGTCTCTTCTTCTGGAAGAAATGCTCTTCTACGGGAAGACTCTCCCACTGCTGGCTGACTTCAATGATCTGTCAACAGAGGTCCAAAGCACGCTGCAGAAATAATCCAATTTGAGACTGCTTTAACTGCCCTGGCTCAGTGCTAGGGAATCCTGGGAATTGCAGTTTATTGTGGCACCAGAGCTCTCTGACACAGGCGGCTAAATGTCTCACAAAACTACAGTTCCCAGAATTTTTTAGCATTGAGCCAGGACAGTTAAAGTAGTCTCAAACTGGATTATTTCTGCAGTGTGTTTTGGACCAGAGCTTTCTGTAAGCAGAACTGCTCTGCTAGTTGTGTTCTCCTGACAGAAGAACCTAACAGGAACAGAGGAAGGGTGAGGGCAAGGAAGGAGTCAAATTATGCTAGATCTCACCCCACTGATCACTAGGGCTGATTCCGTTAAATTGGCTGGTTTGGTAAATTTCCCCTCCCTCCTGCATCACTCCATATACATCTCTTCCAAATGGAAGAGGATGACCACTCCAGATAGAAAGTGCCATTCTTCCAGCAAGGATAAACAATAGCTGAGTTCCCTAATTACAGCTTATTAATCATTTTAAAGGGGGCAAGAAACAGTGATGTAGACTCAAGTCAATTGACTTGGACTCAAGTCAGACTCATGTTGCTTTAGTACCTCAACTTGGACTCAGCTGGTGGACCTGGTGGGGAACTACCACAGAACTGAAGTATCCGTGTCTGCTATAAAGGTTTCACTAATTCAAAGAATCAGGATATTTAAAAGTTTAATTCAGGGCTGACCACATCTGCCATGCCCCATAAGCCTCAGAACAGATATGTATTCACTAGCCCTATCTGAACTGCTAGATTGAATGCTTCAAGTTGGGCAACTGCCTAGGAATGCCTCACACATGAACATGAACATTTCAATGGGCAGTATACAACATGATAAATAATAACGTCACCCCCTGATATGGGGGAGGGAGCATTTCCTTGGAGCTACTAAAATACCATAAACACTTTAATATAATAATGAGGTTGTAAGTTACATCAAGAAAATTTCTGTTAATGAAATGCGAATGCATCTTACCTATTGTTTATTTTTGGCTTATGTTTCCTTAAAATTAAAACCTCCATTTGTTTTCATCATTTGCTCAAGAGGAGAAAAAAAGGTGCTTCCATAATACACAGAAAGATGGGGAAATTGAAAAAGAAAGGGAATGACAACAATAGGGTGCAGATACTACTAGGGAATAGCATATGGTCTTGAATTTTGGAAATTAGCTCTATTTTAGCAAATCCAACCTCCAAACATGAGAATGGAAAAATCTACTTTTCACAGACAGGCCTCTAGTCCCCTTCTCAGTCCAAACCCCCTTTCTCATCTGGCTCACTCTGAGCTTTCATATATTTGATTTGTTTTGTTTTTATATATGAACTTAAGAAACATGTGCACAGTCACTGGCAGAGACAAAAGTTAGAGCACTGTTATGAATACGAAAGGTTAAGGATACACAGGGATAAATTTGAAGAGGCATCGAAGAACATTATCTGCACCAATGGAAACTGATGGCAAGCTTTAAAAAACAAAACTCATTTTACATGTTTTGGATTCAATAGTACATACAGTATGTTATAGCTTTTTTATATACTGGACTTTTCTTTATATGGAAGGAAAATATTTCATTAAAATTTGTATAAGTATCCTTGTATGTTTGTTCCAGTGTAAAAAAAATTAAATAAAATGCTTAAAAAAAAAAGCACCATGTTCACATTAACTGAACATCTATTTAAACGATCATCTAGAAATTCATCTTTAAAGGTCATTTCTCATGCATCCAATTAGAGTCTAAATATCCTTGTCTGCACAAGGATTTGCTGCTCAGTCATCAAGCAGTAATTAAAATACATGGCCATTTCCCAGACACAGAGATTATCTCTGTTCCTGACTTCTTTCCATCATTTTATTTAGTATCACTCATTATCCTAATTCCCTCCATTTTGGTCTGGAAGAGGCCTTCCCTGTTAGCTTCGCTGAAAAGCAATACCAAGACCCTCTGTCTGTGTGGTTCCTATAGGATGGAACTGGGAAGTGTTCTTTTTTTTTAATTACAGCTCCCAGAACCTGCAACCAGAACAAGGAACTTCTTTCAATTTGAAATAAAACATGCAAAGATGTATACTACACAAAATTTCTTTAACTGGAACTCCAATTGAAATTTACACTAAAGTAAAATCCATCAATCAGTCTGGAATCCCATTGTCTGTTCCTGGGACAAGCCTTTCAGCCTTTGTTACCTAGCTAGGTAGCCATCGCCTAGGACTAGTTTTAAGGTATACATATGGTTTTAAAACCTAACCTCTGTGCACACAGCCCAGCCCCCATACATAACTGCACTCTGTGTATGTTCTGTGTCCCCCTTGGACCTTCCAATCTGAACCACTGCAGTTTTCCACTGTCTTCTCCTCTGACAGGGAATTATAACCCCACTATAACCCCTAAAAAGTCCGCTATCTCCTTTCCACATTTTCATTTTGGTTAGCTCTATATAACTGTGTTTGTGTGATTAGCCATCTTGTGTGTGTGGCTGCACTCAGCATATTTTCTAAATAAATAAAATCTCTTCATTCGCCTCAAAGTTGGAGTCCTCCCAGTTATTACTGATATATATGGGTGCACACAAGCCAAAGGTCACCCAAGCCTCTTGAACAAGCTAATTTCTCCAACATTCGAAGTAACGCTAATAGATGTTGGAGACTACTCCCTCGTCCTTCTGACATGTTCTTTGGGTAACAGAGTCGTACTTCACAAAGATAACTTTTCCAGCTTGTACAGAGTGGCACAAAGCACACACAAGAAGTTATGTTGAACAGCAAAACATTATTAACAGTATAGACTTCATCTCAGGATTGTGGTTTTGGGTTCAATGTTAGATTAATGCTGGCCTATTTTTTTTTATTTGCATACATGCATGCATGTCATACTAGAGACCAGTTTATAAGGTAGACAAAGTCATTTAAAGTCCATATAAAAGGAAATATGCATCATATATGCCTCCAGATTGTTTTGGCCCCATATCCAATGGTCATGTTGACTGGGGATTCTGGGAGTTGTGGTCAAAAAGTTAATTTTTCCAAGCTCAGGTAGAAAGCAGTGGTTTTGCCTATATACAAGAGGCCACTTCAGACAGCTATAAAAACATTACTTAAGAAAATGTTGAGAAACTATTCACAATACAGTGAAGACTCATAAAAACACCATAAATCCCATTAACATTTGCAACTTAATTAATCTGTGAAAGTGAAGCATATAGACTGTTTAAAAGCCTAGAAAATAAAGCAGTGGGGGAAAAATCAATTGGACCATGTGTGTGTGTGTGTGTGTGTGTGTGTGTGTGGAGGGAGAGAAGAACAATTTATTCTTCAAGAGATATTGATTAACCATTGGAAGCAGTTGAGAAGTTGGAAGATATGCCATCCAATGAAGTAAGTAGGAAGATATACCATCCAGTGAAGTCTTCAAATCAAGGCAGCACTTTCATCTAAAAGAGATTAATTTAGCCAAATAAAATTTTGCCAGGGTAGATTATGAGGGAAGAGATTATGCTCAGAAGTCTCTCCTGAGTCATGATTTCTAAAAACTTGGGTTGAGCGATATTAAAAGTGGATTGCAATTTAATCAATGTTGACAGAAATTACTGCAATTGTTGCAATTAAAAGCGTAAGCAGAATGGTCAATTACATTCCTATTCTGTTCTTCACATCCAATACCATTCTGCACCAAATAGAGAGAGAACTTTTATAATACCTCTGAAGCAAATCTCTATATTATGTTCCTCAGCTGGTTCCCCCATTCAATGACACTTCATAGCTTCAAGCCAAGCTGACACTGTGACTGACACATATCTTTTAAAACATAGGTGGAAGTGTGATCATGTTGTCTTTGCTAAACCTGATATCAAAGCCTTGTTAGGCTTAACTGCTGGGATAATTATCCACTTTGAGGGACAGTGACCCAATTTCAACTACATTCAAACAGAATTTAACAAGGCTGCAATTCCTTGCAGACACAGGGTTTAGCAGTACCTCTGCACCAGGATTCATGTCACATTCCCTTAGTAGCTTAAACTCTCATTGTCTAAAAATAAATGTATGTGTTTCCAGTAAATGCTAGTGATGTGAAAATTCATCAGGGTTGTTTTTGTTGCTTTCTCACAGTTAGAGCATATTGCAAAAATCAAGTCTTGAGGTTACCAGTGCATATACTACAGTTTTGAGGTCATCCAATTCCAGGAAAGGGCACAGCTGGTGTATCAACCAAAGCTGATAACAGGCGCTCTTGACCATCACATTCACGATTTCTCATATGAAGCGAGGGATCAAAAAGCACCCTAGACTGCAAATACAGTCCTTCAAGGGGAGTGTGAACCCCTCTAGGACTGGAGGTTGCAACCCAATATCTGGTTTGGGGGCCCCTACCGTAAGTACCTCCATTTTTATCTGGATTCAAATTGAGCTTGTTTCCCCTCATCCAGTCCATTACTGCCTCAAGGCACTGATTGAGGGGAGAGATACCATCTATCATCGTCGGTGATGACCAAGACATGGAGAAATATATTTGGGTGTCATCAGCATACTGATGGCATCATGACAGAAAGATGTCATAACACAGTCTAGTGTAGTATGAGATGTTTTATGGAAACAAGAAGTGGTGAGGAAGGCCTTTTGACTTTTGGTCATGAGTGCTTCCCAAATCTGATGCTAGCCTTGTCTATTAGGAAAAACTATTAGCCTCTGTCAAACAGTGGCTATAGACAGATTTATCAAAGTTGACACACACACACACACACACACACACACACACACACACACAGAAAGTTGGTGAGAAAGTCCAACATGGTTACATTCAGTTTCAGAAAAAGAAAATTCTTAAGAGAAACATGAAAAGGAGAGCAGGGGCTATTTATAGCCAGTATAATAGAAACTCAGATAGGATGTCAACAGAGATTAAAGAAGATGCAAAAAATGCAAACGAAAGAAGTTTCTATAGTTAACAAACACTCAAGGTACCTATAAAAGGCAAGGAAATTCCTTTGCAAAGTGGGAGTCTTGCCCAGGAAAAAGGAAAATAGACTATGTCAAAGTAAATATAAATTGATAGGGCTAGTTAAAAATGAAGATTATATTTTTAAAAAAGATATTAAAATAAGGAATAAAATACATATTAGGCAGGAAAAGATAGAGGGATTGCTTAAGGTGGGAAGGGAAATGGTAGAAGAATTAAATGAATTATTTGCATCAGTATTCATTTTCGAACAGGTTGGGCAGATAACTATGAACACTCAGTGTTCTGTGTGAAGGCATCTGGAAAGGAAGTCAAACAGAAATAAAAAGACATGGCATTCTTCAACTAATTGTTGAATTTCAAATTAACAGATCACTGGATTTGGGCAGCACACCCACCCACCATTTTAAGGAGGTTAAATATGGATTTAGTGGTCTTCTGACAAAAATATGCAACTTTACACTAAAATCAACCTCCCTAGCAGAAGCTTGGAGGTAGCCAATGTAACACGATTTCTTTTTAAAGAAATCCAAGAGGACCAGAAAAGTATAGGCCCACTGTCCAAGTTTCAATCCTGGGTAAACTGATGGTAAACCATATCAAAGCTAGAATTATTAAAAAATATGGAAGAACAAGTCTTGCTGGGAGAGAATCAACTTGCCTTCTGCAAAGGGAAGTTGTGTCTCATCAACATGTTAGACAGTTTAGGTAGGAGTGGTCCTATACACACTGAAAATCTTTTCTTAAGACTTATATAGACCATCAAATGTTTGAGGATTAATGCCCTTATGTATCCGAAAATGGATAAAGAACAGATGGCAGAGGATGTGAACGAATACAGTTTTCAACGTGTAAGAAAACTATGTAAAAGAGGACCCCTAAAAAAACCTGCCCTGAAACTAGTGCTAATTTTTAAGTGCCCTGGAGTCAGGTGTGAGCAATAAGGTAGCTGCATTGGCAGATGGCACCCAATTGTTCAGAATGATGTACACTCAAACAAATTGTGAAGAGCTCCAAAAAAAAAATCTCATTTAATTGTGGGACTATAGATTAATACAGCAGGTCAGATGCAATATGAATACGTGTAATAGTAATGCACCTTGGGACAATCCCATCCCCAATGTCCCATTGTTGGAATTCTAAGTGGTAAGAATATAAAGTGGCAGAGATCCTATGTGGGCAACATGTGTCCTTCCAGATATTGTTATACAGCAGTTCCTATCTGTGCTAGTCAGCACTGGGGGGGTGATGGGAATCACTGGGCAACAACATCTGCGGGGAGGGTCATGTCCAAGGCCCAATACATTCTAAACCCAATAATCAATATATAGTCCGCCCTCGCCTTACATGGGGGATCCGTTCTGGACCACCACTCCACGTAAGGCAAATTATGCATCTGATCAAGGCCAGTTCATTTGAATGGGCCCCCCATTGCGCACTCCCCCCATTGTGTACCCCCCCATTCACCATATTAGGGCTTACCATCTGCATGACCTCAAGACCACTTATAACAAGCCTGCATACGGCACAGGTGCGCTGTACATATATTTTTAATGGGAAAACATTATCAGCCTCATTCAAGGTTGGAGAAACAATTCAAATGTGCAATTGAAAATATTGTTTAAAGTTTATAATGGTAATCTGGATAACCATTATTCTTGGACTGAGCTTTGACCAGAAGGGGGTTACTGGACTTAGTAAGACTGATGGTGATTACCATGATGGCATACTCTCTGAAATTTAATGGATGAAAACCATGGCACATGGTTGTGCAGGAGGGAGAGAAGAAGAAGAATCTTTGACTTTCAAGTAGGCTCAGGCAAAAGCAAACTGCTGCAGCCTCTCCTAGCTTGCATGTCCTTCCTTATTAATAACATTTCCCCATTGTGACCATACTCTGATGTTGGTTGGCCTCACACGTTCCAGTTTTTATCTGTGAAAGGGCTGAGGGTATGGTACCTCAGTCTCAGGGCCTGGCCCTGAGTTTCCAGACCTCAAGGCAAGGGGGAGAATTCTCAGGACAAGAGTGCTTCTTTGGAAAGTAGTATACAAAAAGATATTGCAGTTCCTTTGAACCTAATTGAAAGATACAAGTTGGTAGCATGAGCTTTTGTAGATTTGAGCCTACTTCCTCAGATGCTTTGAAAAGTGTGTGTATATATCTTTTCTTCATCTGTCAAGAGTTGATGTGTTTTTCTTTTTAAAAAAATCAGGGGTAGACTGTCTTCGGTTGTGGTTGATGTTTAATGTGTTGTGCTTGGTCACCTCACCAGGGCTGCCCCTTGTAACATCACCTATGTAACACCACTAGGGCCAGCCTCCTGTGATATTATATGAGGCCGTTCCTAGGTCTCAGGTTTTAGCTCTGAAATTTCAGAGGCTTGGGTTCATCCAGACCTGGTAACCCTAGTCTCTATGGGCACATGGCACTCCCCACCCTGCTGCCCACCTTGGATGTGACTCTTGGGGCTAAAAATCTTGTCTACCCCAGATCTATCACAAAAATATCAGAAGCCGCCGGTGAACATTTTCCAGCGAACAACTCCCCTGGAGTTTTCACTGCTTGAAACTGGGGTGCAAAGCGCTAACAGTATATAATTTTTAAGAGCACACTCCAAAATGTTTGAGGATTTTTTACTTTATTTATTTATTTTTGTAAAAAAAAAATGAATTGGGTGGACCACCTATGGCATGTTCAAACTTTGAGAGCAGTTTTAAAGGGAAGAGAAATAGGGCAGTTCAAGGATTACATTTTTAAAAAACATGCAGAGGATAATTTGTTTCAGCTGCATTTGAATTGACTGACATGCTAATATTAAAATTATTAAAATATGAAGCATGGTTTACTTTCTTCTGGATGAGAGCACTGGGCATTTACAACAGTACTGCAGTGTTTTTCTTATTTATAAATACAGACATGGGACATAAAATGGAAATAAGCAGGCATTTCTGCAAGGCAGATGACTTTTGCGAAAGGAACTTGGGCAGTTCCTTGACAGCATTCCTGTTTCAGTGACCCTTAGTAGAAAATTCTTCGTTCTTTCTTTTTGTCTCTGTTTCCCCCAAAATTGCCAGTGTGCCCCCCTCAAAGTCCCACTTGCTCTATCACAGATGTAGGAGTCTCTTTTTCCCCCAAGTTCTAATGAGATCTCATTTAAAGCTATTCGCTGATTATCTTCTAACCATTGGCAATGATACTGGTAATCAGCAATCAAACCCTAGAAACTGTAGCAATTTAGAAACAAACTCTGCCCCCAAATTATGGGAGTAGATACATGAACTGGCACAGAGACATGAATATCCAGGCTATATTTGCATAAAGTAAATATTTCAGGAAGTCCTTTATTACAGAAGATCTTTTTTTTTTTTTTTTTTGGCAAAATATGAAGAGTAATGGAAAACATGATAAAAGTGCTGGGCAGAAGAGAGTCAAGACTCATAGAGGTCACTTGGAAAAAGAAAGGAAAAGATTGATGAATGGATACTCCTCTTCCACTCATTTATCAACCTATAAATTGCGTAGGAGATGTAGGCTGGATGGAAACTGTGTCCCTAGCATGAGCTTCTCCATCCTCAGCTGCCAGCCTCTAAGGAAAGATCTCTCATCACACACTCCCAGGAGCTTTTTGTGCAAAATACCTTCAATTTCAATCAGTTTTTCAAAGGCAAGGACTTAGCTGGGTTAATCCTTGCCTTTGTCACTTGCCATCTCAGAGCTAAAAAGTCAACAGCTTCAGAGAAACCAAAACTAGTTTCAAAGTAGTAGAAAAGCCTTTGGCCAAATATGAAAGATCAGGCAATACCTTCATGAGGATTGACCATGGGTGCACAAAACAGTGGGTGTTATAAAAGGTGATGTGGGGGGAGAAGGGAAGGAAGGACAGGGCAGGCCCAAAAAAATGGTGGTATTTCAGTCAGTCTGGTCAGACATACAAGTTACAATGGAAAAGGAAGTGCAACCCAAAATGAATGAGGTTCTCATTAGTACTCTAATTTGTACTATCTTCTGACCAGTGGACACTGAATCTGTGCCAGGATTTAGTCTAATTTTTAAAGACACTATCCAGGCTGCTAAACGTATTTTGGAAGTAAAAAACTACTTTAACTTAACTCAATAAAAACCTTTTAGATACTCTGGCCAATTATGGAAGTTTCCTTCTCTCTAATCTTAATTACTAAAGACAAATTTAATGTGATTATGGGTGCATCTACCCTGTAAAAATAATGTAGTTTGACACCACTTTAATTGCCATGGCTCCAACCTACAGAACCCTGGGATCTGGAGTTTTATGAGACACCAGAACTCTTTGGCACCGAGGGCTAAAGACCTAGTTGTAAAACTACAAATCGCAAGTTTCCATAGAATGAAGCTACAGTGCTTAAAGTGGTGTCAAACTACATTATTTCTATAGTATAGATTCACTCTAAGGAATGTCAAACTGTATCCTACTTAATATTGTTTAATTTCTGTTTGTTTGTCTCAATGGGCCTATGGACTGCAATAATAAATACTGATGATTGAACTAAGGCGGGTTATAGACCGCCCATTTGGGGCGGTCTGGACCCGCCCCTTTCCCCGGAGTATCGGGGCTTCAGTGGCTACACTGGCAGCCGCTGAGGCCCAGATCAGCCGCTATTCAGGCTGCGGGGCAGCGGCAAAACGCCGCTTCCCCGCAGCCTGAAAAGGGGTGTCCTTGGGGCTTCAAGCCCCAAGGACACCCCGCGGCGGCGGGGAGGGGGAGAAAGGGGCCACTTGGCCCCTTTTTCCCTTGCTTCGCTGGGCGCTGCCATCTGGAGGCTGCGCCCAGCGAAGCAAAGTGGCGCCGCGGACCAGGAAGGAGCTCTGAAACGGAGCTCCTTCCTGGTCTGCAGAAAGGGCGCCCTAGGCGCCCTGCCGCGGATTGAGGACGTCATGTCCGCGCCACCCCGTCTAGAGGCGGCGCGGGCGGTGCAGAAGCACCGCCCTTTTATAACCCTAGTGCGTGCTCGTCACGCACTAAAATGCCGGTATGTAACCGGCCTAATTTAACATTCAGACTAAAATCCAGCACATGTTCACTGTCCCACAGTCACCACCACCCCAACTGTGCAACTGTCTTCTGGGTATCATACGGGTTTCAGGTTTATACTTTGGTCTCTTTGGGCAAAAGGACACACCATTGGTGATTTGCCGACTTTTGTACACATAAAATCCAGACTCGTTCTGTTCTCAGCTCTCAAGTGTTGCTTCCAATAAAATATGAAGCCTATAAATGGGCAGCAGTCTTGTTTTCAAGGCAGCAGTTGGCCCACGAACAAAAGTGCTTCAGCAAACATTTCAGGATCACGTTCTTGGAAGGCCATGGCATTTCTACTCAAGCATAATAGGTATAAAATCATAAATAATAAAGTGGTGTGAATAAATTATAAATGGTATAAATTGGTATAAAGTAGGGTCAGTTGAGGTGAAGAATACCTTAGAAGAGAGCCTTGTAGCAAGGATGAACAACCTCTGGCTCTCTAGAGGACTACTGCTTTCCTAATCCTTACTGTTGGCCACGGTGGTTGGGGATTTGGAGATCTGATGGCCAAAGTATATGGAGGCACAAAGGTCCCATAGCCCTGTCTTAAAGCAGAAATTAGAAACTTTCATGAATCCAGAGGTGAAATATACTCTCTCCCGCACCTGGTAAGTGACCTCAGTGTGCTATGTTTATAAGAGTTATTTCACTCGTAGGAGTCTTCCTGAATCACTGTCAAATTAGAAATGCAGCATGAGAGCCTGTTTAAAGGGCAAAGAAAAATGTTTGTTGTAGCCACAGCTGTGGCAATTTTAGTAGCAATTTCAGTGCTGATGTGGGGTAGAAATTGTGGCGTGGGAGGGCTTGGATACACAGATGGATGGGTAAATGCAGTAATAGGGTTTAGTCAAAGTATGTTGAAACCTAGAAGACAGACTATGGCTGGAATCCTTTTGTTTTAGAATGGGAAAACCTAAAGATGGCAGCGCATGCACTGTAATCTCAAGGCTGGACTGCACTCTACATTGAGCTACTTTTGTATCAAGTTTGGAAACTTCAGTCAGTTTTTCTCAGTCCTACCTGGAGATGCTGGGGATTGAAACAGGCATTCTTCACATGCAAAAATGTGTTCTACCAATGAATGTCATCCTTCCAGTTTGAGTCCTGTAATGTGAGCACAGTCTCTTGAATTTAGCCAGCTTCAAAGGCTTGAATGGATTCCATAGAATAGTGCTACTCAAAGTAGTGGTCCATAGACTGGTGCTGATGTGGAACATATTGGCTGCTGATCCACAGTGAGTTTCAAGGAAAGAAAGAAAGAGGTATGGTCAAAGGGCACAAAAATCATGCTGTTCCCCAACACGGTGGGGCCCCAGACATCAGATAGCTTTGGAAGCACTGCAACAGAAGAAAAAAGCTAAAATATCCTCTGCTTCTGATCTGTATCCTCTCTCTTACACTAAAATCTTAGATGCAGCATTTTAATCTCCCTTATCCTCCTGGGACTGCTAAGTAAGAAATATTGTTTGGGGAGTAATGCATGATATTGGCTACTTTCCTTCCCTTGCTACAATTTAGCTGCAATGCTGACTGGATTTTTTCTTGCTCCTTGCAGTTTCCCTCCAGGAAAAAGAAATGTGTCTTGGTGCAGATTAACACATAATTCAGGAATTTATAACACTAGTTTAATTTACCTTCCTCCTCCCTATATACACATACCTATCTCTGGAGGACCTTACTTTGAGGTGGACAGTAGGCTTGATAAACCTGTTTTGAGACAGAAATCTCTCTCTCTCTCTCTCTAACTCTCTCTCTCTTACACACACACACCACATCCAGTCGATCAAAGCTGTATTATGTTTGACTCCACCCCACTGTGCACATCTGTACATTTGCCTGCTGAATGGTTGGTCTTTGCACTGTGGTGGATTAGGCAAGGCAGTACTGCAGGTCCAAGAGGAGACTTCCCAGGGTCTGCACCTTCCAGAAATGGAAAGAGAGCTACTGTCCTTCTCTCCACAGCTTTTTTCTCCTAACAGCATCACAGTAGAAGATGCTTGTACATATAAGTAAGTCACCACCAGCATCATGGTGCCCCTAGTCAATGAGGCTCTGCAGTATTTGCTCCAGCTACACTACTGAGAATCCATCCTTGCAGCTGAGTATGCTTAAACTGCAGGGATCTTTACCAAACTGTCTTCCGTTATTGCATTTCCAGTGTCCATTTCCTAGCTAATTTACAGCCATGTCTGACCGAATTATATAAAATTTATCCCTGAGACATCCCAGTGATAACTCTGCTGTTTAAACAACCACATCATTTCCATGGTAGTAAGTACAGATTTCACGTGTCCCACTTTAAGTGATTTTGAAGTGCATTGTCTGGCTTTCAGCAGGTGATGAGTGTGTGCAAAAGTCAGAAATGCTGTTTCAAATGCATTTGTGGCAGGTTTTAAAACAAAACAAAACAAAAAAAAAAAAACCATAAGGAAAGGCTATTTTTCTACTTTCCTGCATTTCTCTCCATATAAATAGGGCAGTGAAGGTACCTGTGAACAAATACATTCTATGGCACTCACAGAAATACAGAAACCAACCTTTTAGAGAGGCAGATTCAGAATTATTTACAAGTTGAAGTGGCCTTCCAAGAATGTTGGGGTTGGAGAATTTTTCAGCCCTACCTGGAGATGCTGGGGATTGAAACAGGCATTCTTCACATGCAAAAATGTGTTCTACCAATGAATGTCAGCCTTCCTGTAATGTAGACTGTTCCTGCTCTTTCTCTGCAGAGCTGAATTCATTTGGGGAGTATTGGTGGGGGGGGGGTTGTTTAAAAATTAACTTATTTTTCTTGTACTGAAGTGCTTATTTGGTGGCTAGTAAGAGACACTAGAAGGTGAAAAACAGTCCAATTAATAAGATTGTATGTACAGCGCTGTGTAAATTTACAGCGCTTTATAAATAAAGGTTAATAATAATGATGATGATGATGATAATAATAATAAAAATAATAATAATAATAATAATGCTATAATTCACTCGAGTATTTTAAAAAAGAAAGAAAGAAAGAAAGAAAGAAAGAGAAAACACAGCCACGGGAATAAAAGTGGACACACCTGTTTGTCCAAGAATATCCCAATACAGATAAAAACAATCTTCCTAAGAAGGCACATTTCTCTCTTTCTCCCTCTTCTCACTAGACCTTGTAAATATAACTTTTAAACAAAAGTATATGTGGCTGAGAAATTCTGGAAGTCCAAAAAATAGCTATTCCAAGGTGAGCCACTGATGTGGCTACCATGCTGTGGTAGTAGGTGTATTAAGGCAACAAGAAACATAACATAAAACATAAAATTCTCTTTGCAAGATTTTGAAGTATGCATGCTCCTTCATCAGGCAAGTAATCCTGAAGGGGAAATAGGGTGGGGGCAATGATAGTGCTAACAGATTTTACAGTCATTTTACAGCCTCTCTCCGTTTTCATGGACTTGGGATCTGAGCCCCTTGATTCTCTGCAGGAAGGGGGGCTAACAGAGAGAGTTAAAATGGAGTGCGCCCTCGTGGCACATGCTTGCACACCCTCATGGGAGTGCACCTCCATTCATAGGGATTGAATATGCACAGTTTTCCATTTGTGTGTGTGTGGGGGGGGGGGGTTCGGAACAGATCCCCCGCGAAAACAGAGTAGTTGTACAGTAGTTGTACTGTAGTTGTACAGTCATCTTGTTGTTTTTAAGATGGTATGTAGGAAGAGATTGCAGACTATCTAACGGGGTTCATCAGGCCATATTCCCAATAGCTATCAGCTCTCTGAGAACAGCAAAAGCAATACAAGAAAAGCCACAAAATATGGTTCTCCATTGGGAAACACACACAGAGAGCTCAAACAACTGAATGATCAAGTAATTGCTGCTCATTAAATATCTGTGGGGCAGTACAGATGGGAGGCACTGTGCCGCCCCTGTAAGACCTGTATCTGTGCTGCAGCATCCCCATGCTGCAGCACAGACACACCACAAAAAAAAGCCACCTAGAGTGGCTTATTTTTTGCGACGACAGAAGCAGGAAGGGGTGTTGCCATGATGACACTTCCTGCCAGCGATGTCTGGCCACTGTATGGCGGCAGTGGCATCATGGCAGCCCCGTATGGATGGGAGGCCGCCATGATGCCACCGCCATCACGCGCTAGGGTTCTGGAGCATGCAGATGCTGCACACTCTGGAACCTTAGTATCGGCGGCGGCAAACCACTTTTGGCCCGTCTGTCCCAGGCCTTCATTTCCCTTTTAACTCCTTTCATGGAACCCAACCCCAGCACTTTTGTTCTATTTTGGTGTCTTTTAACTGGTCATGTGGACACATCTATGCTGGTCTACACAGTAGCAATAGCAATAGCAAGTACATTTCTATACCGCTTAACAGTGCACTTAAGCACTCCCCAAGCTGTTTACAATGTGTAAGCTAATTGCTCCTGACAAGCTGGGTACTCATTTTAATGACCTCGGAAGGATGCCAGTCTGAGTCGACCCTGGGCCCCTGGCTGGTATTGAACTCATAATATAGTAATATAATATAGTCATACACACACATACACACACATTAGTAATATTACACTGCAATTAAAATCACACTGTAGAGACAACAATGCCAACAATGAGTGCTTTGTTTTGCACTTCTATGGCTGTGGCAGGCTGTGGAGTTTACCTACATCCTTTTAAAACAGTGGGAGGAGAAAGGAGAGGCCCCAGGTTTTATAATTTTTTAAAAAAAATTAATTTGTAAAAAAAATATTTTAAAAATTAAAATGTTGTATTTTAATTTTTTTCTTTAAAAACATAACATCCTACTAAAATTTCATTTTATTTATTTATTTATGGTATTTATACCTGCCCTTCATCCCTAAAGGCTATCAGAGCGGCTTACAATTATTTTTAATTAGATGGTTAATTTTCACTTTAACTGCATGAAACTATGTACATGTAAATATATTCAAGCTGTGTGTGTGATACTGAAATTTAAAGATACAGTTTTAATTGTACTAGTTGTTTATGGCACAACCATTACCATTACATCCAGTGATATATGATGTGTATGTGTAACATTAGTATAAATGTTTTTACTAAGAATCCTTTATGGCGTGGTATAGCAGGAGGTCAATGGGGGAGTGACATCATGAGTTATGACACCAAGTGACGCCAACCCTAGTGACACCACTGATCTCACCACCATCACATTTGGTGAAGATACAGAACAGAGCCTTCTCTGCAGCTGCTCCCAGGCTGCAGAACATTCTCCAATGGGAAATTTGGCTTGTCCCTTCTCTGTTCTCTTTTTCCTGCAGGCAAAGATCTTTTTATTTAGGCAGGCTTAAATAACTCATGTTATTTAACTGATGTGGCAAAAGAATGCTTTAAAATGGTGTGATGTGCTTTTTTCCTATGTTTCAAATGTGTTTCAAAGTGTTTTAACTTGGGCTTCATTCACACTACATAATAAACTATTTTTTAGTCGAATTAATGAACCAATTTAACGTCGAATAGATGTTCACACTATTGAAACCACAATTGAAACTGCCCATTTCAATTTACTCCACTTCGCATTCATATTCACCAATAGGATCGAATCAAAATGGAGTTGTTTCACAGGGGTGACTGTCCACAGAGAACTGAATCCAACTGACAGTGCATTTACACTTGTGCAGAATCAATTCATTTAAAAAGATGTGGGGAATGTTGTGGATTCGGAAGAACGGGTTTAATTGGGTTTAGGGCTGTACTTTGTTTTAATTTGTTTTTAATCCCCTTGGGTCCGACACCAAGAGAAAGGTAAATATAAATAAATAAATAAATATTTGAAAAGAAGATATGGTCAAGAAAAGAGAACAATAAGTTTCAGTTCACACTAAAGGCAATGAGTCCTGGTCTACTTTAACAAGATCCATGATTATAAGGCAATAAAGCTCCAGTTGTCACTATTGTTGGAACACAGTACACAAATAATGTGTACTTCATTTGGTGTGGACCCAACTGAAGTCCTGCCTATACTACTGCCTATCCATATTGGCTAGTGTAAGTCAGGTGGTGTGTGTGCATGCACATTATCTTTTATTACGTTGTTTACTGCAACTGGTTGTTCTCAGTCTTGTTATTACACTGCTCAATGGTTTTAGAAGCCTTGCTACACTATGGGAGTCAGTGACATTTTGCAACTGTTCTACAGTATAGAGTGGAATGTGTTCTTTCTCATTATCCAATTTACAATTCCTGTATCTCATTTTCATAGAGACATCAATTTTAAATATAGAAACAACTATTAAGGTCATCCACAAATTAGCTTTCTGCTAAGTGCAGAGCTCAGTAACTAAATTAGGTTAAAGAAACACTTTAAAAGGTGCAAAACCTTGATCTACGGGGGAAAGGATTCCCATTCTCATCTGCTTATTATAGAGCTAGTTCATGTTGAAGGTTTTAGGGCTAGTTCACACTGCAAGTTTTAAATATCTCGTCTTCCAATGTGCCACTTTATTCCTAGCGGAAACTGTGACTTACTTCCACTGAAATGTACTGATGACAGAATAATTAATTAAAAACATATGTGAACTAATCCTTTTGAGGTGCTAAATGACCAGAGCTGAACAATATATGAAATGGTTCTTTTGCCCAGTATCAACAAGCAGCGATGCCATTAATTACATGTAGCACTCGAAAGTAATCTGTATTAGTCACTTCTCAGGAAGAGCCGACAGAAGCATGGTATAATGGTTTGGGTGTTGGATCACAACTCTGAAGACCAGGGTTTGAAGGTCAGTTTGGCCACAGAAACCCACTGGGTGACCTTAGACAAGTTACACTCTCTCAGTCTCAGAGGTACGCAAAAACAAATCCTTCAATACACAAATCTTGCAACAGCAACAACAAAAAAACCCTCTATGATAAGTCAAAAACAACCTGAAGGCACACATCATCAACAAGAAGAGTATTTTAAAAAAGTTGATGCCTTATTTATTTCTCAGTGTGTGTATACAGAAAGCAAAGAATGTGTTCTTCTGCTTCTCTGGTATGAAGGTAAGCACTATATTTGCTGTTCTTTGGTGGTGGGAATCTCACCCTTACTCTAAGGTTTGTTCTAGAACAGCAATGTCATTGTCATTTGTAGTAAATAAATAAGGATTTGGAACTCTTTCCTAAGGTCCCTTGTTTGTGAAATTCTAACCAAACAGCAAGGAAAGAATATTCAAAAGTATTCAAATAGTTGATGAAAAGTGGGTTTCCTGAATGCTGAGAAACCCTGAGGAGGAGAATCCTGAACACAAGAGTCTTTGCAGTTTGGGACTTTTTTTTTTTTTTTTGACAGAAAAAAGCCAATAGTTTTCTGTGGGGAAAAATAGCTTTTTGCAGATTTCTGCACAGAAAACATCACTGCAACAGAACATGGTGTTTTCTGTACAAAACAAAACAAAACAAAACCCAAACCCCTTATGTGTTTTTTTTTTTACTGAATAAACCACAAACTGCAATTAGTCACTGAAAACTGCAGAGTATTCAAGGAGTTTCTTGCAATGGGGAGAAAAATAGTTAAATTATTTATTCTTTCTAACAATGAAATGTATACAGCTTTATGTCACTGCCTAAAAGGGATTAGACAAACACTTAGGTCCAGATGATAAGTATCATGTGGCCCTCCAGATGTTGTTGGACTGCAGCTCTTAGCATTCCTAACAATTGGCTAGGCTAGCAGGGCTAATGGGAGTTGATGTCCTGCAGCATCTTGAGGGCTGCATGATTGCCATCTTTGGTCTAAATCCAATTGCTAGTCCTAAATCGAGTAGATCCAATGGATCAAAGGAATTTATATAAGTGTCGACTCACCATTTTAAGAATTGTTTTTAGTTGAGATGCTGGGTTGAAATTTTGATTTATGGGTTACACTGTTTCTGGTTTTATGCTGTTCCTTCTAAATTGTCTAAATTAATTTTATGTAACTGTTGTACTGAACTGTGCCCCCCCGCCCCCAGCTAATGCTGCCAATGGATTAATTTTACTGAAATGAGATGCTTTTATTTCAATGTTTTATTCATATTTTAGTTAATGTTTTATTTATGCTGATTTGGCAGAGATTTGCCCTGAAATAGAGCATAGCGATATTCTAACCTGATTAATTAATTAATTAATAATTGTACAGAGAATTGAGTCTGTTTCCTATTCCATATTTTAGTTCTGTGCATTTGAGGATCAAATTAAACATGGTGGTAGCAATGAAATCTCTTGAAACTTTGAACTATTCCAATCAATAAATTGGGGGCTCTGGTTTTAAAAATAATTTTAAAAAATCTATATAGGCAAGGAAAGATCTGGGCAATCTACTCCCCAAACTTACCTTGTTCAAGTATTTCTTTGGAACTGCTTTTCTCAGTTGCCCATCCCAGTTCTGGAGAAAAAACAAGTTGGTGAAGTGGTGCTAGACAGTGCTACTATTAAGTAGATTTGTAATCTGTACACCAGTCACACCCACAGAATACTCACTAAGGGCTGCTCTTCATTGTGAAAAGGAGGAATAGTGGGGTGCCTCAGGATTCTGTCCTTTGCCCCGTGTTATTCAACATCTTTATAAATGACTAAGATGATGGAATACATGGTATGCTTATCAAATTTGCAGATGACACCAAGTTTGGTGAGGCAATGATTACAGCAAAGGATGGAATCTGAATTCAAAATTCCCTTGATAGATTGAAGCATTGGGCCAAAACTGTTTTAAAAATAGACTTTAACAGGGATAAATGTAAGGTAATACATCTAGGCAAAAAAATGAAATTCAGGATTGGTGACACCTGGCTTGAAAGCAGTACAGGTACATGGGGAAATGGCATAGGGGTGCTAATAAACAATAAACTAAACACAAGGTGACACTGTAATGTTGTTGGGGTGGGGAAGCCAATGCAAATCTAGGCTGCATCAATAATGTCAATGGAAGTAGTAAAGCAACTCTATTCTGCTTTGGTCAGAACTTATCTGCAACATTCTGTCCAGTACTGGGCACCACAGCACAAAAGGGATATTGATGAATTGGAACATGTCTAGAGAAGGGCAACCAAGATGGTCAAAGGTGTAGAAACCCAGCCTTATGAGGAACAACCGAGCAAGCTGGGTATGTTTAGCTTGGAGAAGAGAAGACTGAAAGATGACATGATAGCCATTTTAGAGATTACAGATTAGAATATGAACCAACAGATTAAAATTACAAGAAAAGAGATTCCACCTATTCCACCTAAACACTAGGAATAATTTTGTAATGGTAAAACCTGTTCAACTGTGGGATACACTGCCATGTGGGATGGTGGCCTCTCCATCTTTGGACATCTTTAAAGAGGTTGGAGGGACATCTTTCAGGAATGCTATAGTTGTGTATTCCTACATGGCAATGGGTTGGGCTCAATGGTACTTGAAGCCTCTTCTAGTGTCTTTACTAATGTAGGTGGGAAAATTTCAGAATGAACATTAGAGGCTAATTCAGATGAACTACAATGTCAGGTGGCATTATTTTTGTGGTAACTATGGCTTTGTAGTGACAGATACCTGATATGGGAAGTCTCATGTAGCTTCAGGCTGTAAGGCAAAACATACTGCTTTCCGGTTTTGGTTTTTTTCCCCCCCAGGACCATAGTCTGAAATGTGTTGTATTTGACATTGGTAATTGGTAGGAACTGGGATGAGAGGCACCTGTGTGAGATTACACAAATTAAGCAACCTAATTTAATTATTTTATTTGCAAGATTAGCACCAAGGTGTGCATTTTATGCAAAATGTATTACTGGAATTGACAGTACAGCAGGGCAGATGAAAAACAATAGATTTTAACATAGTGGAAGGTGATACTACAGAGATATTATTTCCAATAGTATGTATACACATTTTTGCTGCCCAGTAGCCTCTGAGTTGAACAGGGATTTGAAACGGTACAAAATCCTGCAATCTGTGCTTTCCAGGTATAATAGTAGGGCGAAAGTACTCATCATAAATGACAATTTCATTGTCATATAATCATTTTTTTTTAATTTGGGAGGGGAGAGACTATGATTATTTTCTTTTTAAAGTTTTATTCTGACTTTTATTGAATTAGGGTTGAAGTACAATAATAATTTAACATTGTACTGTACAGTATTGTTTATGATCAAAAGCAAAAGGGACATGTACAGAACAAATGTAACATAATATAGAGAGATACATCTTTATTGAATATGTCTCCAGACCATTTCAAATGTAACGTAACAAAATCTGTTGTAACCTAGAATCCAAATGTGGAATTGATGAGGTGAGGTAAGTTTTTAGTAGTGATTCAATCTTCTGGTTCTTACTATTAGACCAGTATGTGCTAAGAAGATCTGTCTGTCTGTCTGTCTGTCTGTCTGGTTGTTGTTGTTGTTGTGTGCCTCCAAGTTGTTTCCAAATTATAGTAAGACTAAGGTGAACCTATCATGGAGTTTTGTTGGCAAGATTTGTTAGAGGAGGTTTGCTACTGCCTTCCCCTGAGGCTAAGAGCATGTGATTTGCCCAAGGTCACCCAGTGAGTTTCATACCAGTTTAAAAAAAAATGTCTCCATGTTTTTTTTGGAGTGGTTGGAATTTTGTCTACTTCGGAACACCATCTATACTATCCTTGATCTTTGTGAATTGCAGATTTTTATTTTTTTACATTGGGAGTGGGAGGGTTATTTCTAGCCTCCATTTCATCCGGAAAGCTCAGTCTTGTAGTGTATTAGCCACTTTTTCAAAGCAGAGGTTCAATCTTTAAAGCTGCAGCTTTGGTTTCCTTTCATACAATGAGGCCCCCTGAAGCTTCCCTGCAGGCAGGCTCATATTTTAGTGGGTAAACAGAAGCAGGCAAAGGAACCAACATTTCCTTGTGATTACAATATTTCCTAATTCTGTAGGAAGACTAGTGGGCAGTCATGCTCCCGGTGTGAGAGGTTCCTGACAGATGTTCATATTCCTTCATCTTCAAACATTGAAAGCAGAACTGTTGTATATTTCTTGTGTGTTCAGGCAGCAGCACAGCGTCTAGCTTCCTTTCCCCATCTGATGGCACCTTCCAGATGCATTGGACTATAGCCCCCATCATCCTCAGCTAAAACATGCCCAAAAACATGGCCCATGAGTGCTTTTTATTTATTCATTTATTTATATGCCACTTTTCTCCTGTCATGAAGCCCAATGAAGCTTATAAAAGTTAAAAACAAGATAAGCTAAAAATCTGATAATAAAAATGTTAAAACACAATTAAACAATCATCACAATAAAACACCATTAATTTAGAAATATAAAATCATTTAAAAACATAAAATTTAAAAAGCAGCAACACCCTCCCCCATGATCTTGTAACAAGTTAATATTTAAAAGGCTGTTTGAATTGAAAGTACAAAACAGCTTCATTTACATACCGCTTCATACTGAACTAATAGTGTCTAAGTGGTTTACAACTGTAAGCTAATTGCCCCCAACAATCTGGGTACTCATTTTAACGACCTTGGAAGGATGAAAGCCTGAGTCAAGCTTGAGCCCTTCTGCTGGTTTTGAACTCGCAATCTTATGATTTTGAAGGAGTGGCTGCGGTACAGGCATTTAACCACTGTGCCACCAGGGCAGTGGGCAAAAGGAAAGCAGGCAGGAGGCAGCCTAGCCTCCCAAGGAAGGAAATACTACTGACTGGGAGAAGCCACTTAGAAGGCTCTTTCCAACACATCTAGAGGGCAATACCTAGCTATGAAATGCTATATTACTGACCACAAGAGGGAGAAAGCATCCTTCAGTTCACTAAATATTTACTTTTACAATGCTGTAGGACGTCTTCATCCCTATGTCCTACAGCAGGTATAAAAATCATACAGGATTGCAGCTTCCATCAGCCTTGACTAGCATAGACAATGGTGAGAAATGTTGGATACAAACAACATCTAGAGGATCACATGACTCCAACTCCTGCCTTCTAAGCAAACAATGTAATCTGTGCAGGTCTTCAGATGTTGTTAGACTGCAACTCTCATGTCTGTCTGTCTGTCTGTCTGTCTAATCTATCTATCTAGACTCTTGTCTATGCTGATATGACTGATGGGAGTTGCAGTCCAATAACATCTGAATGGCCACAGATTTCCCCATACTCACTGACTCGGAACCTGGATGGACAAAATTTGTCAGTTTGCATTTCTTTTTCAAAATACAAGTTCTTTCTATCTCAAATATGAGGAAATATATAGATTTTCATAAATTCTTATTTTAAAAAGCTGAAACAAAATTCTCATTCATCCCTAGTGTGGAGCCAGTATAGTAGTGCAATGGTCTGAGTGTTGGCCTAGAATTTGGGAAAACAAGGGTTCAAAACCTCACTTAGCCATGGAAATCAGTTACACCACTCTCTCTTGGAGGAAGGCAACAGTAAACTCACTCTGAACAAATATTGCCAAGGGTTGCAGTTGTTGGAGTTGACTTGAAAGTAACAAACAACAGCTGATAAATACCATTGATATGGGCTATCAATAACATGTCAGAGCTGAAGGCCAGAGGCTGGATCTTGTGGCTTCAAATGGGAACACTCGGTCACTATCTCTTAGGAGAAGAAACACATCCTCTTGGACCAGCAGCTGCTCACCAGCTGCATGTTGCCATCTGCCAAATGCCAGGCAAAGGCCATCCAGCATTCAGTGGCTTTACTCCTCTTTCTCTCTTCATTTACATCAAACACAAGCTGGCTGGAGGCAGCAATATTTATCTCATTTCTCTCTAATACAACTGAAGCATTTATTTGCCATGGGCTTGATGTTTACAAGGGTGATCGTTCCACCTTGATCTTCCCCCTCCCACTGCTTGCTTTCATTTCAAGTAGACAAATCTAAACAGACATGACATTTAGGCTAGAAGTAGCAGAGTGAAAGGGAGGAACCCTCTCAACAAGTCAGAAACAACCAGAAAGAAGTGAGATTGGTGAAAGCAAGACAGACAGACAGACAGACAGACAGACAGACAGACAGACAATAATAATAATAATAATAATAATAGTAAATTTATTTCTATACCGCTTTTCAGCAGTGATCAAAGCGGTGTACATAGTAAAATTATTAAAACAACATAAAATTAAAACCACATTACATTAATTACAATATACAATTAAAATCCAATTCATAGGTGTATGTAAGTGAGAGGGAGAAAAGGGGATCGAACATAACTTCAGAGAACATGGGGGAATGCTTGGTTAAAGATAAAGGTTTTAAGTCTCTTTTTCAACAGTTCAAGGGAGGTAATGAGACGGAGCTCTTCGGGAAGACTATTCCAATGCTTGGGGACTGTTACTGAGAAGGCCCTCTGAGAAGTAGTAACATATCTCGAAGTAGGGATTTCGAGCAAGTTCTTCCCAGTTGTTCTGAGAGTGCGGGGCGGATTATATGGGGAGATGCGGTCCTTCAAGTAACTCGGGCCCAAGCCATGTAGGGCTTTATAGGTAATTATCAACACATTGTATTGTGCTCAGAAGCGAATAGGCAGCCAGTGAAGATCTTTTAAGATTGGTGTTATGTGGTAAAACCTGGAACGACTGGTGACCAATCTGGCGGCCATGTTTTGTACTAATTGAAGCTTCCGAGTTTGGTACAAGGGTTGCCCCATGTAGAGCGCATTACAGAAGTCCAAACGAGAGGTTACCAGAGCATGTACCACCGTTTCAAGGTCCCTTTGGCACAGGTAGGGTTGCAGTTGGTGTATCAACTGAAGTTGATAAATAGTGCTTCTGACCGTCGCATCAACTTGGGATGACAATTGCAGGGACGAGTCCAGAAGCACTCCCAAACTGCGAATTGAGTCCTTCAGGAGACGTGTGACCCCCTTCAGGATGGGTGGACAAATTTCCTTCCCCGGGCCTGGGGAACCTATCACTAGTACTTCCGTTTCTCTGGATTCAAGCTGAGTTTGTTTTTCCTCATCCAGCCCATTACTGACTCTAAGCAGGTATTTAGAGGAGAGACACCAACCTTAGACACTGCAGCAGTCGGCGACACAGAGAAACATATTTGGGTGTCATCAGCGTACTGATAACACCGCACCCCGTGTCTCCGGATGATCTCTCCCAGCGGTTTCATGTAAATGTTAAATAGCATGGGGGACAAAATAGCTCCCTGAGGGACACCGGATGTCAGTTCCCTCTTAGAGGAGCAAATGTCCCCCAGCTGCACCATCTGGAATCTGCCCGAGAGGTAGGAACGGAACCACTGGAGCACAGTGCCCCCGATACCCAACTCCCTCAGGCGTTCCAGAAGGATACCATGGTCAATGGTATCGAAAGCCACTGAGATGTCCAAGAGCACTAACAAGGACACACTTCTCCTGTCAATGCCCAGACGGAGATCATCAATTAAGGCGACCATGGCAGTCTCAACTCCATAGCCCACCCTGAAGCCAGTTTGAAATGGGTCCAGATAATCGGTTTCATCCAAGACTGCTTGGAGCTGGAAGGCAACCGCTCTCTCGATCACCGTACCCAAAAATGGCAGCAATGACACTGGCCTGTAATTATTTTTTATCAAGGGGTCTAGAGAGGGTTTTTTTTAGCAGTGGTCTGACTATTGCCAATTTCAGACTCGATGGAAACTGCCCCTCCCTGAAAGATGTGTTAATTATGCGGTGTAGCATAGATGTTACCGCAATACCACCCTGGGTCGTCATCCCTCATTTGGCTGTGCCAGTGGGCCAATTCTTGTTGTAACATATTCATTAATACAGGTATGCATAGTTTTTTTGGTCATATATGTAACTGCTTGCTTAAGAACTGAGGCTGCACACATAGAGGGAATATAACTCAAAAACATTTCTTTTTGGCACTACAAATCCCAGAATCTCTCAGCCAGCAGAGGTGTAGCTGGGAAGGCAAAAGAAGGACATTGCCCTCCCAAATAAATCTGCATCCCTTTTGAGAATTATGCCCACTCCTTTGCTTTGGATACAGAAACTGTATTTCTAAATGATTTGCTGATATTTTAAGTTACTTCAATGTTACAAATCTAGAGACTGAAGGAAATTGTACTTATGGAGATAAAATTATTATCTGAGAGGACAATGCTTTTATTTTGCCCTCCTCAGCTACACCCCTGAACATGGACATGATGGCTGGCTGATTCTAGGAACTATTCCCAAAGGAATGTTTCCGCACTTAGTAGCTTAGCATGCATGCACATATACATATCTCCCAGTGATCTTCTTTCCTTGCTGGGAAGAAGTTGAGAACTTCTGTCCTTCCTCAAATGTGAAAGAAGCAATTCCCTTCTCTTTCTCTTTTACACTGACACTTAGACACATTGTTGGATCCATGTGAGCAATCTTAATAAAGCAAGAATGGGGTTAATTCAGCCTTCAAGATATCATTGGACCACAACTTCCAGTGTTCCTCATCGTTGACAATGCTGGCTAGAGCCTGCTAGGACATGTACGTCAAATACCTCTAGAGGGACATTTGAAGACTACTTACTACTAACATCAATGAAAGATCAACCTGAATATAACTAGTATGAGATGAAAGATTTGGTTGTGGGCACCAGAGTATTTGTCAGGGGGGCACGCTGTGCAAGCCACATATGTCCCTTGTGACCAGAGTATCTTATTACATTCTTTGTTGTTGCTATGTGCCTTCAAATTATTTTTGACTTATGGTGAGCCTAAGGTGACCCCATCATGGCAAGATTGGTTCAAAGTTTGCCATTGCATTCCTCTGAGGCTGAGATAGTGTGACTTGCCCGAGGTCACCCAGTAGGTTTCTTAGGCAAGTGGAGATTGAACTCTGGTTTCCTGAGTTGTAGTCCAACACTCGAATCACAATGCCACACTGTCTCTCACTATCCCACTGCTATATAACTACACTTAAAAATCTATGGCTTTAATATCACCCTATCAGGCATCTGAATAAGTAGAGTAATACCCATGAGAGCACAGTCTTGGGTGCCACTAGATTATGCTTTTTATGCTGCAACAGACTAACACAGCTATTTCTTTGATAACTGCATTCAAGGGCCTTTTGTCACTTTCCCCACCAAAAATGGAAGGAGAAACGACACCAACAAAACTTTGCACTTTAATCTCCATCTTTCCTAATGAAGGACAATATATTTTTATAGGAGGTATAACTATTACACCTCCAACATCAAGAACTGCCATGTGCAGGTGGCTAATGGCACCACTAAAGCTGCTGATGGTTGCCTCTATTGCTTGGCTTAAAATTGCTAACATCCATGGCTTCCTCTGTGTTTGTTTTTACATACAGTGCCAGCATATTGTTGTTTTTATGTCTACAAGTATAGTGTCAGTATATAACATTGTACAACAGGGGTTTTAGGAATAGTTGGGGGGTGGAACAATGACAGCAGGTGCCAGAGCAGCTGGCAGGATGGCAGAGCTGAATAGGAATCAGATTTTGTTTTAAGGGAGAAAAGATTTGATCTTCTTTGGCTATTGCCACAAATTTACTGAAGCTTTCTCTGTTTTATTTTGACTGTTTTCCCCCTAAAGGATCCTGTTTGTTAGATAACTATATTATCCAAATTCTCAGCTACTGGGGATATATCACCATAAAAAATTCAGATAACTGCAGATATTTAATACCTTAGCTGCATGCTAGATGTGCATGTTTTCTGAAAATTCCAGCTCTAAAGAAGTTTTTGAGATTGTTTAACATCTCAACTTTGTTTGCATTTTCTCTGAAGAATTTAAGGGTAGTTTATATGGCTCCTTCTCTTGTCCTGTTGCCATATCCTGTGAAATAGGTGAAGCTGACTGAGGCCCCATTCCCACTCACGCATTTGCCTGTAGGGTTGCCATAATTCTCTACTAAAAACAGGGACAAAATGTAGGACAAAATTTAGCCCAAAATATAGGACAATTGTAGGATAAAATTTAGCCCAAAATGTAGGACATTTAAGAAAAATAGAAGACGTTTGTTTTCCCTCCTTGCGACCCCAGAATGCACACACATATATATGTAGCAAAAGCATTCACATATTGTATCAATTTGCCAAAATGAAAGAGAAACATTTGTAGCATTCGCATTGTAGCATTTGCACATATTACACAAAATAATAATAATAATAATAATAATAATAATAATAATAATAATGCCTCTTGCAAAGTGAGGTGCCATACCGGGAGCAAGCAGAGGGAAATGTAGCACAAGCCAGACACATTCTATCAAAATGTATCACCCTGTAGCAAAAAGCATTTGCATAGTCCAGTGATGGAGAACCTATGGCACACGTGCCAGAGGTGGCACTCAGAGCTCTCTCTGTGGGCACATGTGCCATTGCCCCAACACAGAGTTTGCCAGAGTTTGTTACTAGAAAGCCAGAGGGAAACGGCACTTTGGAATAAATAAATTGGTTTTGGGTTGCAGTTTGGGCACTCGGCCTCTAAAAGATTCACCATCATTGGCAAAGTCTGCCAAAAATAAAAATACAAAAAAAAGGGGGGGGGGGGAGGAAAAGCTGCATGCGAGAGGGAGGCTTGCTCTGTTCTCTGCCCTCCCTCTGACCTAATTCCCTCCCCTGAACTTGACTCTTTGTGCTGCTCCTTCCTCCTCCTCCTCCTCCTTCACCCTGATGAAGGGGAGGCATGTTCCGCCCTCTGCTCTCCTCTGACCTAATCCCTCCCCTGAACTTGACCCGATCATGACCAGGGCGAAGTTCATATTTGCCGGACCCGATTTTTCTGAAAAGATACAGCTTAAAGTCCGCTTTCAAAAGACCTGCGCCAAGGGGCATTTGCCCCTGAATGGGTGTGGAAGCCTTGATTTCGCTTGTGGAGGAATAGGGGCCAATATGAACTTCCTGTGGTTAATCCAGTTTCTGAACCGGGATAAAAGGTAGTCTGAATGGCCCCATAGAGTGACTGGCCCACCTTGTCAATATCATAACTGAACAGGTCTCCCTAAACCCACCTCAACATCTAACCAGTACATTCCACTGAATTCTAGCAGTCATAGACACATTTTCCTCTTTTGAACAGTGAACATTTCTCCCTTAGCTTTGTTCACATGATTATCATCTAAGGTTGAGAACTGAAGCAATGGTAGAAATAAGAAGAGCTTGGGAAGGTTACTTTTGGACAGGCTGATTGAGGAGTTGTGGGAGTTGTTGTCTAAGCAAGTAACTTTCTGAAGCTTTGTAACCAATCAGACCACTTGATATCCTTGTCTGAAAGCTACAGATAAGGTATGTCCTGCAAATATCCTGCTCTGTCATACAGACCGGCAGCGAAGAGCATTCCAAAGCAGCCCTGCCATTTCAAATGAGATAGCTTTGTTTAACTTAGGAAGGGGAGGGGTAGACTGGCAGTAATCAAATGACTGGAAGCAAAGGAGAAAATACCTTCAAATGTACCTTCAAAGAGGGAAGAGTAACTCAAATCACATCCATGTGGCAGCTCCTTTTCTTGATTTTATCAAGCTGCATTTCCTGCAAAAGAAATGTGAGCCCATTCAAGTGCTTTTGTACTTTCACGTATGTCTGACAGTGGCTTTCCAAGGTTTCAAGCAGAATTATTTGCTGCCATTACCTGGAGACCCCTGAGATCTTAAATCTAATTAGTAATCATATGCGATGCTGCTTAACTTCCAAAATTGTACGAGATAAGGCATGTTCAAGATGCTAAATTTTCATGGCAGTTCGGACCTCAATGGATAATGGTTAAGAAGACAGTTATACCTCAATGTTAATATCAGAGGCAATGTATCTCTGTATATCACTTGTGGGACATGATATGAATGATGCTATTGCATTCTTTTCCAGGTTGTTGGGTCCCTCATGGGCAGATGGTGGGCTGATGGAAGAACAGAATGCCAAACTAGATGGTGCTTTGGTCTGATTTAGCAGGGCCATTATGGAGAATATCACACAGGAAGTTTACCATTTGTAAATCATCAGGAAATCATCATAAATCATAGGAAATCCATGATCTGCTTTCACACCATTGCATACTTCTCTCGTGAGTGAATCATCATGGAGGCATCGGCACTCACTCATCCCATCAGTACAGTATTTTTGGAGGAGCCATTTGGCAATAATGGAAGATCTTGTTATTGCCAAATGGCAGCTCAAGAATATTTTACTGACAGGACGAGTGAGTGCCAATGCCTCCATGATGATTCACTCAGGGGAGAAGTGCACGGGGATGTGAAAGCAGATCATGGGTTTCTCACAGTTTATGATGATTTCCTGATGATTTACACACAGTAAGCCTCCTGTGTGATATTGTCCTATGTTCTTATGTCATCTTTATGGTTACAGAAGATTGTTTCTGCTGCAGATGCCAGAAATTGTACCTGATCCATGCAAAACTGAACTATGGCCCCCTTCCAACTGTAAAGTGATATGAAATTATCATCACACTAGCTTTCTGGTTTGAGTGTCTACAGCCTCAGTTATACCCATATGCAAAAAAGTTATTTTACCATCTGCTTGAATCCTGTATGGTATTTACTAATACATATGCACCACAGTTATCATACTACACACTGAATTCTGATGTGACCTCCTGTCCTTACTTATTGGTCAGCAGCTGTTGCAAACAAAGGGAGTCTGTTCCCCTGTTTCTTGGGCAGGAAACTGACTGATCCTCCCATCTCCTCTTGTGAGTATTTGGATTTAAGCACAGGGATCTCCAGGTAGTGTCAGCAAATAATTCTGCTTGAAACCCTGGAAAGCCACTGCCAGAGTTGACAGTACAAAAGCACTTGAATGGGCTCACACTTATTTTGCAGAAAATGCAGCTTGATACTTATTGGACAGCAGGTGCTGCAGTTGATGGAGGTCTGTTCCTCTGTTGCTCAGGAAACATCAGGCTGCCTTTCCCACCATCCCATGGTGGTGGCAAAAACATGGTCCCTGTCACCACCATGGAGTGCTGAAGTGGTGGGAATGACAGCCTGCTCTTTCCTGAGCAAAAGGGGCACAGATCCCCATCAACTGCAGCACCTACTGCCCAGTACATAGAGACTGGGGGATGTTCACAGTCCTCACATAGCACCTAAATTAGGGGCTACATAAAGACTGAGAATATATAAGAGTCACAAGTGTGTAATTGTTGGTTACCCATTTGTAACTGCCATACTGGATTCTGGCCATGATCTGGCCTAAGTATCACCTCTTCGTTTAAAAAGTAACGATCATGAGTTATCTTTTGCAGTGGATAAATAGAGGAATTAATATTTGAAAACATTTTTAAAAATGGCCAAAAGCATATTTCTTGAGTGTAAAGAAATTTTGATGAGGAGAATTCCAGACTTGGGAGAATCTTCACAGTTTGGGGCTTACTCTGTACACAGTTTGCTGTTGTCTTTTTTGTGAAGAAAACCTCATTTTCTGTGCATAAAATAATATTTCTGTGAAAATAAAAAAGTTTTCTGTAGATAAAATGCTCTTGTACAGATAAAAATAGCACAAGTGAATTGTGTGTAAAATAAGTCCAAATCTGTGAATAATCTACAAAAACTACTAAATTTTTAAAGACTTTCTTACAGCAGGAAGACAACTGTTTAAATCACTTGTTGCTTCCTTCAAGAATAAAATTAGGAAAGAATTGCATGCCACATAGATAGATAAACAGATATTTTTAAGCTTGATCTAACAATAAAGAGCCATCAGAAGGAGCTTGAAGGTTCCCAACCAAGCACACAGGTCGCCTCATCCCAGTGACATGAGTATATTTCTATAAGATTACACTAATTAGTTCTCAATATACATCTAATGTATAATGCTTCAGTGCCTTCCACCTAAGCTCTATGGCCTCTTGTGTTTTCCTTCTGGAGATAGCATTTGCTCCTTACTCATAGTGGTCAAAATAAATGTTCCAGGAAGGCTGGCATGCTGTCCCTGTCTCCATCTCTGCCAACAATGGGGATTAATCACCCAGTACATAAAGGTTATTGTGTGTAGAACAAATATTCCAGTGAAGAGCTGAAATTATGGGAACCCCTGTCCTTTGTGAGTCATGAAATGCAAAGACAGGCTCAGTCAGCAAAGCGCCAGAAAGCAGGCACATTGGATTGCCTTGAGCTACAAACCTGTTTGCAGATGATTCCCTGTCCCTCAGGTGGCTCAGGAGGACCCAGTGACTTTGGCAGCAATCAGACACACAGGAAAAGCATCACTACCCTCTACTGCTAGAACACCACTGATGCCAGCAGCACCAAGCGAGTGTGAAGGCCAGCTACAAACAGTGCCCAGTCTGTTTGCAGTAGATAGGAAAAGGATGCCAAGTGCAATGGAGAGTGAACACATCATGAGGAAATTTGGCAACTCTGTCCTTTGGATGACCTAGTCAGGCAGCAGGCCTCTAAGAACTATGGGGTGGGGAGTGAGGGAATGCCCTTCATGCCCTTTTAAATCCAATCAAAGAAGCAATCTTGCTTTATAGTGGCTGTGCTGTGGCAAAGGCCAAAGCCCACCTGTCCTTTCTTCCCTGTAGAATATGCTGTTTCTGGGTCCTGCTCATTCTCCCAACAAGATACAGTCAGCCCTCTGTATCCACGGATTCTTTATCCACTTATTCAACCATGCATGGCTTGAAAATATTCCAAAAATAGATGCATTCCTAAAAGCAAATCTTGATTTTGCCATTTTATAAAGGGGACACCATTTTAGTATGCCATTGTATCTAATGAGATTTGAGCATCCACAGATTTTGGTATCCATGGGGGGTACTGGAACCAAATCCC
This sequence comes from Sceloporus undulatus, assembly GCF_019175285.1. Taxonomy (NCBI): domain Eukaryota; kingdom Metazoa; phylum Chordata; class Lepidosauria; order Squamata; family Phrynosomatidae; genus Sceloporus; species Sceloporus undulatus. The sequence goes on along the minus strand of NC_056525.1, from coordinate 44,913,917 downwards.
AGCAGATATGAAGGGCCCACTGCATAAGCTTTGACACAGAAGCCATGGCCATGTGAGCAACCAATGGATGCATCCCTTCTCTCTCTCTCTCTCTCTCTCTCTGTGTGTGTGTGTGTGTGAGAGAGAGAGAGAGAGAGAGAGAATGTGGTGTCCAAGGGGCTCACTTCTATTCTCTGAGCTGTCAGTCAAGCTAGAGTCTCATCAGACTAAAGGAAACAGATATGCTGGTACACAAAGGCTGCACAAGAGCAGAATTTCTGAGCATAAATTTCCTTGCTGCTGCTCCCATATTCCAGAATCTGGTCACGGCCAGGCTTCTGCTATGCTGCTGCTGCTGCTGCTGCAGTAACTGCTTTTTTCCTGCCTGGAATGCAGGACTCGGTGAGACAGTTATTCTTGGTGTTATTCTGTCTGGTCCTTCTGCATCATCAGCTGGGGCATACAGGGGTGGCATATTTGCACATCATTCCTCACCTGTCTTCTTCAGACTTGCTGGCAGTTTTTCCTCTGGGGATTAAATGCACTCTGTCCCCTTCTTCCCATCCATCACTCAAGTAACAGATGATCTGTCAGGGCCTCTCACCGCAGCAGAGCCCCACTGACTTCAGAATGCCCTTGGAAATTCTGCCTATAGGTGCTTGGCTGCTCCATTGCCTCTGCTGCATTTGGGGATTTTCATAGTGGGGGAAGAGCAGCCTGAACCAAAGCCAGGTGTATTGCTGCCTCAGGTGAAGGACAAAGTAGTAAACAAAATCAGAATCAAAATTCCGCAGTTAGAAGTTGCTGCATCTTGGGATCTGCATAAAATCCTCCACCTGAAGGCTGTAGGCCAGTTTAGGGGGACTTATCACAGTCCTGTCTTCCAGCAAAAGGGAATGGGCAGGAAGCTCAGGAAGAAGAGCCAAAGGACTCCTGTTGCCACCCTCCCTGCATCTGCTGCCTAAGGCAAGGTGGTAGTTTCATTCTGCCTCCCACAGGACTGGCCCTGACTGCCCCTCCTAAAGTTTTAATCTCTGCCTCTTTTATTTTCTACAGGGAATGATTAAATACTATCCACTGAAAATTAATTTTAAAATTAGAGTGCTAGTTACATACTTTATTTTTGCCAGAGGCAAAGACAGTTTTGTTTAAGCAAGCTTTTCATGGGGAGCTTCTGACTGGCACATATTTGCTTGTTTCAACTTTTGAATGTTTTAAAATGATTTTATATTTTTAATGCTTGGAATTTTAATTGTTATTTTTGAAATTTTATTAAGTTTTCAAAAATTCACTTTCTTTGGGAGCCACCTTGGGTGCCACTTTGGGAGAAAGCTGGCATACTAAATAAATACAACATTGATATGCATGTCTGCTTTCCCCCCTTGAACCAGTTCTTCTTTGGTAGAATACTCTCTTCTGTAAGACAATGTGTCTACTTTGTAACCAATGGTGCCATTCAAAATAATTAACAACTGATTCTCCCTATTTTGGTGTTTTGTTTTATTGTTGTTTGTCCTTGTGTGTACATTGTAAATGTGTCCTGGCAGTCTCCCTTTATCTGGAGACATTTGCTGCCTCCATGCTGGGATCTCAAGAACTGGTTGACGTGGCTCCCCCAGTTCCATATCTGGCTGGTGTCTCCTCTCAGCAGTAGCTGTGCCAGACAGGGGGGCACTTGACATAACCATGTATCTGGCTCTTCCCCCATAGCTTTGGGGGAATCCAATCCTTCTCTCTTACCTCTCCATCCCCACCAGTTACTTCCTCCTGCTCCCCTTAGCTCCCCTTTTAACTTCCTCAGCCTCCATGTCCTATTTGCATAGGCCAGGGTATTCTGGGGGCAGCCCAAAGTATCCAGGCCCCAGAGCTGCCTTCATTGCCCCACATTATCTTGGCCCTCCATCATGATGCTGGGAAGCTGTTTGAATGTGTGTCCTGCCATGCTGCCTGGTGTGTCCACTGCCACACCGTGTTGCTTTGCTCTGAGATCAAGAACCAGGCTCCCAGCAATGATCTGGGCACCTCTTTCTGACCTCATAACGTGCCACCTGTGGTGGTCGTGGACATGCTGTGTGGCACAGCAAGACATGCTTCAAACAGCAGCCTGACACTGGAGTGGAAGGCTCTGGATCTTCCAGGAAGATCCAGCGCAAACAGGGAGGTATTTTAATATGCATTAAGAGAGGTATACCCTGGTACTAGTGCTGAATTGGTCAGATGTCGTCTGGTCTGTTCACGCCAGAACCAGGATTTGGGCCATGTGCCATCCAGTCTCCCCCTGCCAACAAGATAAGGGGGGGGAGGCCATTTTATTTAGCCCATGCAGAAAGGGCCCATGTCTTTTAACAATTTTAATAATTAATAATATTTTATTTGTATTCCACTTTTTCACAAAGGAATCAAAGCAGATTCCAACGGTATAAATAAAACATCAAACAATTAAACATTACAATTTAAAAGCCCCAAAACCCCAACTCTCCCCAATCATAAAACAGTGATCAACCCATAAAAAAGAGATTAAAAATTTTTAAAATTAAAACTGTCCAATAGGAATACACTAAAATTTCAGGCAGATTAGAGCAAGAAATGAGTCTTCCTCTAGAGGAGGGGGGGACAGGGGCAATAGTATCAGTCAATTAGTTCTTGTGATCTAGTGTGACCCAGCTTAATGACACCACTAGGAGTGATATCACATCCTCATGAAAGTCCATTCATAATAGAAGCCTCACCTTCTTGGAATTTTTGTTTTTCAATTTTTTTATGCAGATGCCAAAATTTTTTTTAGAGAGGTCTAGAATACTATGTTCTTTGTCATGTTAAATGCATAGTGCTTAACAATTTTTCTCAGGCTTTGCCTGAAAAATAACAATTCAATGTAAACCCTAAGCATAAAGTAATAGAATGAAATAAACCTGAAGCCAAGGGCATTGTTATATGGAGCCATTCAATTAGATATTTGAGAGCCAAGGGAGACTGGGAGTAAATCATCATACAGAATGCTTCCACTCTGTTGGCAGTCTTTCTACAAGCCAGGGAAAATATTCATCATATGGCTATTGACTGAGGAGTTAATTCTCCCTTTGCTACTAATGCAAATGCACAGCAGAGGCATCCAGAAGACAAACTACTCTTTTGGACTGACTTTAAAGTAGCTCATCCAATTGTGCAGTTCCCTTTTTGAAGTGGATGCAAAGGGACAGCTTGTAGGCCAAACACCAGTCTATACTCACACTTTCTTCACTACCTCCAACAGCCATACCCAGAGTTGGGAAATGTTACTTTTTAAGGTCATACCACCAGGCTTCCCCAACCATCCTGGCCACTAGCCATGCTGATTGTGGACTCTAAGAATTATAGTTTAAAAGGTAATTTT
>NC_056525.1:44837061-44905565 GCF_019175285.1 Sceloporus undulatus | reverse complement strand
CGCCCAGTGCAGAAGACCCCCAGTTCCACACTCATCTGATAAGGGCCTAAGGCTAGATACTGAAAAAAGATCCTTTCAAAGAACTAGAAATGTAGTTAAAGAAGCACCTCTGAATATGCTAAACCTACTCACTCATCCTCCCATTGCAGAAATAAGCAATCTGTAGTCTTCCAGCTGTTGCTGGATTCCAACTTCCAGCAGCCACAGCCATAATGGCCAATTAAGAGAGGGATGATGAAAGCAGTGATTCCACAACATCTGGAATGCTGCAGGCCCCCTACCTAGCACCAATACAATGTCCTAGATATATTGGATAATAGATCCCATGACCACCAACCACTATGTGAGAGCTTGTTTGCTGTGGATGGTGAGACTTATGGGCCAACACATCTGGAGGAGCACTAAGTTGGTGGAATCTGCATTATAGGCTTGTTTCACAGACAGTACCATGGGGTGGAAAAAAATGGGTAAGTTGCCACTGGAAACAATGCTGTTTTTACCCTCGTTAAAATTGTGGTCTCTCCCACTTAAGTCTGGCAGTTGATTAGGGAGATTTGCAGCAAAAGAGATAAGGTATCAGAGCTGAAGAGTTCACCCAAAGTCCATTTGCCATTCCAGACATACACATTAGTGCTCAAGTAAAGGGTCCTTTTAGAGCCAATGGCAGGTTATAGACCGCCCATTTGGGGCGGTCTGGACCCGCTCCTTTCCCCGGAGTATTGGGGCTTCAGTGGCTACACTGGCAGCCGCTGAGGCCCCGATCCGCCGCTATTCAGGCTGTGGGGAAGCGGCAAAACGCCGCTTCCCCGCAGCCTGAAAAGGGGTGTCCTTGGGGCTTCAAGCCCCAAGGACACCCCGCGGCGGCGAGGAGGGGGAGAAAGGGGCCGCTTGGCTCCTTTCTCCCTTGCTTTGCTGGGTGCAGCCGTCTGGAGGCTGCGCCCAGCGAAGCAAAGCGGCGCCGCGGACCAGGAAGGAGCTCCGAAACGGAGCTCCTTCCTGGTTCACGGAAAGGGCGCCTTAGGCGCCCTGCCGCGAATTGAGGACGTCACGTCCGCGCCGCCCCGTCTAGAGGCGGCACGCCCGTGATGTCCTCACGGCGGCGGCCATGTGGAAGGGCCACCGCCGTTTAGTGCCTGACGGGCAAGCACTAGGGTTAGGGCGGTGCGGAAGCACCGCCCTTTTATAACCCTAGTGCGTGCTTGTCACGCACTAAAATGCCGGTATGTAACCGGCCAATGTGTTTTTTGAGCTGGACTAGGCCCTCCAGGAGAGGAAGGTTCAAATCCCCAGGTGATCTTGTGCAAGCCACACTGTGTCAACCTCAGTGGAAGGCATGGGCAAACTCTTTCTAATCTAAACAAAACCATGTGATACGTTCAAAATCATCTTGAAGGCAAATGACAACAAAAGTGCCCTGAGGATGAGATGGCTCCATACTGATTTGACTCCTCACAAGTACCCAGTGCCCATTTGAAAATGACCAGGAACTGTCACTCTTTGGTGGATTGTGCCCAAATTACATGAAGGAGTAGATGTTTTGGAAACTGTACATGAAGCACCATGGCATATTTGCTAAAGCGCCAAATTTATGGTCAGAGAGGTCCAAGTGCAAAACCCTCACCCAGTGTTTACTGCACAATCTTCCACTGGCAGGTTTTTTAAAAAAAAAACAACAACCACTGGGCTAGGGTTGGTATATTGCTGTAATCGAACTGTTCTTGATAGCTTTTTATCTTTTTTTAAACTGCACTGTATTAATTTAATTTGAGGTTTGAATTGTTTTAATATAGTGAATAATGTAATTCCATTTTAATGTCCACTTTTTGTACATTTTTCATTGTATTTTTCTTTTACTTTGTGAACCACTTTTGAGCCCCAGTTTTGGGGGAAAGTCAGGGTACAAATAAATATTACAACAGCAACAGCAACAACAACAGTTCTAAATTAATGTTTCTAAGGGATGAAACAGATGGCTCAGATGGAGCGGCCTCATGCAATCCTAGCACCGTTTGCACTGGGACCACAGCGATCGCACATGCCTGGTCCCAATCTGAGCCACCGCCGTGATCCTGAGCCAGGCCGCCAAAAGGAACATATTCTATCTGCTCCTTCTTTGCCTGGTTCTTCTGGGATGGCACAGTGTTGGCATGGCTTCTGGCCACATTTGGGCCAGGCATCATCTAAATGCCACACCCCCAATGTGGCCTGTAGCCATGTCATTTTGCCCATGTATTTTGGCCCTAAATGGGTTACTCTTTAATGTTTTTTTTTTAAATTCAAATAGTTTCTCCTATTTTGTTTTAACACATAGCACAATCTGCTTCAGATCCCATATGGGACAAAACATGATGTAAATTGAATAAGCAAATAATTAAACAAACAAACAAACAAACATTTCTCATCATGCTCTATCCTCTCCCATTGTAACCCAGGCTGTTTTCATATTCTTATTAGCCAAAGCCTCCAGTCTGGATGCCTACAGCCCCTTTCCCAAGTATCTAGATTTTGTTGTCTTTGTGACATGAAAGAGATTAGTGAAAGCCCCAGTATGTGCCTTAAACATTCTGCAACCAAACTGCTTACAACTCAATTTAAAAAAAAAAGATTCTGGTGCTAAAGTGAGCTGGGCTGTGGGGGTGGAAACATGGCCCAACTAACAGTTTTACACTCTGTACTATATGCAGCCTCCTGGCAGAGCTTGCAGCACTTCTAATTTTACTTCAACAGAGACAGATACCCTAAATCCCAAGCCTATAGAGAGATATTTTGTGCTGGTAGAGCCTTTAAGCTTTCTTTGCCAGGGATATACTAGCTGTCTAGTAAGTAGTAAAAGTACATGATGGGCAGAAATGTTTAATGATAGCATTGCTGCTTATTTAGCCATAACAATTTGATGTTTTACAACCAGTGATGAATTATACATTCTTTTTGTTGTTAACTCCAATCAAGTCAACTTCTGCTTATGAATGACAAACCTCCCCGTCACTCTATCTTCAACAGCCCTGCTCAGGTCTTGCAGATTCAGGGGTATGGCTTCCTTGACTGAGTCCATCCATCTGGAATGTGGTCTTCCTCTTTTTCTACTGCCTTCTCCCTTGCCAAGCATTATTTTTCTAGTGGGTTACATCTTCTCATGATATGTCCAAACATGACAGTCTCAGTTTAGTCATCTCAGGCGCAGTACAGAGCGCCAAAAAGAGGCACCTGAGGGGGCGCCTCTCCTTGCTCCGCAGCAGCACTACAGCAACCAAAGTGTGTGGTGCTGCTGTGCAGCAAGAAAGGAGCACACAGAAGCGACTCTTTTGCAGTGCACTTGCGCCGCGCCAAAGTGCCAGTGACAGTGCAATGACATGCCAGCGGCACAGCCCAGTTTGGACGTCGTGCTGCTGGCAAGTCATTGCTGCATGTACCATCTGGATGGTGCTGCACAGCTGCGGCGTGCCCATGACGTGCTAGGGTTGTGGGGCATGTGCACGCCCCGCCCCTGAGCAACCCTAGCACGTCATGGGCATGCCACAAAGGGCCCGTCTGTACCAGGCCTTAGCTTCTAGGTAATAGCAATAGCAAGTACATTTCTATACTGCTTATCAGTGCACTTAAGCACTCCCTAAGCAGTTTACAATGTGTAAGCAAATTGTCCACAACAAGATGGGTACTTATTTTAGCAACCTCAGAGGGATGCAAGCTTGAGTCAAGCCTGAGCCCCTGGCTGGTATTGAACTAACAATCTTATGGTTTGTAAGTGGCTGGAATACAGGCATTTAACCACTGTACCATCAGGACTCTTCACTGCACCACCAGAGTTTTGGCTTGAGTTGATATAGAACCCATTTATTTTTCTTTTTAGCAGTCCATGGTATCTGTAGAACTCTTCTCCAGCACTACATTTCAGATGAGTTGATGTTCTTCCTACCAGCTTCCTTCACTGCCCACCTTTCACAACTATACATAGAAATTGGTAATATGATGGTATAGACAATCCTAACTCTAATATTCAATTATATATTTTTACATTTCATGATCATGCCTAGCTCCTTCACAGTTGCCCTTCCAAGTCCAAGTCTTCTGAGTTCTCGGTGCAGTCTCCATTCTGATTAATGACTGAGCCAAGGTACAGAAAGTCTTGAATTATTTCAATGTCTTCAGTATGTACTTTAAAGTTATGTAAATCATCTATGGTCATTATTTTTGTTTTCACAATATTCAACATTAAACACTGCCTTTGCACTTCCTTCCTTGAAAATATAACTCAAATTATGCATCTCCTCCAATGGATTTCTTCTTTATTATTCAAGGAAGAGGAGGCAGCAAACACAGTGCTAACAAAAGCAATTTTTGTGTCTACTTTCCAGCCAATTTCTGCTGGTTTCTGCTGACCAGGGATCTTGGTTTTCAGTCTTGACATTGTTAAATTCTGAAACATACAGGAATGTGTCTCTGAGCATGTACAGAGCTAATTGATTTTCCCCCTCAAAAAACTTAAAGGCAAAAGTGATGACAATCTTATCCAGGACTAATAAGCCCTTCTTATTAAACACATACATAGAAATAAAGAATTTAGAATCAAGTCTGGACTCTAGTAGAAAGCAACCAACAGTCCAACAGTGAATCTCTGATTTCATTCTCTGTGCTTCCCTCTTCATTTTTCTGTCAGTATTGTAGCTACTAAATTGTGTGGTTTCCAAGATTTCCAATATATTTTTATAGATTTCCACATTTACCACTACAATTATTTGCTTATAGCTCCACTGCTTTTGCAAAGCAGTGTTCAGAAGAGCCAAGCCCTTCCCCTTTCAGTGCAATGTGTATTGGGGGGAGGGGGCAGACCTTACAATTGCATAGGACAGACCTTAGAATTAGGAAGAAGGTGCTGGAGGACAAGAACATACCATGCAATGGACCCTGTTAGACAAGGACAGGCCTAATTAATCCTTGGTCACGCCACTTTTTCACCTGCTTTTAAAATATCCCAGTTTCTCATCTCTTCCCACTCTTCCCCTTCATCATGAGTTTACTGCAATTGCTGCAAACTGAATTTAAAATGCAAAACTAGTCTGCATTCAGCTGAGTCTGCAAAAGAGAGAAGAAGAAGAGGAATCTTGTCTTCCCAGTATGCTCAGGCAAATGCAAATTGCTGCAGCCACTCATATATCATTTGTGTTCTTCTTCATTAATAACTTTTGTCATCTTGACTACACTGTGATGTTGTTTGACCATCCCCATTCCTTATGACCTGATTTTTATCTGTAAAATACTGAAGAATATGCAAGGAACAGCCACCAGATGTTGCAACAGAGTTGTCTGTGCTATGCAGCATGTCCTGCACATCTAAGCTAGTCTTCTGCCTTCAGGTGTAACGGAGGATATTATCCACTTATCAGTGTTGAGGGCACCATCGTGTCTCTCAGGGAGCAAAACACCTCAAGCTAGTCCTGACCCTGCAAGCACAAAATTACATGTGTTTGGGCTACTAATTCCTTTTACTGTCACTATTCCTAACCTATGTCTCTAAAGCTCAACGAAAACACAGAAACTTTGTGCTTGAAATTTTTCCTTAAGTAACATCACTTGCTAAATTTCTGTGGGGAGTGGGCAGATATGGGCATTTTTTTAGAAAATGTTCAGTTACATAAAATTTCATAGATAAGACTACAATAACCTTAATGAAGAAAAATGGCCATTTCCCATTTCCTACAATCCTTACCACTAATCAGAAACACTACATGCCCATACATATGCATTGGATGTATGAAGAAAATGAACATTTTTTTGAGAATAGAAAAGTTACTTTTTTGCACTGGTCATACTGGTGGGGGAATTCTGGGAATTGTTATCCAAAAAAAGTATCTTTTCTAATCTCCGATTCTTTTCATACTCTTTAATTTGGTACCTGTTTTTTTCTTGCAGGACAAACACCAACTGATGTGGGGGTCGGTGGGGGTTTAAAACCTGGGTTCTGGGGCTCTTAGCTTTTAAACTGTTTTTTTAAAATGAGAGATTCATATTTGTGGATTCGCTGTATGTTAATGGCCACAGGTATGGGCTTGACACATATATTCAGTGTTGTTTAGTTCAGTAACAACTTAGAAATTCTTCCCAACTAGAAGGTAAAGTGAAATTAAGAAAGTGTAGCCCTGGACTGCATCAGCCCTTCTCTTTTTTACAGTTCTCGTCCCCTTAAGACTCACTGATTTGGCCCATCCTGATATAGAACAAGACCTTCTATTTCAGTATTAAAATGAACATTTAAGTAAGTTCCAAATAACAAATCAGAGCTCTCTTTTTTTGTATATGACAAGTGATTTTCTTTTTTGTTTTCCTTTGTAAATTAAATTTAACTTTCAACCACATGGATTTTCTTTTGAAGAAAAAAAACCTTTCATTAAATGATTTGCAGTTAATTTATCAGTGACTCTCTTCATCACTCTTGCTTCCCTGCCATTGGACTTCAAAGAGATTTTGAAGTGTATTTCAGAGGATAAAAATGCTCCCATGTCCATAGGAATGTTTGTGGTTGTGTAAGAAAGGGTATTGCAGAACACCTAAGCATGCAGATCCCGGAAAAACATGTTCACCAAAAGTGGAACATTTGTTCTAATAGCTCTCCTTTTCTGCATATATAGCCAACATAGTGTCTGTGTCCTTAAATACTACCACTGAAATTTCTATCTGGAAAAAAAGACCTTATTGTGACCCTGCTCCCAATTGGAAACAGTTGTGAATCCTGAAAGAAAATAGTTATTTTTATTTATTTACATGAAGACCTAGCATTAATGGTGTTGTGGGGTAATTTTCTACCCCAAAATAAAACAGTCTCTTCTAGGGACATCTGCATAGACAACCAGAGCATGCCGCATGGATGCTGCAATGGTCCTCACAAGCAAATTTCCCACATGTGGTACACCATCTTACTAGTTTCCTCATTGAGTGCCTTACTTCAGAATGGCTATGCCTGGCTTATTCTGTTGAATGGTGCCAAAGTACATTGGCTACATCCTGTGGAATCCTGGAACTTGCAGTTTGGTGAGGCACTAGAGCTTTCTTGTTGAAATTTCTAAATACCCCTCCCTAAACATCCAATCCCAGGATTCCATAGACTGTTCCCATGATAGCTGAAGTGGAATATATTGCTACAGTTGTGCAGTGTCTTTTCACAGTATTAATCTGGTAAAACAATCTTTTCCAGTACATTTCATCCAGTGTGGAAATATGGTTTTAGTGTCACCATGCTGTAACAAAGATGGGCTTTCCACGAGGTAGGAGGCCACCTGCCCCAGTAAATGTTTCCTTTCAGAGGATGCCTCCCTTTCTCCCATCAGTGCAGCACTACCACATTTCATACAACCCCCCCCCCCTTCTTTACTTGATAAATGTTGCCAGAATGGGCATTTACCACTAAACGCAGCTATCCAGATTCTCATGACAACTTAGTCTCCAGTTGATCCCTCCTGGACAGGAGCAACTGAGTGTACATTTGCTACAATTGCACTTTGAAGGAAGATGAGGGGTTACTTCTCATCAATATGCTTTTATCAGCAATGTTTCAGTTGCAAAATGGGACATGGAATATATTTTGTTACAGTGCAAACAAAGTACCCCGTGGAAAAAATGTAATTGGGACAATTTTTGTCCTAGCTGGATTTAAAAACAAACAACTCAAACACTGTTAAGTGGCAGGTGACTGAAATTCAGGGATATAGTTTAAAACTGTTGAGGTGACAGGGTCATAAAATAGCTACCTTATGGTGAATTTTCAAGAAAACATGGCTCAAATGTCTCATTTGGCATAAAAATCCTAGATTTGGGGAATCAAAATCCTCAAATTCTTTGGCAGAAATAGAGATTCCTTCACAGCACTTGGAAAACTTGCTATATTTGAACTGCAGCTGCCGAAATCCCAGTCAACATGGATACTGGCCTGACATTATTATTTTATCTGCTACCCCTGCCCTCTACAATATTTTTTATCTGCCAAGCTATGATTCTACCTTACCGCATAGGAATCTTCACTCTGAGGTAGCGATCTACAGCAATGGCCAACAGTGCCAGGATGGAGCTCTCAGTGAGGATGAGAACAGGACAGGCCACCATCAGGCAGCTGTAGAAATGTATCCGTGGTCCAATGTTGATGATGATGGCAAGAGGGATGACAAGGGCTCCCACTGCAACATCTGCAACTGCCAGAGAAACAATAAAGTAGAAGGTGGCATCTCGTAAGGCCTGGTTGACTTTGACCGCCCAGATCACCAGGATATTCCCAGGTATGGACACCAGGGCAATCAGCACCTCTATGGTGATGTAGGCAGCCTGGAAGCCAGATATGTTCTGCGACATGATGGAGGAGTGCCCACAATCTTCAGGACCCTTCTGTTGCCTGAAATGAGTAAAAGAGTCATGGATTTAAAGGATAGAAGAGGCTACTAAAGTACTGAAACCCAACCATTTTTCTCATATAGCCCCACACAACTATATTTAACAGGTCTTGCAAGATAACATATTTTTATGCATTCCACATTAGTCTTCACAAGTCTTGCAAACAGTGCCAGATTTATACACAAATTGAATAAGCTACAGTTTAAGGCCGGTGATTATGAGAGACATACAAGGACAACAAACAAGCAAGTAAGCAAAGTAATGCATGCAAAAATTAACATACTTCTACAAGAAAGTACAGAGAAAGATGTAATGTTATGGTGCATTTAAACTTGACATGTTTTAATCAGGCCCCCTTGGCAAAACTACGCTAATTATTTTCCAGTAAAGCCTCTCTTGTTCATCCCATACCAAAGCCTGAGCCTATATTGCCAGGACCAGTTTGCTGTTTCCTACTACTATGAATGCCAGAAAGAACTTCACACTACATATGTATGTAATAAGCCAAATGACATGCCACATTAAATTGATATCATGAGGCTACTGTCACATTGCAGAATTAATGCAATTTGACACTGCTTTAACAGTCATTGCTCCATCGTATGGAATCCTAGGATTTGCTGTTTGTTGTGGCACCAAAACTCTCTGACAGAGAAGGCTAAATATCTCACAACACTACAAATCCCAGAATTCTATAGCACATGGAGCCACTGCAGTTAAAATGGTGTCGAACTGCATTAATTCTGCAGTGTAGAGGCAGCCTATGTTTTAATTTATTTCCTTTGTGTCTGTTCTGTAAGATAACTGAGTTAGGACAAGTTTCCAACCCCAAGACGTTCCAAAACTGGGCAGCACTCATTGCAGACACCTTTCTGTATTTTCTATATCACCTTTCTCTCTCCATCATAGAATCATTGAATCATACAATCATAGAGTTGGAAGAGACTGCAAGGGCCATCCAGTCCAACCCCCTGCCATGCAGGAAATCCAAATCAAAGCATCCCCGACAGATGGCCATCCAGCCTCTGTTTGAAGACCTCCAAAGAAGAAAACTCCACTACACTCTGAGGGAGTGTGTTCCACTGTCGAACAGCCCTTACTGTCAGGAAGTTCTTCCTAATGTTGAGGTGGAATCTCTTTTCCTTCAGCTTGCATCCATTGTTCTGGGTCCTAGTCTCTGGAGCAGCAGAAAACAAGCTTGCTCCCTCCTCAATATGACTTCCTTTCAAATATTTAAACAGGGCTATCATATCACCTCTTAACCTTCTCTTCTCCAGGCTAAACATCCCCAGCTCCCTAAGTCGTTCCTCATAGGGCATGGTTTCCAGACCTTTCACCATTTTAGTTGCTCTCCTTTGGACACACTCCAGTTTCTCAACATCCCTTTTAAATTGTGGTGCCCAGAACTGGACACAGTATTCCAGGTGGGGCCTGACCAAAGCAGAATACAGTGGCACTATTACTTCTCTTGATCTAGACACTATACTTTTATTGATGCAGCCTAAAATTGCATTGGCCTTTTTAGCTGCCGCATTGCACTGTTGACTCATGTTCAACTTGTGGTCCACTTGGACTCCCAGATCCTTTTCACGTGTAGTTTCATTCAGCCAGGTGTCCCCTATCCTATATCTGTGCATTTTATTTTTCTGCCCTAAGTGCAGTACCTTACATTTCTCCGTGTTGAATTTCATTTTGTTAGCTTTGGCCCAGCTTTCTAGTCTATTCAGGTCATTTTGAATTTTGATCCTGTCCTCTGAAGTATTAGCTATTCCTCCCAATTTGGTGTCATCTGCAAATTTGATAAGTATGCTCCCAATCCTGTCATCCAGGTCATTGATAAAGATGTTGAATAACACTGGGCCCAGGACAGAGTCCTGTGAGACCCCAGTGGTCACTTCTCTCCAGGATGAAAAGGAGCCATTGTTGAGCACCCTTTGGGTTTGGCCGGTCAACCAATCACAAATCCATGTAACAGTTACCTTGTCTAGTCCACCTTTTACAAGCTTGTTTGCAAGAATGTCATGGGAAACTTTGTCAAAGGCCTTACTGAAATCAAGATACACTACATCCACAGCATTCCCCACCTCTATCAAGCTTGTAATTTTATCAAAGAAAGAGATCAGATTTGTCTGGCATGACTTGTTTCTCTGAAACCCATGTTGACTTTTTGTGATTATGGCATTGCCTTCTAGATGTTCACAGACTCTCTGTTTAATGATCTGCTCTAGAATCTTTCCTGGTATTAATGTCAGACTAACTGGACAATAATTGTTGGGATCCTCTTTTTCCCCTTTTTGAAGATGGGGGACAACATTTGCCCTCCTCCAGTCTGCTGGGATTTCTCCTGTTTTCCAGGAGTTTTCAAATATGATTGTCAATGGTTCCGATATTACATTTGCCAGTTCTTTTAGTACCCTTGGATGTAGTTCATCTGGTCCTGGAGACTTAAATTCATTTAGATTAACAAGGTATTCCTCTACTATCTCTTTACTTATTCTGTGCTGAAATTCCCCTATTCTGTCCTCTGCTCCATTATCCTCAGGTTGAGCACCCTTTGCCTTTTCTGAGAAGACTGAGGCAAAGAAGGTGTTGAGTAATTCTGCCTTTTCTCTGTCTTCTGTTAGCATTTTGCCATCTTCTCCATGCAGTGGCCCTACCCTTTCCTTCTTCTTCCTTTTGCTGTGGACATATCCAAAAAAGCCCTTTTTATTCTTTTTAACCTCTCTAGCAAGGCTGAGTTCATTTTGCGCTTTAGCTTTTCTGACTTTATCCCTACATGTGCTTGCTATTTCTTTGAATTCCTCTTTGGTGATTTCCCCCCTTTTCCATTTCTTATACATGTTCCATTTCAAACTTAGCTCGGTTGAAAGTTCCTTACTCATCCATCCTGGTTTCTTGAGACACCTCCCATTTTTCTTTCTCACTGGAACTGTTTGAAATTGTGCCTTCAGTATCTCCCTTTTGAGAAACTCCTATCCGTCCTGAACTCCCTTATCTTTTAGTATTTCTGACCATGGGATCACCCTCAATACTTCTCTAAGTTTATTGAAATCCTAAAATCTAGGATGCGTGTCTGACTATGCCTGGCTTCTCCTTCCCACTGTATAACAAACTCCAGGAGAACATGGTCACTTCCACCTAATGATCCCACCACTTGCACCCCATTAACCAAGTCATCCTTGTTGGTTAGGATCAGATCTAAAATAGCTGACCGCGTTGTTTCCTCTTCCACCTTTTGGACAATGAAATTGTCTTCCAGGCAAGTGAGGAATTTGCTAGACTTTGAGGATTTTGCTGAGTTTCACTTCCAGCAAATATCAGGATAGTTGAAGTCGCCCATCACTACTACATCTCTCCTTTCTGAGTGTGTGGTCATCTGTTCTAGAAAGATATCATCCAATTCCTCAGTCTGACTTGGGGGTCTGTAGTAGACTCCCATCATAACTTCCTTGTTGTTTCCCTCCCCTTTAATTTTTATCCAGATGCTCTCCACCTGGCTTCCATGATTGATGTCCTGGATCTCTTCACTGGTGTAAATATCTCTGACATATAGTGCTATTCCTCCTCCTTGCATCGTTTTGCAAGAGATTACTCTTAGAAGACAGCAAATAGATTAGTTGCAATTTCCATTAAGCACCTTTTACCCAAAATTAGAGCATGAACTGGCCACATTGTTGACACTGTTGTATATCCAGCTATACAGCATTGTCAGATACCCTGACCACCAAATGGCCATGTTGAGGGGAAGCACTGTAGGAAGGTTCCTTTCCAGGAGGCAGCATCATTGCATGAGGAAGGTAGTAAATTACTCTCTGTGCAAGGAACATAAAAAAGCACACACCACTGTTACACCTGTGGACACCAGTAATAACCCTACTACTGAAGTCCACGTAGGCTTTTTAATGGTCCTTACACAGAGAGTAATTTACTACCTCCTTCATGCAATGATTCCAACCCACATCTTTAGCTTATGGCGATTTATTGTTTTGTGTTGTTGGCAGGGCTGAATGGAACTAAAGCATGCATGCTTGTTTTGAATTGTCTGCCACCCTCCTCAGACTTCCAGTTCCCTCTGGGTTTAGCAGGAAACTTCACAATAGGAGGGAGTGAGGTGGATTTTCTCAGCAACCATTGGTTCTGAGCTGTATCTGTTGTAATGTAAATGCTTGAGTGGGATGTTAAGATACATTATCTTTACAAAATACCTTCTCCCAGTAGAGATAATGGTTGGAAATATTTTGGACAACCCCCACCCCCTCCCCGTTACGGCAGAAATAGGTATCCAGTTCATCTGAGAACCACTGCAAACAATAAAACTATGACTGGAAACAATGTATAAGAAATCCAAAAATACAAACAGCAAAACAGCAACATATCTATGCAGGATTCTTACATACAGTATATGTAAGCGTGTCCACTACTTTTGTCTGCTGCAATTCAATAGAAGATATGAATTTATAGAACTCTCTCTCTCTCTCTCTTGTCCTTTGTAGAGATATATGAGCAACAACAAGGAGAAAAAAACACTTTCAAGACAATTGCAGGCAGATGTAGGCTTCATCTGCACTGCAGAAATAATTCAGTTTGACACCACATTAACTGCATAGCTCAGTGCCATGGAATTCTGAGAACTGTAGTTTACTGAGAAATTTAGCTTTCTCTGTCAGAGAGCTCTGGTGCTACAACAAACTACAAATCCCAGCATTCCAAAGCATGGGCCATGGTAAAGTGGTGTCAAACTGGACTATTTCTTCAGTGCAGATGCAGATGCAGCCATTGAGTGAGTAGGTTTTGCAAAGTGACAAGGATGAACAATATGGTTTTGATCATCCTACAGTAGCTACTTGAAAATGCCTGTATCTAATGCCCCAAACCTAGCGCTACCACGGATACACTCCTTGCTATCACTACCAAAGAATGTAATATATGAACTGATGTAGCAAAAACTCTTCAAATTGGCCATGAAATTGAGTGAGATTTGTATATTGCCAAGGTGATGGGATAATGAATATGGGATATTCTTTTATTCTTCCACATTCTTTTCAGGGCTGACTTTGGCACTAGAGCTTTGTATAAACTTCCCATGCAAGAGAGCAGTTGAGGTCTCTCTGTAATGGCTCGGCTGGTGGGCTTCATCTACTCCCCGCTTGCACAAAAACAATATTTTGCATGGTTCAGCACATACTACTTTGTTACTTGTCCATAAAGATGCTGCTGATTTTATTGTTGGTTGTATTATGTACTGTCTGTACACATAACTATATAGTTTGTATTTTATATTTTTTAGTGTATCGTATAATAGTGTATTCAGTTGTCATGTGGCTATGGTGAGGGCATAAGCCCCACTGATTTCAGTGGATCTGACGTATTTCCAAACATAACAAAAGTGTGTTTATTCATGTATCTTTCCTTAAAAAACCAAATAGTTTAGACAGCACAAAAGAAAGAGTTCTAGGAGCATAATTATTAGGAGGAATGAGGAATTTTCTCTACCCCATGAAGTCCCCCCCCCCCAGTCCCCAAATTTCAGGGAGTGAGACACTGAAAATTGTTAACACCTAGAACTCTTCTATTTGTTGAGTTCACAGTCCCTTGGTAACTTTGCCTGTCCCTTTTCTTTGGATAACAAACTGTATTTCTAAATGTTCAATTGAAATGTTAACTTACTGCAATCCTAGAAATTTAGATACTAAAGTAAATTTTTATGAGAAAGGGCAGAATTCCTCATTTTGCCCCTCTCCCGTAGCTACCCTCCTGGGACTCTCACAGTTTGCTGGCTAAACAATTTTTCTTTTTTAAAAAATACACAAATAAACAAAGAAGCTCTTGTGACATTTGGAAGTACATCAGACCCACCCAAATCAATGGGGCTTATTTCTAAATGCTTGTAAATGAGCAGGAGCAGCAAGTAGATTGATAGGATCGGGGGCAGTTCCCAGGTAAATGGGGCAGTGGTTCTGTTCCTGGTTTCAAGGTGCCATCCAAAGTGATCAGCCCACTTGGGGTTAAGCTTGGTTAGTTCCTTTAAAGTTCAGACTGAAATCCATAGTGGAGTCACCGCTCCACTGACATGGAACCCATCAGCCACCCCTGGATAGCACCATTCAATAGAATGTATCATTTTGCAGGACACTGATATTGTTGAACAATTCACTCCTTTCTCCCATTTGATCCAGTTCGCCCCTGCTCTCTAGCACCAGGTCTGCATCATTTGTTCACATTACTTTTGCACTTGGCATACTTCAAAACAGTGCTTCTGAAATGCTCTATTGTGAGCATTCTCTAAGAGAAATTTGTGAGAACCGTTCTGACAGTGGAACAACCACCTTGAGAGTCCTCCTTCCTTCTCTGGAAGTATTTAAGCAGAGACTGAAGAGCCATCTGTCAATGATGCTGTAGTTTCACCCTGCATTGCAGAGCCTCCACTGAGCAGGGGGTTGGACTACATGACCTCCAAGATCCCCTCCAAGTCGTGGATTCTATGGGATCAAATAGAACCAAACTTTATTACACCATCCAGGAACTTCCTCATCTTTACCTATGGGATTAGTGCCCTTCTGTCTGTTTGGACTAAGGGTAGTTATTCAGTATCAGAGATGAGGTGTTTCACATCACCCACTCCCTAATGCTTTTTATAATAGGAAGTATCAGCCAGGGATTCAATCTGGGACCTTCTGCATGCAAAGCACACACATATTATTGTGCTGAGGCTTCTTTTTTCAGTGATAGGATCTTCCTCCGCATCTTCCAGAAAACATGGCATAAGGGCATTGGGGGGTATGCTTTTGTAAGAAACTTTTGAGAGACCAGAGCTCGGGAAAATTACTTTTTATTGGACTACATGATGATTGGAGGATTCAAGGAGTTGTACTCCAAAAACAACAACAACAACAACAACAACAACAACAACGTTTCTAAGCTAAATGTGAGACAATAATCCAATATCCTGTTCACACATAATAGATAAAAGTGGCTGCCTCCTCTTTGCCACTTACAAATACATTTTAGCATCACAGGGTGGCGTATAATATCCAAATGAATTAAAAACAAAAGATGTATGGAGTGGGCTTGGCATCATTTTAGAGAATTATCACTAAATAGACATATTAGCACAACCACATTTCATACATCAATCCCAGCAACAAGGAAAGCACAGCCCAAGGGAATGCCTACATTTCCCCAAGTGCAAAATATTGTGACACCTCTGTGATACAATTGCTACCTTGAGAGACAACTGGCAAATTGTGTGTAACAAATGGGTGGATTTATAGGGCAAACAATGCAGTGCCGAGTTGTTATTGACTGGAGTATTTCTGCATATTTCTGATGTCCCATCAATGATCCAACAGGATTTTGCCTATCTCCATGGCACTCCAAGCCAGAAAACCTGAACACTGAAACAAACCTTTCAGATGGAGTGACAGATAATGTTGTAGTGAAGTGAAACTATGTTTTGGCATGGCAGTCAAGGAAGAGACTTTTTAGATAATGCAATGAGAAACTGCACCCACTACCTCCAATGTCTAGAACACTTTAGGAAATGTCCTCTCTTACTCCTCTGCAAGAATAGAGTAATAGAGCTATCAGTGAGGGATCGGGATTAGTGTTGCAGATGCATCCCCATTATTTTTTAAGAAATTGCTATATTTTTGAGAAAAGGTGCACATCTTTAGACCCAAACAAAGCTCACTAGACAAATAAAAACCGTTTCTCTCTCAGAAACAATTTCTACCTTCTTTCACATTCCTTTTGACATGTTCCTTTCCTGCTTTTCCCCCCTTTTCTGATCCCTTTCAGTTTGGAAGGATCATGCTGTTTCCCAAGGGACTGGCATGTCCTCTCTGCAGGTAGGAGAGGAAAAACCTGATGGACAATGCTGGATCTTGCCATCCTTTCTCCTCTGAAATGCTGACTGTTTGACCTCTGAGCACCTCCACACTCTCTCCTACCTGGTGGCTATTTGCTCCAGCTGGAAGTCCTTGCTTTCACTGGACTATAGACACACATGCACACAGGTCCAAAAGGTGCAATTCCAGAAGCATATTTTTCTCATACTTGAGATTGGATCTCTCTCTCTCTTTTTCTCTAACAAAGCCTTGTCCCTCCTCACTCATTCCCTCCTCTGGATGCTAGTTGTCTTTCCTCTCCATTTCTCTACTCCCCTGTCCTTTGATTCAAAAATAGTCATCCGCACTAGAGAAATAAACTGAGTTGACCCCACTTTAACTGCCCTAGCTCCATGCTCTGGAATTCTGGGCATGATCAAACATTGGTGGGGCATCTCTGGGAATTGTACTCTGGGAGCTGTAGTTTACCTGCCCTGGTTTACCTGGCTCCATGCTTTGAAACTGTGGGCATGGTCGTTCCCCACAGTTCCATAGCTTGGAGGCAGGGTAGCTGAGGCGGTGTCAAACCGGGTTATTGCTGCAGTGTGGACGCAGGCAGAGAGGAAGAGTTCGCCTCTGCATGATGCAGGACCTCTGGTGCCCCACCATGCCTAGAATTCCAGAGCATGGAGCCAGGGCAGTTAAAGCGGGCTCAACCCGGATTCCTCCTGCAGTGCGGATGCAGCCTGCAGCTCCCTGGCAGGAAGACAACCCCCGCACAGAAAACGACCCAAAAACCAAGGGATTGCAAGACTCACTTTCTCCTTCCAGGGTCCAGGCTGGGCTACACTTTCCTCCTCCAGGCGAAGACCTCGTACCCAGGACCAGCCATCTGGGGCAGCAGGGGGGCCATCCTGCTCTCTTTAGACCTCGGGAGCTTTGAGCATCCTGGAGACGTCTTCTCTTTCTCCTTCCCTTGCTCCTGCCTTCCTGAACTTTTGCTGCCCGGCTAGCAGAGAGGGCTGGGGCGTTGCAGGAGGGACTGTCATCAGCGCTGATGGAGGAGGCTCTCTCTCAGCGATCCCTGCTCTCCTCCCGCAGCGTCTCCAGCTCCCTTCCAGGCCATCACATGCTCCAGCACACGCTGCACCCTCCGCCCAGGCTGCCGGGTTTTAAAGGGGGAGGGGGGGGGTTGGGGGGGGGGGGGAGTGCTGCTGAAAACATCACAGCCTTGGCACAACTGCTGAAGGAAAGGGCAAAGGCAGGCTTATTGTTGAACCTGAAGAAAACAAAAACAAACAAACAAAAAAGAATGACCACAGAAAATGTACACAGATTCCACCCAGACAATGAGGAAACAGAAATAGTAAAAGAATTTCCAGCACATATTGATCAAAGTGGGGACTACAGTCAAGAAATCGTAAGACTGAGAATGGAGAGGGCAGCTATGGGAGAACGAGAAAATATCCTAAAATGTAAAGACATATAACTGAGCACCAAAGTTGAAATCATGCAAGCCATTGCATGCCCTATCACCAGGTATGGATGTGAGAACTGGGCATTGATTGGACATTGATCGGAACAGGGACTGCAGCCAGGAAATCAGAAGAAGATTAAGAATGGGGAGGGGGGCAATGAAAGAACTAGAAAAGATTCTAAAATGCACAGATATACAACTCAGCACAGAAGTTGGAATCATACAAGCCATTGCATTCTCTATTGGCATGTAAGGAGGATGTGAGAGCTGGACAGTGAAGAAAGCAGGTAGGAAGAGAATGAATGCATTTGAGATGTGGTGCTGGAGAAGAGTGCTGAGGTTACCATGGACAACCAAGAGGTCAAACCCATGGGTCCTAGAGCAGATCAAACCACAAATCTCTCTGGAAGCCAAGATGACAAGACTGAGGCTGTTGTACTTTGGCCACATCATGAGGAGGCAGGACTCACTGGGAAAAAAACCAGTAATGCGAGGATAGGTAGAGGGAAGCAGAAAGAGAGGAAGGCCACATGCTAGATGGATGGACTCTATTAAGGAGATCCCAGAATCCCATAGCACAACAGACAACAGTTCCCAGAATTCCATAGGATGGAGCCATGGCAGTTAAAGTGGTTTCAAACTGGATTGTTTGCTCTGGTGCCACATCAAACTACCATCCCCAGAATTCCAT
Organism: Sceloporus undulatus; assembly: GCF_019175285.1. Lineage (NCBI taxonomy): Eukaryota > Metazoa > Chordata > Lepidosauria > Squamata > Phrynosomatidae > Sceloporus > Sceloporus undulatus. Next base: position 44,887,198 of record NC_056525.1, on the reverse strand, counting down.
AGCATGGAACCATGGCAGTTAAAGTGATGTTAAACCCGATCATTTCTGCAGTGTGGATGCAGCCCAAGAGAGATGAGATCCCCTCTTAGCAAGCCTGCTCACTAGCTTCTCTGCACATAAATGGAAGTTTATTGTTCTTCCATTTGTTTCTGAAAGAGAAGAAATTGATTCCAAAGAAACCCTCCTCCTTAACTCCTCTGTTGTGTAACAACAGGCTGCAGAAGCTACTCAGGAGTGTGCATGTGCATTCAAGTCACCTGTTGACTTATACTCTTAGGGAAATGAAGTTTGCACACATGCTCAAACATGTCTTTATTTATAACTGTTTTGTCCATCCCAAGAGTCAACTCAATGGCAAAAATTAGATTTTACGGCAGAGTTTTGCTTTTGTTTTCTTTTTACAGCACCTGGTGCCACGGATAAGAATCCTCTGCCTGGTTTTTCAAGGTGGACTTGAAGCATCTGCAGGAACACCTGTTTTTGTATCATCCTGTGTCAACCTTTGTAGATGGATTTCCTCGCCATCAGAGGTGCAGTGGTTGGCAACTACCAAGACCATTTTGAGCTTGGGTGGCCAGCCTACTGAATTCCCTCCCTATTGGCTCCAGCCACTTAGCTGTTAACCATCTGACAAATTTTATTATTTTTATTATTATTTGATCTAGTATTTATCTGCTGATTTTACTGCTTGTTGAGGACATTTTAAAATTGTTTTCTTTTCATTTTCAGTTTTATAAACTGCCCCCAAACTAATTGTCAAAGGAAGTATAAATATGTTTTGACTTATTTTTTAAAATAAACATTGTGCAAAAGAATCATAGAAGTATAGGATTGGAAGGCAATAGGAATTATAGGATTGGAATGCACATCCCTTTTTCATGCAGGAAATCTATTCTATGGTGTGTGCTTTCAGGTGGTTTCCAACTTATGGTGATCCTAAGGTGAACCTATCACAGTGTTTTCTTGGCAAGTTTCTTCTGAGGTGGTTTGCCATTGCCATCCTCTGAGTCTGAGAGAGTGTGATTTGCTCAAGGTCACTCAGTGGGTTTTCGTGACTGAGCAGGGATTCAAGCCTAGGTCTCCCAAGTCCTAGTCCACCACTCAGACTTCTTTTATCAATGGCAGTCTTAAAGACAGAGTGAAATATGGAAGAAGAGGAGAGGCTGCAAAAGAGAATGAAAAGACAACTAATAAATGGACACACAGTGGAAGGAAGTAAAAAATATATCATTGTTGGATGCCTTCAAGTCTTATTCATCTTATGTTGACCCTAAGGCAACCATGGGGTTTTCTTGGCAAGTTTCTTCAGAGAGGGTTTGCCATTGCCATCTTCTGAGGCTAAGAGTGTGTGACTTGCCCAAGGTCACCCATGGACGAGGCGGGATTCAAACCTTGGTCTCCATAACCCTAGTCCAATGTTCAAACCACTACACCACTCTGGCTCTTATGTAGTACAGTCCCTCAAACTTGGAACTTGATACTTTTTAACTTGTTCACAAACAAACTGGAATTAGGAATAAACCATAAAGTGATCATATTTGCAAATTATATCATATTATTCAGAGTAGCCATGAGGACCCTGATGGATTCATTGGATTGGGCCCTGCTTGCTCCACAGTTGAAACCAGGGCAGACAGAGGAGCCATCCAACCAGATTGTGGTGGGCAGCACCACTTGCCAAGCAGGAGAAGATGGGATGCAACTTACTCTCCACCAGCCTGGACAGTGTGATCAGCAGTAGCTGGAGGAAGGTGGGCAAAGACAATCAGATCTGTAAGAACTTGCTTAGACCCTATACAGTGGGTCCTTGGTATCCACTGGGGTTTGGCTCCAGGATCCTCTGTGGATACCAAAAAACCATGGATGCTCAAGTCCACAATAGTGAAATGGTGTCCATTATATAAAATAGCAAAGAGCTAGAGTGGTGTATTGGTTTGAGCATTGGACTAGGGAGTTTATCAAACGGGAGGAATTTCTCTTAAATTCGAATGAAAAGAAACTGGGGCCAGAACGCATTAACTTAAAGTTGCTAGTTTAGCGCAATTACATGAATGCGCATTGCATTTGAACTGGCTCCCCATTGCCCGAAAATAGCAAGACATTGCCCAAATTTGCGTGTAGCAGTCTATCACGCAATAACGTGAAACCACATGATAGCCTTCGGACTGACTTCCCATTGCTCAAATTTGCATGTGGCGGTCTATCACACATCAATATTAAACCCCATGATTGTGTTCAGATTGCCATTGGATTATACTTCCAATTCCCCATATCTGATAAACTCCTAGGACTCTGGAGACCAGGGTTTGAATCCTGCCTCAGCCATGTAAACCCACTGGGTGACCTTGGGCAAGTCACAAACTCTCAGCCCCAAAGGATGGCAATGGCAACCCCCCTCTGAGGAAACATTCCAAAGACACCCTACGAAAGGTTTGCCTTAGGGTCGCCATAAGTCAAAAAATAAATTGGTGGCACACAACAACAACAACAACAACATTTTTTTTTACTTCCCTCCACTGTGAGAACTATCCATTCAAAGTTTGCATTTTGGAATTTATATCTTTTTGGAATATTTTCAAACCATAGATGGTGGAATCCATGGATAACCTCACATATTGGAAAGGAAAGAGCAAGAATGGAATGTCAAAAGGTGAGTAGGGCCCATGCTAATGACTAGACCCTCAAAATGAACCTTGTCCCCAAAATAGATGCAGCACCTTGGATATCTTCTTTAAAGCTTGGACTAAAACCAAGAATGGCTTCATCACTGACATGGAAGCCAGCAGTTCCCACTACAAAACCTGTTGTTTAGCTACTTGGTAGCCTACCAAAATCCAGTAATACAATAAATCGATCACCTTAACATATGAGTGAAGGCATGTCACCTGACCCTTAGGATTGATGGTAAGGTGAACTGGGCATTGCTGCAGTGATTATCTCATTCCTAGAAGAAACTTTTAAAAGGCAGCAGATCAATTGATACATGGAATCATGGTATTGATGATACAAAAGATATCAAAATACAATTTTAAAAGATTATGGTGATGATGCAAAATGAAGCTAATTAAAATGGGAAGACAAAACCCAAAGGAAATCAGTGGAAGAGCTATGTCATCATCACACCAATTGCTTCAGCTTTGCTCTCTGAATTTTAATAAAGGACAGAATGGTAATTGGAAATGAAGTGTTCTTTCTCATAACCAAATGACAACAGTGGTGACATTTTTTAAAATGAAGATCATGGCAGGATTAATTGTAAATATTCCATCAATACAAGAAGCATTCTGAAAACTGCTTGCTATCCCTATATTTGTATAAGAAGTAGTGTGGTCCACAACGTATTGCACAATCTGTTCCTATATAGAAACAGCACTGGGCAAGATATGAACGTTACGGAATCCTAGTCAACTTTTATTTTTGTTACCATACCAGCAAAATACACAACTGTGAATGGATTAGGAGAATGAACATGTCCAAAGATGTTCAAGTTTGACGTTAGGATCTTTGAATTTGTGTGTAGCCACCTAGGCAACTGCTAGAATTTGGACAGGAGACTTTGGAGGTCCACTCCTCCCACAATTCCTGATTTTTCCTCTAAAAATGCCAGGAAATTTCCAGTTTATGTCTAGCTTTTCTTTTTTTAAAAAGCTACTGGACCTAAAGGTTGATGGGGTGGGGAGAGAAGAGCATGGAAACATGGTAGCATTGCATGCCCAGTAGGGGACATAAGGGAAAAAAATAATTTTTGGCAAATTAGTTGGGTACTGAGCCAAACAACACCAGCCTTGGTGGCTTGCTCTTTGATTGTCCCTTCATACTACAGAATTTAAACACCATTATTCCACTTTAACTGGCTTGGTTCCACCAAGGAATCCTGAGACTGGCAATTTAGGGAGGAGCCTTTAAAATTTTCAGCCAGAGAGCTTCAGTGCCTCACCAAACGGCAAGCTTCAAAATTCCATGGAATGGAAACATTGCAGTTAAAGTGAAATAATAGTGCTGCAATTCTGTAATGTGCCTGGGCCCCTGGTGTTATGGGATGAAGGTTTTCAGAACTGAAATGCCAGTATAGTGGCATATGAAGGACTTTATTCTCCCATACAAACCTGCCCATAGCTCGAGATCTTCAGCCAAGTCCCTTCTCTCCTTACAGGTAAATCTGAAGGGAACACAGGAGAGGGCCTTCATGGTGTCAGCTCCCATTCTCTGAAACTTCTATCTTAGGCCCAAAACACACTGAAGAAATAATCTAGTTTGAGAGTGCTTTAACTACCCTGTCTCAGTGCTAGGGAATCCTGGGAACTGTAGCTTATTGTGGGACCAGAGCACTCTGACAAAGGAGGCTAAATGTCTCACAAAACCAGTTCCCAGAATTCCCTAGCATTGAGCCAGGGCAGTTAAATTGGTCTCAAACTGGATTATTCCTGCAGTCTGCTTTGGACCCTAGAGAGAGTGCCTTCTGTAGTGTCCTTCTGGAGATAAGTAAAGACTGTATTATCCCTGTTTGCTGTTACATTACTGCTGTTTTTAGTCAGTATGTTTTTAAATTACTTCTAATTCTATTAATAAATTAATTATATTTTAACTTCTACATATTGTGACTTCTGGGTAGAGTTGCATCATTAGAGTTGTAGATCTGCCTATTTTAACTTGACTCCCAATGTTGGTGAGGAAGTGGGATTATAAATAAATAAATTTAGCTACACTCCTCAAAATAGCTGGAGTGGGAAATGAATATTACTAATATATATATTTTGTGAGCTATAATATGAAGGATTTGGAGGTTGCTTTGTCCTGAAAGGACAGTTAAGAGATATTAGCTTTACAAAATATCTGCCCATTGTGGGGATGACAACTGCTAGAATTGGTTTGTTGATATGGATCAATGCATCTCCTAGGATTTTAGAGCTGTGATTGGGTATATGGCTTTGGAGACTGTCAAGATGAATGGTTGCACTTCAAAAGGCAGTGTGCCTGCACTGGATCACTGACTGTGGCATCTGCTATCCCAGCTGGTCCAGCCCTGAGTTCAGGTACAATGGACTAACTCAACTGATAGTCCTAACTACAGTAGATCTCTTGAATCAACAGGATGTTGGTAAATCAACACGTGTGTAGCTTCCATTTATTCAACGGCTCTATCCTAGTTGGGACTAATAAGATTTGGGCCATAATATCACACTTAGCCACATGACATTTTCATAAGGACACTAGAATACTCTACTACAGGACTGGGGAGTTCTTTCCTGGTTAGAAAGGTCAGTAGTCAGAAAATAATGATGATGATAAATGGGTGGATGTTGAAAAATGAGGGAGTCTGGCAGAAGTCAGATCAGCACCTGAAACAAATGATGCACATTATTTTATTAGCATGTGTGCCTTATATAAATGAGTGCTCAGTACAGTTATAATAGAGAGAAAAATTGTTTTCACATTATTGCACAAGTGTAACCACAAATTGATCATTAGTTCTCTTTTCCTTCCTTCACTTCAGAGCTTAGAAGACCACAGCAGAAATAAAATCATTTCAGTGTTCCTGCATCCAGTTTCTTATACCTTACTTAAGTCTATTTCTGTGTGATAGATCTTTCTACACTCAGATTCAAGCTGGTGCTGGTGTTCTTACATTCCCTGTGTACAATGAAAAATGCCATTCCCATACTGCACAGAAAGTGTCAGGTTTTGTTTGCCCTTTGAGGAGATGTAGCTGATGGGATGATTTTTCTGCTCTGGAGATAAACCACATTTTTTGATAAGAAGCCTGTATTGAGACCTCTTCCTTTTCTTTCTAGAGCTTTAATTTGTTTTTTTTTAATTTGTTTTATTTATATACCGCTATTCCAAAGATCATAGCAGTGAACAGCAAGTAATCTAATTAGCAAGTAAGCTAATTTGCCCCCAACAGTCTGGCTACTCATTTTAGCGACCTCGGAAGGATGCAAGCCTGAGTTGAGCTTGGGCCCTTTTGCTGGTCTTGAACTCGCAACCTTGTGGTTTTGAGTGAATGGCTGCAGTACAGTACAAGTCCAGCCACTACAATCAGAAATAAAAACAGTAACTTTTTGAGGATGGATGAGAAATTCATTAATTTGTCATACAATTACCAAATTCAGGAACCTAAACATGAACCATGAACACATTTAGACCATGAAATCTGATTCATGAAATTTGGTGAGGAGAGGGCTTGGAAAAGGTACATCTTTGGAAGGACTACTATTTAAAAAATGGTAAGGTCTCAACCAGAGATTCAAAAAACAAAACAAAAAACCCATAACAGTTAAATAAATAAACTCAATAGATTGTAGTGATGAAATGAAATGATAAAATGCAAAAAAACCAAAAAAACAAAACAAAACAAAACAAAAAAACCACCCAAAAAACCCCGACCTCAAATTATAAATGGCAAAGACATATATATACATCAGAAGATAGAACATACATAAAATATTTGTTGTTTTGTGCCATCAAGTCATTTCCAATTTATGGCAACCCTAAGGCAAACCTATCATGGGGTTTTCTAAGGCTGAGAGTGTGTGATTTGCCTAAGGTCACTCATTGGATTTCCATGGCCAAGTGGGGAATTAAAGCCTGATCTCAGAGCTTTGGGGGCTGTGCAGATGGGCACTTTAGGCTGGCCTGGGGACAGAGTTGGGCTGTAGCATCTACATGACGCATGCCCCGGCACCCTCAGGGTGCCATGACGCCGTGCGCTGCACCACATGGCACATGGTGTCATGGTGCCCCTCTGATGCTGTGTCCACATGACACAGCACCAAAGAAGTGCTGTATAACCGTGGCACCACAGCTATCACATCCTTTCCAGGGCACATAAAGGAGCCACTTTTTGTGGCCCCTTTTTGTGCCCTGGAAAGGCCAGATCGGGCCATGGCATGCGGTTGCTGCGGCCCCAATCTGGCTGAAAAAGGGGTGGCTGTTTGCACAGCCCCTTAGTCCAGCACTCAAAGCACAATACCACGCTGGGTCCCACATAAAATATAAGCTACCCCAAAAGTCAGCTCAAAATGGATAAAGAAACATATAGAACTCCATATCCTAAAAAGAGTATTTAAACACACACACACACACACACAGAGCATATATTTTGAAAAGTGTTCACAAAAACCCATAGAAATGTATTTTAATTATGTGTCTAGGCTTGTGAAAAGAGATCTCTGAAGGAAGAAAACAAAGGAAGAAAGTTCTGCCTGGTGAGCAGGAAAATGCAAAAACAATGGAACAGCTAAGAGCTGACTTTCTAGTTTAAAAGTTTGTTTTGAGTTGATTTCCAGGACCTCGGTGGGGAATAGACAGGCTGCAGCTATTAACAAATATTTTTATACAGAAATCCTTTCAAGGACACATGAGCTTAGACCTTAAGCTGCTGGGGAGAGGAGAATTGCCTAAAATTGTGTGGAGTTCACCTAATATGGGGCAATTCTCTTGTTCCCTTCAGTCCCCCTGCCCCATCCAACCCTCTGGGAATTTTTGGGGTTGGGGGAACAGGACAGAAGAATTTGGGAAGAGAAGAGGGGAAATTTCCCTTCTGTGAATGTTCCCACATAAACAAAGATTTCAGTCTGTACACACTTATGGAACTGATTAACAAATAGATATGAGTAGAGTTGCATTATTAGGTTCCAAGCCATTGTTTTAAAAGTCAGTTCTTAAAAATATAGGCATCCCAGAAAAGCAATCTTTTAATGCCGAAACTGTGTACAGTGGAAATTAGGTCACTGGTGAGGAAAAATATAGTAGCATATGCCAGGAAAAAATCTCAGAGATAAATGGATAAATCTTTGCAAAGCCTGACCATTGATTTTGTAGAAAACAAAGCGGTGCATTTAACCATAACAGGTACAACCAACATGAGGGTTTTCACATGACTGTTTCCTGAATATGAACGCAAGAGTTGTACAATGAACATTTTTTATATATATATAACTTGGAAAACAAGACAGTAGGAGGCAGGTGAGTCATTACCTATGCAAGCCAGAAAGACTGCCCATTCTGCATACCCAGTAGAAGAACGGAAATCAGATCTGATTGATTATAGTGAAGTAAACCTTTTTTGATAACAGGCCCTGCCATTATTTTGGGCAACACAGCTGAGGAGAGTGAGTTCATGTCCAGGAAAATGAAGGGTTACTGATATAGAATCACAGAGACATCCAGTCCTGCCATCCAGGAACAAACGATCACCCCTGACAGATGGCCATCTAACCTCTGTTTAAAAATCTCCACAGAAAGACACTCCACAACACTCCGAGGGAACATCTTCCACTGTTGATCACCTCTTATTGTCAGGGAGTTCTTCCTAATGTTAAGGTGGAATCTTTTTACCCCTAGCTTCAAACTGTTGCTCCATGTTCTAGTCTCTGGAACAGCAGAAAGCAAGCTTGTTCCATCCTCAATGTGATACACCTTCAAATAATTAAACCGGGCTATCATAGCACCTCTTAACCTTCTCTAGCCTAAACATATCCAGCTCCCTAAGCCTCTCCTCATAGGGGCTTAGGGACCTTTTCCAGACCTTTCACCATTTTGGTCATCCTCCTCTGGACACACTCCAGCTTCTTAACTTAACATCCTCTTTGAATTGTGGTGCTCACAATTATAGTGATGGGTTAGGTTACATTTACTGGGACAACAGGGATGACCAGTTTGTGAGAGGTGTGGAAGCTTCCAGCCACTTTGCAGAGAGAGGTTTTGGATCCCACCACTGGCATTAGAATTTGGGGGTCTTTCCATCCTACTCAAGAGAAAGAGACAAGGAAAATCTTATCACCATTCAAAGAAACATAAGGAGAGAGAAGCACAAAACCAAAGCTAACTGAAGCCTAAAATTTAATCTAGACAATATTTGCATAATTAGATTTTAAGGTCTTTTCCACACTCATCTTCACAACAAGGTCTGTTGTAAGATAATTACAATTCCTGTTTTACAGATGGGGCCCAAAGGTCCAATCACCACCCATATGAAATGAATGCTAAATATATGGAACAGAGTATTTGTTGACATTCCTTTACCTTTTAAAAAAACTGTGCCATCCATTTAATAGAAATTTACAGTCCCTGAGACAGCCATCTGTCTGGATGTCCAAGGAGTTTTTGAGGAGTATTGGGGAAGGGCTATAAAGTATATATTAAGACATGAATATGAACAAAAGCCATTATTGTTTTGATACTTGTTATACCCTCAACATAAATACCCTCTGTCATCTGAAATATAAATCTAGACTATCTAAAGCCCTCCAAATGTTTTGGACTATAACTCTTAAAGTTCCCACCACCAGCAGGGGCAGTGCTCAAAGATTATGGGAAGTAGGAATTATGAATTGAGCTAGGGGTTTTTGGGAAAGAGACTTCGCTTTTGCTGACTTTATACTGTAATCTCCATATAAACAAAAATTATTCCTCACCCCAATAAAGGAAAGGTATACCATGTGCCAAATATATGCTAGTGTGTCAAAGATTGCACTGTGGTGTCATATTGGAATTATTCCTCAGTCTATCAGACTAGTGATCTCTCTCCCTCTCCCTATATTATACACAGGTAAAATAGCAAGTATATGAAATTAGGCACTATATGAATAAATCATTGACGTTGGTAATATCATCCATCATTACATTAATTATTATATTATATGTTGCTATTGTTGTGTTTCTGCAAGTTGTTTCCAACTTATTATTACCCTAAGCTAAACTTATCACAGGGTTTTCTTGGCAAGTTACTTCACAGAAGGGGTTTGCCATTGCTTTGCCACAAGGCTGATGAAGTATGACTTTCCCAAAGTCACCCAGTGGGTTTACATGGCTGAACTGGGATTTGAGCCCATATCTCCAGAGTCCTAGTCCAACACTCAATCCAATACACCACACTAGCTCTACATTATGTACATTACATAATTCCTTTGGGTCCTCCACTAGGAATTGGTATCCCATCCATCACAATACCACCCTCTTTAAAGATAACATTGTGTGAAGAACTTCAGCACAAACAGTGAATGCCAGCTGGTGGCTACAAGAAATAGTTGAGAAAATCACAATGTAAATATGAAAGATCATTTAGAGCAGTAGGATGTTCCCTGTACACCAACTCTTTCTCTGTTTACTGTATTGTATTTTATCATTCATAAGACATAGAGGAGACTTCAGGGGCAAATAAAAAGCCTGCCCGTTGTGTGGAATGCTGAACTGATTGACCAGAAAAGAGGATCTTGTGGCAGATAAAGCTCTATAAAAACATCCACCCACAGCACAGCAGCTTTTGAAGAGACAAATTAAGAAACAGAAAAGAAAAAATCCAAATATCACAATGCATTTACACACTTTTATTAGAATATATTGTAAGTGAATCAGTACATCTGGTCATCACATCTCAAAGGACTTACAGAGCTCGAAAATTCTCAGAAAGTGGCAGTCAAAATGATCAGTGAGCTGAAACAGCTTCTTTTAGGAGGAAAGTCTACCATATCTGAGGCTACTTTGTGGTGGTGTGCAGAGAGGGGGGAAATCATTTCTGAACCCAGTTTGGTTATAGGGTTCCTTCAGACTGATAAAGCATTTTGGTTCAAATCCAAAGTGAAGCCATATTTTCACTCATTTTCTGAAGATTACAGTCTTTCTATGATTATGAAAGCTTATTATATGACAGACTTGGCTGAAATTTGCAAGCAACAAATTCCTTTTTGAAGGAATAAAGACTAGAAGTTCTTTAGACAGATAGGTACAGGGTTTTTATGCAAGGAGGCTTTAAAATGTCAGGTTTGGGGGTTTTTTTTAAAGGGAGGGGTATTATTATATTTTTCTAAATGAATTTGATTGATGTTTCATTTGTCCAGCTCCCGCTCCTTTGTCTCCTTCTAAATGTAGAGAGTGACATTATGAAGAGGGAGAACCTCCACTTTCTATGGAGGCACTTTGTGTAGCTGAAAAACAAAGAAGTCTCACACACACACACACACACACACACACATTCATACACACACATTCATGTGTAGAGGATTACACTAATGGCAACACCAGTTCACTCCCCTTCCTGAATTTTAAAGACCTTCATAGGGTTACTAAGAATGCCAATGTTACTCCTTCAAAAGTGTCTTTCACCATTGTAGCACTGTAATCCCACATGACTACCATATCTACAAATCTTGAGATTTGTAGTTTGGGAAGACACTAGAGTTTCATGGCAGAGAATTCTAAATACCCTGTGGAACAATAATCCAAGGATTGCATACAAAGAAGCCTTTCAGTTAAAGTGGCATCTAAGTGCTATAATTATACACAGTAGTTCACCCTTATCCATACTTTCACTATCTAATTTTTCAGTTACCTGCTGTCAGCCAGAGTCCAAAAATATAATGCAGTGTCCTCCCCCCCCCCATCTGCAGTTTTACTTTCCGTTGTTTCTGTTGCCCATAGTCAGTCATGGTCCAAAAACATTACAGATCTAGGGTTTGTCATTATCCATAGTCTCAGGCATCCACTGGGAGTCTTGGAATGTACCCCCCGTGGATAAAGGGAAGGAAACTACTGTAGTATGATAAAGACCTGAATGAGTAAGCTTCTTCTGGTAGAAAAGTTGGCCCAGATCTCCCAATCTATTTCCCTCTCAATTCCCTGGTAGTTTTGAAGTTCCTATTATCCACTTCAGTAGCTTATTTCCAAGATCTTCCTATAATCCCCACAGAGGAAGCTAACATATTTCAAAGGAAAAGTGCTGGCAGGGACTGGACTCCTGGAGAAAAGATGAGGAGGTCTTCCAATGGAGAGGCACAAAAAAAAAAAGACTAATATGCAAGAGAATGTCCTAGGGTTAGGAATAAATGAACTAATGAATTGCAGGTTCTCTCACTTTCTGTTCTCCCTCCTCCTCGTGTACTTTTACCTTCAGTCTGAATTTAAACATTGGGAATTTTTAATTTTAAAAATGTAGAAAATTTGTACACATTTTGTCTATGCCTTTCCTGAGGGGGTTTTGCCTCAAATATATGTTTGTAAGGACTATCCCTATCAAAATGCATTTTAAACATTATTTGGCCAATATAATACATTTTATGTATTTTTCATCCTTACTATTAGCACTTTAAGAGAGAGAGAGAGATTGCACAATAGTTCAAAACAGAAATCATCTTAGGAAAATGCTTGGGAACAATCGGCTGTCATCCTGTTGGTGAAATATGCAGATCTATATCCAACTTACACATGGGTTATAACCTTTTATGGCAGCTGATAGAACTCACCTGTTTCCTGCCACAGTTCCCACCACCACTGCCACCGCCAAATGGCCATGGGAGGGAGTGGGGTAGCAGCTGGCTGTTTTCCTATAGCTGGATGCACAATTATAACATCATTTCCCAGGACGTTTGGGACTGCCAGAGGACCAGGGTGACGAGACATCCTCCTTTTCCAGGATATGCCCTATATTTCAACCTTCTGTCCTGGAGGAATTCCAAAATGTCCACCATTTTGAACAGAACTAAGAACCATTAATTCACATTTCTATGCGTGTTTTAAGCTTTTATTTTCTTGTGTCCTATATTTTTCTTGGATGTCCCACATTTTGTGGTTTCTTGCACTCCTTTATGGTTATGATATATGGCAGGCCTGAAAGATGAAGCTGTTCCTAGAGGTTATGGCTGTTCCTGGAGGGTGTAGCTATTAGCATGTATCAGTTATAGCCAGATGCTGCAAGGTGGTCTCCCTCCTTCTACTGGGGACAGATCTGTGATCCATCTACTGAATGAGGCAGGATCTCAGCCCTCGTTATATAGTAAGTGAATACTTAGAAGTGAATTCAGTTGTTACTAAAAGCTAGCATGGGTTGTTCGAAATGAAGTCATGTCAGATAGTCTTATCTCATATATATATATATATATATATAGAGAGAGAGAGAGAGAGAGAGAGTGTGTTACAGGTTGGTAGATTGGAGAATGTTGCAGATGTATCATCTTTTGATTTCAGTAAGGCTTTCAGCAAGGTTTCTTGTGATAATTTTGTAGATAAATGTGACAAGACATTTTAAGCTAGTCTGTATCTATTTGGTGTTTACCAATGGCTCATCATCATCTTGACAGCAGTGACAAATGGGTTGTTGGAGTGTTCAGTTCAGGGCCCAATGTTGTATAAACTCTTCATAAATGAGGAAAGGAATGAAGGAGATGCTCATCAAATTTGCAGGGTCCCCAAACTGAAATGGGAAGCCAATGCAACAGAAGCTTTGAAAGCTTGCAACAAGTATATTGTGCACTTTGGTTGGCCAATAAAGGTATCACTGATGGATTTTTGCTTGCATTTGTTAAATGGCCGACACAGCTACCCCTGCATGTTTTCAATAGAATCAGGATTCAAGATGAATTCAACAAACTGAGGAACTGGACAGAAACTAACAAAATGAATTTCAGCTGAGGTAAATATAAGGTTCTACATTTAGGCAGAATAAATCAAATGTACAAATATGAGTGATCCCTGATTTGATAGCAGTACCTGTGAAAATTATCTAGGAACCTTTTACACCAAAAGGTAAACATGAGTGAACAATGTGATATGGTGGCAACAAAGCTAATCCAATTCTAGGTAGCATTGACAAAAATACAGTGTCCAGATCAAGCAAAGTAATAATACCACTCTATTCTGCTTAGGCTAAATACCCCCTGGAGTACTATGTCCAATGACAATGACTTGTTGCATACCTTCAAGTCATTTCCGACTTATGGCAAACTATCATAGGGTTTTCTTGGCAAAAATTTGTTCAGAGGTAGTTTGTCAGTGCCCTAGCCAGAGGCTGAGAGCATGTGACCTTCCCAAGGTCACCCAATTGGTTTTATGGTCAAGCAGGGAATCCAACACTGGTCTCCAGAGCCATCGTCCAACATTCAATCCATTACACCATGCTGGCTTTCATTACTACAGGCTAAAAGGGATTTTGACAAGCTAGAACATGTCCAGGAGATGGAAGCAAGCCCTGTGACAAACAGTTGAGGAAGCTGGGTATATTTAGCCTGGAAAAGATAAGATTGAGAGATGATATGACAGCAATCTTTAAATATTTGATGAGCTATCACATACAAGATAGAGCAAACTTGTTTTCAGTTGTTGCATAAGGTAGGAATTGAACCATTTGATTCAAATTATGAAAATTAGATTCCAACTAAATATTAGGAAGAGCTTCCTGAGGGTAAGATATGTTTGACAGCTCACAGAAACACCTTAGAAGGTGGTAGACTCTCCTTTGTTAGAGGTTTTTAAATATAGAATGGATGCCTACTTCTCAGGGATACTTCATCTATGGATTCCTTCATTAGAAGAGGTTGGAATAGATTATATTTTGTGTCCCTTTGAATTCTACAATTCTAGCACCTGAAATTTAGAGAACTGCAAATTTCAGTGGGCAACCATTTCAAGTACTGGCTCATTTGTCCAAAAGTAGATAAGTTCATATTATAATGTAAACTCAAGGCATTTCTCCCCATCCTTACCTGCAATCAGGAACATCCATGGAGAGAGGCAATGTGAATTATCTGGCTAATTTTGACCCCAGTTTTCCAGCTGCTTATTCCAAACTGTTTCCATTTTGTATTCTGCCTGCTTGACATTCTGTGCATTCAAAGCTGACAGATTCTCTCTGGCTTTATTCCCAACAGCACAGAATGATTCAGTGTGCCATCAGTGGTTGTTTCTGCAGATGGAAGTGGTTATGCAGCACAAGAAAGACGGCATTCAGATTTGCAGGCAATTCTCATGACAAACCCCATTCATCACAGGTAACATCTCTGAGAAGCAGAACCTGAATATATTGTTTCTTTTTCATCCTTAAAGTGCATGAGAATGGAAGTAAATTTTTCAGCAATTCACAGTAAATCATGTCATAGCATATAGATTTGTGCCAAGTTAGATATAAAGGTGTTATGCAGCATCCCAAAGGCAGTTTGCGGGATATAAGCTCACTCACACCAGAGCATGGAAAGTTTGCCTTTTTAACTCCAACTTCCAGAGTCACTCAGCTGTTGGACTGAGAGATGTAGTTCAGAACTGTAACTTTTTGAAACTGTGACCCATATGAATTGCAAATGTACCATAAGGGGAAAGGTTCTGTGACTCAAGCTCCAGAAGGAATGACTGGTATGAAGGCAATTGATACTAGCAGAGAAGAAAGCTCTCTGCAAGTATTATGAAAAATTCTTCAGGTATGCATGCAGAATCACTGATGCTTCTTTCTGGAAATGTCCTTTGATTGAACCATTTTAATTAAGTATCTCAGAGTAAAGAAATACTTAATTAAAATGTGAACTAGGTTGTTAGAATAAATATTTGGTTGGATGCTGTTTGTCTTTTAGGAAAAAAATAATTGCAGTAATTGTGAAATCTACATGGTGATGAACAAAAACAAGATGCAACAAGGAAGGCACAAGAATGGGTCTTTGAACCAAGGGTACCCCATTGCAGCAGAGCTATTAGGAATTCAGAAATAATTCATCATCTTGAATACTGATTATGGATGTTGCTATTCAATGAGAAAAGGTTGAAGGATTCTCAATGATGCTATCTTAATTCTCAGTAGAACAGCAGTGTGCTTTCTGCGTGCTTTCTGTTGTATTTCTTGTTTCACCTCATACTGTTCTCCCCAGTGTGGAAGACAAGCAGTGCAGATGTGGGCTGGACTAGTAACCAGTTCAAATTCATACTGGGGAAAGATGCCTTCACACAGCTGAGGCTGTGTCATAGGCACTAAAATGTTGAACAGGGATATGAAGAGACAGAGAATGCCAGGATATTTCACAGATGCCTCAACTGCAAATACCTGTACTAAACAGCTGTAAGTACTGATCCTGTTTAATTTCTGTTAGCTGGAAGAAAAGATGGCAACTCTATTTCAACTGAACAAATCCTTCATAGACTTGGTCTACTTCCTCAGATGCAAGAAGTAGGCCAAGTCTATGAACGATCATGCTTCTTCTTCCACACAGTTAGTCTCAAAGATGCTACAAGATCCCATTGCATATTGATATTCCAGAGTAACACAGCTATGTCTCTGAATTCTGCATAAATCCTGACATCATTCAGTCAAATGTCTTCAGCTAGAAATAAAATCAAAAGGTTAAGATGGCCCTGTTAGCAGCTGAGCATAATCAATACTATGATGTTATTGTGCAAAAGAAGATCAAGACCTTTAAACTAGCAAATTGTTTTAAATTGTTTATTGTTTTATTGTACACTATCCTGAAATCCTGCTGTAATAAATGGGCTATAGATAGTTTAATAAAAAAATTCTCAGTACTGTTAGCTATATACCAGTCAAATTAATTCAAAACAGGTGAGTTTCTGATGCATCAGAAACTGCAGGGCCTCACTCTGAAAGCTGTCTTTGGCACAATCAGTACCCTTGGCATTGCCCTTTCCATAATCACAGGTTCTCTTTGTTTGATTTGCCTGCAGCAAAACAATCCCTTCTTCTCTTGCCATCCCCCACAATCCTTGAAAAGTGACCTCCAAAGTCCTGAATGAGATTAATGTATTCGATAGGAAAGTATTAATGCAGAAGTCAGCATTTTTCCCTGCCCCAAATCAATTTATAAAGAAGCATCCTTCTGATTTTAATTCACTGAAATGCTTCCACTAACAGAGTCTTTTCTTAATCTCAGTCATCACTGAAAAGAGTTCACATTATTCATTTTTTTCCTCCTGGGAATAATTCCAAGAGTAATTCCTAATACCATTTATAACAAATTTAATGTTTGGTGCAGGGCAGGAGCAGGCCAAAATTTTCCATCAATAGCAGTGGTATGTTGCAGTTTATAGCACAAATAAGATCAATTCCCTCGGTAAGATACCATCAGGGCATATGCTTCAGCCCCTTACCTGCGTATGCATAAAGATATGGGAATAAGGCAAAAAGGCAAAACTGTCAGCTGGTGATCTGGAGGTTTTGGTGCAGTAAGTGGTCTGAAGGCTCTCCAGACGTAAACCTGAAAAGGGACAGGGTTCCCAGGGGGGAAAGCAGTATGGATGACACAGTCTTTAGAAAGAAAACTACCAGTAGAGCTTTTCTGTGGCAGCTCATGGGTTTGTAGACAGCCAAGGAAGATGTATAGGGGCACCAAGAAAGACCTTTTTCATGTAAAGAACTTTCAGTTTAGAATAGTTTGGTATGTATAAGGGCATGAAGCACTGGAAACGATCGATGTGGCATAGCAGGTAGAGTACTGGACTGGGACTGACAAACCTTGTGTTGAATTCCCCATTCAAAAAGCCATCTTCGGGAAACTAATTCTCCACAGTAAAGTGTACTTTCTGGACACATGGCTTTACTTCTGAGGAAACATGATTACATTTCTAAGCTCACTCAACATAATGCCAAGAGTACTTCATCTGTGTAAACCACTCAGAACTTCCAAGGGCAGAATAACCACTGAGATAATTTAACCTAATCTATTTCACAAGCATACCTTGGTTGACAGGTGTGGTAAGATCATTGGTGGACAGTAAGACTTGCATGACTTCTTTCAGATGTTGCATTTTCCTGGCCACAATGATGCACAGAGGCAACATTTTATATTGACATTCCCTAGAGAATGGCGAGATTTTCTAGAATAATTAGGAGTGTGTTGGGGGGGTGGATGGAGGTAAACTCTCATACCATTCAATGCACACTTCATGGTACACACAAACAGAATGGCATATTGGCTGGTGGGATTCGTCTGGGAGATGTGAGAAGTAACAGCTACGTGATGGAAGATGACCTGTTTTTCCTGGGGACTCTTCAAAGGCAGTTTTGTTTCACTGTGCTTGAATGGAGTTGGCAAGGTCTTTCAAGCCTGGAGAAGAAAGAGTGAAATTTATCTTTTGCAGAGGGAAATGGAGTAAGCTAAAAAGGGAAATATAGGCATGATGCTACCCTCCAGAGTTCCTGCTTCTCTGACAAAGAACAGTATACTCAGGACTGGTGCTTCAGAGTGACGCTATAGTCATGTGAATAAAAGAATTTAGTTTTCTTTCCTTTCTTCACATTCTGATAAATGTGTCTCAGTAAGTCAGATCTTGGCCTCAGCTGGCTACTGCTATTGCTGCTTTACTATTGCACACCTGTTCATTTACAGGCCAGGGATAAATGGCTCATTGCTCAAATAGACATAATGAAAGCCATTTATGTTGCCATAGAAACTTTAGTTTGGTCCTCATATGTCCTCTACTGATAAAACAGAAAGTTGGCTTGACTATTCAGCCACAGCACATGATTCACCTCAAAACATGCCCCCCCCCAATTTCAGGAAGTTGCCAGACACAGCTTCCTAAACTTTACGAATCTAAGTCTTGAGAGCCAACATGGTGGTGTGGTTTGAGTATTGGACTTGGATTCTGGGAGTCCTAATCAGCCATGAAAACCCTTTGGGTAGCCTAGAGCGAGTCACACTCTTTCAGAAATAGGGAAAGGCATTGATAAGCCTAATCAGTAAATTTTGCCAAGAAAGCCCTTAGGGTTGGCAAGTCAGAAACAACTTGAAAATACACAACAACACCTTTAAGGCTTACAAAAGCCAGGGTAGCCACATTGGCTATAAGGAAAAAAAAAACCTCAACATAATACCTTTGTTAGGCCACCCAGATTGGCACCAAAATGTCTACATGTTCTTGAGTTCTGCAGATGTTTTCACTGAGCAAGCAACAAAAGGCAAGGGTGACGAGGTCAGATGGTGGGAAGTGATTTGACCTTTAAGTCCTTGTGCCTCCATAATGTTCTGACTCCTGAGATCAGAGAAGGATTTCTGCACACTTTCAAACGAGGTTCCATGATAGCTTTAGTTTTATCTGAAGTAAACCCTAGGCATACTGGGAGGGAGGGAGGCAGGAAATTTATCTGTGTAAACACTACAGTCTTGTGTGCTCAAATTGTGTTCAACACAAGTAGAACTGACTTCTGAATAAATATGCATAATATAAGGCTCTGCAACAGTAATGCTCAAACAGTAAAGCTCAGCTTTATGAAGAAGGACTCAAACTGGAGGAAAAATATACTCATCATAAGTTAAAGTATGGACACTGTGTTAGGATTTTGCCTTGACAGCTTTGAACTGCTAAAGTACACTTCCATATTTCACTTTGAGATCAATCCATTTTAACAAGTGTGGGATTCGGACTTTAAAAGAAGGTAGGCTCCCAGAGATAATATGAAGCTACCACTTCTGTTGGCTTCTATGTCAGCAGAGCAGTGAATCTATTCTGGGTTCTAGTCGTAACTTGAGTTAAGCTACCAAAGATGCTGTACATATCCCTCAAGTAAATTTAACACCTTGAATAGCTTCTATAGAGTTTAGACTAAAGTCCAGAATTGATTTACTGCAGTGGCATGGGTGGGTTCACATTATCTGCCACTGGTTAGTCTACCATATTTTAGACCAGCTAGCACAACATATCACAAACACAAAGAGACAATACCTCAAGCACACAGTCTCATCCATAAACTGCATATTAAGTCACAGACCATGCATCTGATATATATGAAGAATATAATCAAGGCAATCATTTGTAAAATTTTCTAATCTATTCATTTAGAAAAGTATACCCATCTTACAGATGGAATACAATGGTGGTGATATTTAATTTTCTAAGTATTTGTTGGTTTGGTTAACCTAAGAACCCACCCACCACAAGATAATAAGAACTAGGTAGGCAGGAACTATCTACTTAAGTAACTAGATAGAATGGGCTGACAAAAAATTTAACAGATGCTTTATAAAAAAAGGGGGGGGGGGGGGAGGAGAAGGGGGGGAGATGTGGAATTATTACACATTTAGAAAGGTTACCTCTGAGAATCTGATCCTTAATACACATAGCTCTCTGTTTTCTAAGAGCTTCAAATCAATTGACGTAATATTTAGGAAACTTTGTAAATTAAATAGGGCAGCTAGGAAATTTTGTCCTACTGTAAAAGAGTAGGGTGACGCGTGCAGAGGATCAAGAGAGATATGAATGGAAACTTTTCTATTTTAGTTTAAATCCTTACCTTCTGTAGATGTGGGTGTAAAGGGGAGTACAGTAAAATTTCCTGGAACAAGCAGAACACAATTTTCCCAGTGCAATCTAAAACACCTCGAGAGAGATTTTGCTTGCCAAAAATGTCTGGCTCCATCAGCCATTTCTTCCAAGAACCAATTAACCAAAAGGATCAGAAGTGACCAACTATGACATGGGCACTGGGCAGAAGGATCCTGGGGAGCATGTAGCAAGCAATCAGGGTGGTGGGAATTGCTGTTTCCTGGACTACATCTGTGCAGGAGCAAACTAGGAGTAATTAAAACAGTAGGATCCTGAAAATCAGGAAGGATGGGGAGCAGAATAGAAATGTGAGAGATATAATGGAAATACCCGTTGGCCTCCAATCAAAAACAAAACAAATGAGGGCTTGCTAGGGTTACTCATGTGGGTATTTCCAGTTGCTTTTTCATGATTTACTTTCCTTCTGTATTTGCTGGTTTAAAATCAATGAGCTGCTGGAAGGGATGGCTTTTTATTTATTAGGTATGTTATTTGTTATATTCAAAATGAGCAATGTTTAAAATTACACTTGTCTTTCCGCATTCACTGGGGTTGGGGGCACAGGACCCCCATGAATGTGAAAAAACCACACCTAACAAAAAACATTTCTGTTTTTACCTGAGAGAACATTTCTCTAGGAATCTCTAGGTCTTTCAGTGCAACTCAGACATTGACCACAGATTTGCACTGGAGGAGCTCCAAATGCCTAGTGGAGTGTTCTCTCTAGGAATCTCTAGGTCCTTCAGTGTAACTTTTGGTTAAAGTTGACCATAGGACCTAGATATTCCTAGAAAGAATGTATTAATAAAACCCATGAATAATCAAAGCCATAAAAGTCAAAGATACAAATGTGGCAGGATGAATGAATGTTTCTTTCTTTTCTTTTTTGTTTTGTTTTGTTATAGTTCAGTCTTGCTGTATTTCATATTTAAATTTTATGCATTCTTCCTTGTAAGGACTGCATTCTACATGCACACACGCACATTTATATTTATATCTCTATATATGCATGCATATATATATGAGAGAAGCTGATTCATACCTAGTCCCACCATTTGTCCACCTTAGCCAGTAATGTCTGCTCTAAATGGAAGCAACACTTTAGGGGCTCGGACAGAGATCTTTCCCATCACCCACGGTCCCGGATACCTGTCCTTTTGAAAATGTCCTTTTGAAGATACCAGTCAATTAACCTGGTACCTTCTATAGATATGGTCAGGGATGCCAAACCAGTACCATCTTATTCTCTGAGTCTTCTCTAAAACCTGAGTCCAAGGGGTGGTCTCTTGCAAAATCACAGAAACAAGGATTGGAAGACAAGTCAGAACTGCTTCCAGGTCAGCTGATGGTACAAATGAGCAGGAAGACAACTCTGAGTAAAATGAGCTCAGAATTGAAGTAAAATGTAGCTCACCAAGTAATATAGCTACTAAGGGGAAACATTTGCAGGGGAGGGAAGCTGTTCAGGGAGCAAAATGTTCTCATCAGCTGCAGCAATTGCCACTATTCCTGCTAGGTTTCACATTCCACACAGCTTACCACCAGCTCTTACTGTGTTTATTTCCAGGCCCTGCGCTGCTGCTACCAGGATTTATTTATTCTATTTTATTTTCCACCTTTCTTCTGGAGTGGGACCCAAGGTGGCTTGTTTGTCAAGGGGCTCATTCCCACTTACATTTAAACCGGTTTCCGTTTCGCCTTCACTCCGTGTTGGTAAATCGATTCCAAAAGGTCCATTGTTCCCACTATGAAAGCAGATCTTTTCATTACCCCCTTGTAATTGCTTCTTTTTTGGCATGGTTGTCATCCTCACTAGTTTGCGCTGCTTCAAAATGCATGTCAATCATGTGTCCGTCATCAGTGATGTAAGCGGCAGCCCAGGCAGTCCAACTTGGGAACTCTCTCTCTCTCTCTCTCTCTCTATATATATATATATATATATATATGATAGAAGATTTGATTTAGTGGTTTTGCTACTACTTGCCTCACTATGAGCTGCAAAACCAATGAATCCAATCTTCTATCAATTTTTTTAAAAATTGATTTTAAATTGATATTTGATTCCTTGGTTTTGCAACTACTTGCCTTACTGATTGCAAGTAGTTGCAAAATCAGTGAATCGAACCTTCTATCAATTTTATCTTTTTTTAAAAAAAAAATCATGCCCCATAGGTCACACCCCAAGCACAAATGCAGCACTGGGGGTGGGGTGGGGGTGGGATTATGGATCTACCCAAAACTGAGGAAGGATAGTAAGCACCCCTCTCCTCTGCCATTAGTCCCTCCCCTCCAGAATGATGCAATTCAGACCTGTAATTCCCACTTGTTGAACACACTTTGGAATCGATTCTTTTCAAAAGAACCGCTAGGAAACTAGCTTCTGGAAAAACAGGATTTTTTGTGCTTGCCTCGCTTTTTCGTGACAGTAATCGATCAAAGTAGGATTGGAACTGGTTTCAAATGGGAACAACGGTCATATAACCCAATCAGTGATTTGTTTTAAATCATAGTGGGAATGTGCCCAAGGAAGCACATGAGTCATAGACATTTGTATTCCACTCCCTGCTTTGCTCCAGATGTGACAATGGGCCCAAGCATCTGAACCCCGATTTCTCTTCCCAGACCGTCTCCTTGTTCTTGGCTCTTGATGCACCAACACTGCACAAGCACAGAACAAATACATTCACACTGAGCCCTGCTCCCAGTTGGAAAGGAGTAGGGATGAATGGGCAGGCTTTAAAGCCACCGTATTTATTTGGATTTTAAAACAACCCAGATTTTCTCCTCTTCCAGAGCAGCTTTCCCTGAGAACTATCTCCTTGTCAGGAGAACTGGGTGGAGAGACAGTTCCCTGAAAGACTTTAGCTGGTGCTCTGAGATCCGGCAAACCTAGTATATATGGCATGGCTCATCCACTGAATTGAGATTCCTTCTCCAAACTACAATAATTTTGCCTTAGGATGTTAATATTGAACGTCTTGTGTGGACATGATGGTGTGACAGGTACCACATGGCAAACAAAGCCTTTGTGTTGGTAGGCTCTAAATTTAGCCTGCAAGAATTTAATGTAGGATAAACCATTATAAATCACAGCTGATTTCAGTAGGTTGCTGCTGCCCTCTTGTGACAAACCATTGCATAAGCAGAGTTCATGGGTGGTGAGGAGCTGTTAATGGTGAGACAGGCATTGCAGGTTTTCTTTCAGAGGCATTAAGAACAGCACACAGGAACACTCACTTCAAGACAAGAGTGCATATGATTATTAAAAACAGGCCCTGAAGACAGATTCATAAAATCTAGTTTTTGTTTCCTGGCAAATTTTTGTGCTCCATAAGAATCGCTTAGCTTTTAAACCTTGAAGCAGGTATGATTCTTCTCCCCTGCAAAGCTGCCAAATTATAATGAGAATGCATTTACATCTTTGATTTAACAGGAACAAGTTCTAGCACATGTGACAACTACAAATTCAAATTTAACTGAAGGAACAGTTTTACACAGGGAATCTAAGCAAGTGCAAGCTGTGGGGGGAGTCATCCAGATGATGGGTTCTATTCCCAAATCCCAATTGAGGTTCATCACTAGGATTACTCCATGTATGACACAGGGCAGCTGAGGGAAGACCAGCTGTAAAACTGAAAGTGGATTTTCTGCTCCCACAGTAATGGATCTACTGCCCCTCACCTAAGAATTTAACAAGGACAATATAGGCCCGTACAGACAGACCAAAATAAAGCTGCTTCGGGTCACTTTGGAGGTATGCTGTTTAAATGATGTATATGTCCTAAGAGTCTGGAAGGTGCACCAAACCCACTCTCCAGACCTTAGGACTGGAGCGTGGCTTTGGTGTGGCTTCCAGACTCTTAGGAGCATGCATCATTTAAACAGCATACTTCCAAAGTGACCCAAAGCAGCTTTATTTTGGCCTGTCTGTATGGGGCCTATGCGATGTTCTAGAAGGTCAGAAGGGTGCAACCATCAGATGACTCACACAAACCAGTTTCTTTCCTCTTGTGCTAAAGAGGGTTTTTCTTTCCTCTTTGTATCCAAAAATCAACAGAAGAGTGAAACAGACAGGCCAAATAAAATGGTTTCCACATGCTTTGAAGGCAGGGGTTTAAATGGCACACACCTCCAAAGTGGGCAGAAACCAGATTGAAGCCATGCTCTGGGGCTAAAAAATGGAGCAAAAAGAAGCCGGGATATTCCGACCTATCCCAGAAAATGCCCACCTGCATATAAATGCCCTGATGTGAGAGCAGCTCTGAAGGAGCAGTCCATCCTAATCTTAATCCTAAAGCTGCATGTAAATGCACTGATGCAGGTGTGCATTTAAAAAGGATGCCACTGGAGTACCCATGCAGTCAGGGCATCAATGCAAAAAAGTGAAAGTGTGACACTTCCATTGGATGTAATTACAACATACACAAACCATAGTCCAAGAGAGGACATGGCGTGAAGAGGGCATGTGGGGGGGACATGATTGTGCTTTGCCAGTGTTTTACTGGGCACACCAATGCCCTGATGCCATGTACCAGTGGAGTATTGCAGGTGCAACTGTATGGCCAATCAAAGGGATGGCCATCCAATGGGATGGCATCTAGGTAGCAGGCAATTTGTGCGATGGTGCACATGCATGGTGGCAGAGATGACAAAAAAATTACCAGTGGCACAAGTTGTGGTGTGTGGTTGGGCCATTTGACTACCTTGGAAGTGACCATTGTAGACAGCGGGATTTTGACCCACTTCCAGAAAATGCAAGTTCCAGCTGCTTTTTCCTGCCCATCTGTTCCACCCCAGAGATAACTTTTCAAGGCAAAATGATGATACGTTTTCTTTTTTACACTAAAAATGTGTATGCCTAGCTGTGCTCAGCTAAAACAAACGCCACTTTATGTCTCAAATCTGGACCTCTACAATAAACCTACCCTGACAACCTACCTCATCCTTCTGTAGTGCAAATCTACACTCATGTAGTTAGGAATTGTTATGCTATTCCACTCTTCTGCTGAAGACTGACTTTGTGCTATTGTACTATCTGGCACTGGGGAGAATTTTAAAAGTTATAGGAGAAACAAAATACAATAAGCAAATTAGCAGTTTGCATTCAGAACAGCAGTGGGGAGCAGAGAGACAGCAGCAGACTCTGACCTAGCACAGTAGGCTCAGGGAAAAATCATCTCTTCCAGCTTGCATGTTCTGCCTTATTACGTAATAACTTTTGCCATCTTGACCACACTCTGATGTTGCTTGGCTTCAAGTGAAGCCAGTTTTCATATATGAAATGTTGGAGGGCATGAAGCTGTAACAGTGTGACAGAGGAGACACTTTGGTGAAGGTAACCCATAAATAAGATAAACTAAGGGGCCATTCAGACTACCTTTTGTACTGAATTGTAACCCGGATTAAAAGTCGGAAGTTCCCATTGGCACCAGTTTAGGGTTTTACACACCTGAACCAGGGCGATTCCCCCTTAGAGCAGTTTTTCCGAAAGTGGATTATTTCCTGTGTCTTTTAGAAAAACCCATTTCTTCCCTGCTGCCGGCAAATGTGAATTTGGCCCCAGTTGTGATCGGGTCAAGTTCAGGGGAGGGATTTAGGTCAGAGGGAGGGCAGAGGGAGGAACATGCCTCCCTCTTGCCGGCAGCTCTTTCTTTCTCTCTCTCTCTCTCTCTCTCTCTCTCTCTCTCTCTCGCTTTTGTAATTTTGTTTTTGACAGATGATGCGAATGGTCGTTTTACAGGTTGATACATATTGATAGAATGTGTCTGTTTGTGCTACATTTCCCTTTCATTTGCTTGCTGCCGGCATGGCACCTCACTTTGCAAGTGGCATTTTTAAAAAATTATTTTTCGTATGTGTGTGACAGAATATGCGAATGCTTGTGTTCCTTTTAAATTTGGCAAATTGATACAATGTGTGAATGCTCTTGCTACATATGTGTATGTAATGGCATTCTTGGGTGGCAATCAGAGGGAAAGCTAGGAAGAAGGATGCAGAGATGGCATTCTGAGGTGAGGTATTATTATTATTATTATTATTATTATTATTATTATTGTGACAGATTATGTGAATGCTTGTTCTATAGGTTGATAGAATGTGTCTGCTTGTGCTATATTTCCCTTTTGTTTGCTTGCTGCCGGCACGGCAGGTCACTTTGCAAGTGGCATGTTTTAAAAGTTATTTTTGTGTGTGTAATATGCGAATGCTACAATGCAAATGTTACAAATGTTTCCCTTTCAATTTTTCAAATTGATACAATGTGTAAATGCTTGTGCTACATGTATGTATGTAAGGAGAGGTGGCATTCTGGGGTGGCAATCGGAGGGAAAGCAGATGCAGAGATGGCATTCAGGTGGCCTCCCCTGCAAACGACATTTGTTATTGTTTTTGTTGTGACAGGAACAGGATGGCATGGCAGGGGGGGGAAGGCAAGGGCTGTAGTATTGGGCTGGAAAGAAGGGGAGACTGGAAGGCTGCGGAAACCCATGACTTTAGGGGAGTCACACTCTCTCAGCCTCAGGGGAAAGACAATGGCAAATCTCCTCGGAACCAATCTTGCCAAGAAAACCCCAGGATGGGGTCATTTTAGGGTTGCCATAATGTGTAATGATTCAAATACACACAACACACACACACACACCTGAAGGTTTTTAAATTTGACCAGTTGACAGAATATGCGCGTACTACTACCAAGTTTTTTTTAAAAAAAAAAAGGAGGGGGGAAAGCACCTATTCTGTTGGCCAATGGCTGTAGGATATGTCACCTTTGACGAAAGCAGAGGTGAATTTGATTGACAACAAAGGAGGCTCCATTTTAAAGTGGTACTGCAAATGTGAACTTCAGAGGGGCAAATTGCCCCAATCAAGGTAAAGGGTAGTGGGCACATGTAACTGGGCAACCGGATCTGCCCAGTTCTACCCAGTGCAAATGGGCTAGTGAGAATGGGTCCTCAGAAGATCCTCTTTCCTACAGCCATTTTATTTTATTTTATTTTTGTAGAGGTATTCAGTGAAGATCCTCTGAAGATGGCCTGAGGGTTCTCACAGGTTCCTATAGAAGAAGATGTTCCTTGAGAGATACTCTGGCCCCAATCCATTTAGGGCTGTAAATTCAAGCACAGCACACTGGTAAGAATGGGACTGGAAGCCAATTTAGGTGGCAATATATTGGTACGTCATGAACCCAGGAGCTCTATTCTAAATTAACTGAATTTCTGAGCCGTTTTCAAGGTGCCTCATATACAATATCTTACAGAGAAGAGTTACCAGAACATGGGGCACTGTTGCTAAGCTAAATCCAGATAGGGTTGCAGTTAACATACCACATAAACCAATAAAATATTGTCATTTAATGTGGGTATTAAAATATCAAAATTCACACTCACACTGTCATCTGAAAAATGATCAGTAGCAACTGAAGCAAATAATCTTTACTGATTTACAGCCTGCATTAAAGATTATAAATTATTCCCAGTCATCTCACGGTGCAGCAAAAATAATTAAATATGGTAAGTGGGGTGAATGAAAATAACCTACTAGGTACAAATCTATCAAATATACTGAAAAACAGCAGGTTAAAAGTTATACTTCTAAAATTTAAATTATTGGCCCCCATGGTTTTATGTAATCTTCCTGAGGTCATATATCATTAACCCATTGTTAGCCCCAACTAGAGTAACTCCATTTAATCAATCGTTGAATGATGGCTCATCATAGGAGTTTATCACACTGGGGTTGATTTTGACATTAAAGAGAGATTAAAGTGCATTTAAAGCATCCCATAATGAAGCAAAGATGGTGAGTAACTGCACAAATGATTATCACACACAATTATGCAAATAAAGTGATATCAAAAATGCATTGTCACTGAAATCCCAAATGTAAAAAGATGTGCATTAATGCTTCTTTCTGACCACTTTAATGGCCGGTCTTGTGCAACGTTGTGTGAAATTGTTATGCAGAATTACACACTTTTCCCACTCTCGATCTGCTTCGTGTGATAAACTCCATAGAATTGGAAGAGACCTCAAGGGCCTTCCAATTCAACCCCCTGTTATGTAAATAAATGCCATTGATTCACTGGGTAAAATCCTGTTGGTTCATCCCACCAATTCCAATTGTTAAATGTTGAGTCAACATGTTAGTAAATGCCAATGAGTTAATGAGTTCACTTTAGTTGGAGTTGCTGATGCCTTCAAGTCATTTCTGACTTATAGTGACTCTATCATGAGACTTTCTGGTAAGATTTCTTCTGTGGGTGGTTCCCAAAAATACCTCTCCTGTTTCTATGAACAAGTCTGATAGTTTAATGAACAACTGAACATTGAGTATAATTTGCAAAGGTGTCTCCATGTTTCTCCGTTGCAGCAAAACAAGATTAGAAACCACACTACAACTCCTTGTATTTCTGAAGCACCTGTTATCCTGCTATTCTGCTCCCCCCCCCAAAAAAAAATGTGTTCTCTGTTCACATGGTAATGAATACAGCAGAGCTTCCACTGAGTTTTAATGTGATCAGGTGGCACACACCATATATGCTTTGGCCTGATCTTTCCAGTAGTCCCAATTAAAGAAGATCTTTTGGCTTAAATCCTATTGGTAGCCCAACTACAGCAAACCCATTGAATCAGAAAGCTAGCATGGTGTAGTGGTTTGATTATTGGACTAGGAATCTGGGAATCCTTGTTTAACCATAGAAACCCACTGGGCTTCCTTGGGCAAGTCACTCTCTCCAAACCTCAATAATAATGATTTGTTTTGTTGTTGCCATTGTAATTACTGCTTTATGGTTTCTTTATTTTGTTAGTTGAACTTGGCTTTGTTAGAGCACTTATTAGGTCAAAAGCCTGGGCATACCGTATATACTCGACTATAAGTCAAGAAATTTATGTCCTAAAATTGCCCCTAAAATTTTGAGGTAGACTTATAGAAGGGTCAACTGATCAGCAGTGCTCAGAAGAGTCCCAAAGCAAGCAAGCCTGATACCCCACTCTCCCTTGAACACCAATTCCTTCCCCGCTCCAGTCCGTTTTCCAAGCCTTGGCTTCCTAGTGGAAAAACTCCCCATTTAAAAGCACTTGCGTCTCTCTGCTCCGTTTTGCAAGCCTTGGCTTCCTAGCAGAAAAATTCCCCATTTAAAAACACTTCTCTTTTGCTCCATTTTGCAAGCCTTGGCTTCCTAAGGAAAAACCTCTCCATTTAAATCCAGTTGCTTCTCTTTTGCAAGACCTAGGCCTGTTACAGACAGCCAAAATAAAGCTGCTTCGAGTCACAGTGGAGGTATGGTGTTTGAATGATGCATGTGTCCTACGAGTCCAGAAGCCACACCAAAGCTGCACTCCAGTCCTTAGGGCTCAAAGAGATTAAAGGCATATAACCCGTGTTAAAAAAATAGAAGGGTTGGACCAACATTTTTTCCTTGATTCGAGATAGGAATTGGGTTATTTAAATAGGAATGATCAGCCTCAGAAATTGGGCTAGCTGGATGGGAGGAGCAGAGCGTGATGGGCTGGCTTGGGGGAGTCGCCCTTTCTGTCCCCATCCGTCGTGGCTGTCGCCATTTTTGCTTCCTCCATTGATCTCTGGGCTCTTTGGAGGGCTTTGCCTGCAGCCTCCCCCAGCCTGGGGTCTTTCTTCCAAGGCAGCAGAAGTGCTTTGGGGAGGCAGTTTTCTCTCCCTCAACCATCCTTCCCCATGAATAATTGCAGGACTCATAGGCGCCTCCTGGTCTTTCAATAAGAGATAAGGATTTTTTTTTATTTTTTATTTTAATGGTTTACAGGCGCTTAATCTCTTCAGCGCTTTAAGCACCTGAAGTCCCGGCCGCTCAAGCGCCTGCTGCATCTGCCAAAGGCTTCCCCCAGTGGATTGCAACCTCCCCTCTCTGTGTGGGGAGAGCCCATTTGTAACAGAGGAGAGGCAGGATGCACAGCAATCTCTGGGGAAATAGAGCCTTTCCATCTCTCTTTCCCAATCTGGGGAGACACAGGAAACCCTGGATGTGTGTGTGTGTGTGTGTATCATTGAACACCATTTGTAACGGAGGAGAGGGAGGATGCACAGCAATCGGGAGGGGGAGGGAATAGAGCCTTTCCATCTCACTTTCCCAAACGGAATCTGCCTTCTCCTCCAACCCTGGAAAGAGAATCTTTGGGAAAAGTGCTCCCATCCCATAGTTCCTCTGGAAGCAGCTTTCCCTAAATTCGCTTTGCCTGCAGCCTCCCTCAGCCTGGGGTCTTTTTCCAAGGCAGCAGAAGTGCTTTGGGGAGGCAGTTTTCTCTCCCTCAACCATCCTTCCCCACGAATAATTGCAGGACTAGGCACTTTAAGCGCCTCCTCATTGGCTCTTTTATAACAAACTGCGAAATTTAAAAGTGACGTTATGATGACGTTGCTTTGATTGACAGCCCCAAAATGGTGAGTGGGAACGAAATAAGGCTAAAACCAGTTTATATATACACCGTTTTATTTGAATAGGAACGAAAGAGGATCACTTAAAGCGAATCAGTTGGTAAATGAGAACGAAGAAAAAAAAGCGATTCGGAACGCGGGATAAGACCAGGGTTATTTTGAATCGATTTAACTGATACCGGTGTATTTTAAAGCGTTGTAAATCGCAAGTGGGAACACCCCCCTAGCTTCCCAAGGAAAAACCTCTCCCATTTAAATCCAATTGCTTCTCTTTTGCTTCCTTTTACAAGACCTGGTTTCCCAAGGAAAAACTTCTCCATTTAAATCCAATTGCTTCTCTTTTGTTCCCTTTTGCAAGACCAGGCTTCCTAAGGAAAAACCTCTCCATTTAAATCCACTTGCTTCCTTTCTCAATCCGATGTTAAAACCTCTCCTCCAGCACCTGGGAATCGGTTGGGAGAGGTCCAGAGAAGGAGGGACAGAAGTGGTATTTTCCCCTTTCCATCGTTCCTTATAGCCCCCTAAGTTTTACCCTTGACCTATCCATGGGTTATATCAAAATCCAGGATTTTGACCCTGAAACCTTCCCTCGATTTATACATGAGGTTGGCTTATACATGTGTACAGTGGGCCCTTGTTATACGCTGGGGTTTGGTTCCAAGATCCCCCCGTGTATAACAAAATCTGTGTATGCTGAAGTCCCATTAAATATGTCATAGCAAAATGGTGTCCCTTATAAAAAATGGAAAATCAAGGTTTGATATTTGAAATTTATACTTTTTTAAAAACATTTTCAAAATGTGTATGTTTGAATCCATGTATAAAAAATCCGTGTATAAGAAGGGCCGACTGTATATACGGTAGATTTAAATAATCTATTGGCACTGACTGAGCTGGGTCATTGTGTAAGTACTACACTGAGAAGGGAAAATAATGGAAGAAGAGAGTGCTGGATTCCCCACCACCACCACCACCACCAAGAAAGAAATGCAGGAGATGTATCTAAATCAGAACTTGGACATTACTTGGTGGGGGGAGGATTATACCTACTAGAATCTCATTTTCTGTGGAATTCTGTGTGTTGTAGTTGAAAAGGTAACTTTTCCAAGCTCTAAATCTATAGCTCTATCTACATATTTACATCAGGGGGCGGAAAACCTGTCACTTTTACTTTCATCTACATTATTTCCCCAAACCACCCATTCTTTCTATCTCAAGTGTGAGAAATGTATGAATTTGGATAAATTTCATTCAATTAAATTAAAAGGAATTTATCCCTCATTTTGATGAGCCAAATTCTGAACACACAGCTCTTCTTAGCATGGAGAGGACCATGCTGTACCCACATATATAATAGATGTTACAGACAAGGAGACTCTCATGGGGGAAAAAAGAAGTGGCAATTTTCATTCATCAGTAACCAGGATAAATAGATGAATACAAAGGAATTCAAACCTAGATTTTTAAAGCTAAACACTCAAAACTCTGGACCTGGATGGATAGTCATTTTCAATTTCTTTCATAGTCAGTTTTTTAAAACCTCAAAATCTTTCGACAGATATGAAAGAATTCATAAATGTTCGTAAATGTTTCAAATTCTTGAAAAATAACTTGACACAAATTTTTAACCATTCCCTAATCTAAGTCCCTATGTATATCTGTCCTACAACTTGGTCCCACTAGAGGGTACTGTGCAAAGCAGAGAAATAGAAATTGACTGCCCCCCTTTCCACCCCCCATATTGTTTGTTGTTGCCTCACTAATACTGTAGAGTGAGTCTCAAAGAGATTAATTGAAAGGTAGAAGGGAAGAAGTTATATTAACCTGCTTTGTCCTACATAATCTACTTGTATCACCGTATCTCATTTGGATAAATTTATACATATTTAACATTGCCTAGCATGGTTAATTGTTGTTGTTAACCACCCTTGAGTTGATTTCAACTCATGGCAACCCAGTGGATGAGACATCTCCAAGACTCCCTCTCCTCCTCTGCTATGCTTAGTTCATGTAAACTCATAGCTGTGACCTCCTTAATGGAGTCCATCCATCTAGTATGCTGTCTTCCTCTCTTTCTACTTCCCTTCACCTTTCCTAGCATTATTGTTTCTTCCAATAGGTCCTCCCTTCTCATGGTGTGTCTGAAGTACAACAGCCTCAGTTTTGTCATCCTGGCTTTCAGGGAGATTTCTGGCTTGATCTGCTCTCGGACCCATTTGTTTGTCTTTTTGACTGTCCATTGAATCCTCTTCTCCAGCACCACATCAAATGAATTGATTTTGTTCCTATCTTCATGTGGAATGCAGAGCCATATGATGATGAACCCCAAATTCTAAAAAGCTATGTAGAAACTGCAATAAGGGAAATAGTGAAAAACAAATAGCCAGGAACAGATTATATTCCAATCAAAGTAATGCAATCCACACTGACAGAGTCAGCTATAGTGCTAACTAACAAATGTCAACAGATATGGAAAACAAAACAATGGCCAAGCCAACAGATTGGAAATGATCAATATACATCCACAAAAAGGAGACACAAAAGACTGCAGCAACTATAGGACCATAGCACTAATTTCCCACGCAAGCAAAAATTATAACTACCATGGTAGCAAAGCTAAAAGTGACATGTGTTCCTAATGCCTGAAAACTGATAATTGTTCAGCATTACAGCCAATCTAAAGAAAGCCTTTGCTAGATGAAGAGGAAAACACATTTTGAACAGGCTAGAAGGAGAGCCTGTTAGAGTTTCCATCTTGGAGCTTGGCCCCTCTTCTCCAGTCAGTAGGCTGAGAAGAAGGAATCACAAGGTGAGAGCCAGGAAAAATAAGTGTTTATGTTTGCATGTGTGTGCATTCCTCAAAAGTTAGATTTCTTTAAACATTTGAATGGTGTGCTATGTGCAACTTCTTTTGATAGGTAAAGGATCGTGCTTAATGGCATCATAAGGGATTGCCCCATAACATCAGACTTGTGACATCACCAGAGGCTGACTTCTGTGACTTCATACTTAGATCTCAGGTTCTGGACCTGAAA
The DNA here is from genome assembly GCF_019175285.1 of Sceloporus undulatus. Classification (NCBI taxonomy): domain Eukaryota; kingdom Metazoa; phylum Chordata; class Lepidosauria; order Squamata; family Phrynosomatidae; genus Sceloporus; species Sceloporus undulatus. Next base: position 44,853,722 of record NC_056525.1, on the reverse strand, counting down.
TTTCAGGGCCTGGGATAATCCAGATCTAGCAAATTTAAATACTTTTGCTGACAGAATATTATCTCCCTGCAAAAAATATATAGTAATAATAAAAGAAAATGGGCCTAAACACCCTAAAGGCACCAGATCCATTCTGATCCTGAAAGCTAAGCAGGGTGAGCCCTGGTTATTGTTTGAATAGGAGACTGCCCAAAATACCAAGTGATGTAGGCTGTATTTCAAAGAAAGGAACTGGCAAAACCACCTCTGAGTATTCCGTGCCTAAGAAAAACATATGAAATTCCTTAGGTAGCCATAAGTCAACAAGTGACTTCAAGGCATATACACACACAATAATGAATGAAATCTCTAACAAATTTCTGCCTTTTCCAGACACCCCAAATTTCTGAGACATCCTAATGGTAAGATCAGACTTGCTCTAAAGAAAGATCAAAGACAGAGAAATTGAGGGATGAAAGAATAGGATGCATAGGGGTGGGGAAAACTAATATACAGCTATCTAAAGGAGTTCCATCTCAGGAAAGGCAGGGCAAGCTAGGCCAGGCCAGCATTTAGCCTCAACAGAGGTATTGTTAAGCTCATCATGCCTTGACCTGTGAGATGACATTACTGTGACCGAAGCCAGAGCATGTGTTAGCTTAGAGGTTGGTAGCCTTTTCCTTGGCACTGGCACCACATTCAGCAACCTAACAGCTGAGAATCCTACCATGACTCAGTATGTTTACAATGCACTGTGTTGTGTGGGACACAGCCCAAAGCATGTCTCACATTCAGGAGCTTAGTTATCATTCCAAAGGTCTGTGTCTGTGAGGTAGGGTGGGGAAGCAGCTGCCTCATGAGGAGGAATGAGGAGAATCAATGGAAGCGGAAGGGGAAGAGCCTTGGTAGTTACCATCAGGCTTCTGGTTGTGGAAAGGAAGGCAAGTAGAAATGCCCTCCCCCTCCTTCTTTACATAAGAAAGTTGGACTTGGATGGTTCTGGTAGTAATCTCTGTGGGGTGAAACAGATGGGCCAAATAAAGAGGTTTCCACCCGCTTTGAAGGCAGGGCATTTAGACAACCTATGCTGTGAAAGGGGCTGGAAACCAGACTGAAGCCGTACTCCAGAGGTAAAAACAAGAGCAAAAAGAAGCCAGGATAGTCTGACTCAAGGCAAAAAATGCACATCTTCCCTGCTTCATATAAAAACCCCGTGGGGAATGCAGGGCTATGACAAAGCAAAGAAATGAAAGTGCAACAATTCAAATGGATGTAATTACAACATATACAAAGCAGATAGTCCAACGGGGGCATGGGATGAAGCGTGGTGAAGGGGGCATGTAGGGGGCCTCCATGATTATGCTTTGCCAACGTATTACTCTCACACCAATGCACTGATGCCCTGTACCAGTGGAGCATCGCTTGTGTGACTGTGTGGCTGATCTAAGGGACAGCCATGCAATGGGATAGCATCTGGGCTGATGTGGGAGATTCTTGGGAGTCTCAGGTAGTATGTTTGTGTGACAGTGTGCATCTATGATGGAAAGGCAACAAAAAAATTATCCAGTGGTATAGCTTAATGCCCCACCATGCAGTTGGCCCATGCTTATTCAGTTCACCTTGGGAATGGGCCGTGCGGGCAGTGGGGTTTTGACCCGTTTTGGGAAGAAGCAGGATCAAGTCGCTTTTTTCTGTCCATCTGTTCTGCCCCTGTGATGAAGGTAACAAGACTCATTAAATGCTAAATTGGTCCTAGTTGTCAACTTTTCTCATTGTGCACAGCTTGGAAATCAAAACACCAGCTTGAGCATATGCTAAGTCTATGTACAAAGTCCAATAGTCACACTGGCTGGAGGATCCTATAGGGTGTAACCCCCCAAAATTAAGTTTCAAAGCTCTGGTACTCATCCATTCTTGAGCAATTTTGTTAGCCTCACTTAAACTTTTTCGACATAGAAGTTTTGCTTAATGAGAAGCCTCCCTAGTTGCTTCAAGTTTCATTTCAGCAAAACCTACAGCATTTCACAGATGAAAACCAAGACGCCTGTGGCTAAGCAACATCAAGGATGGCAACAGTTATTAATGAGGAAGAGCACACAAGCAAGGAGGTGCTGCAGCAGTTTGCTTTTGCCTGAGCCTACTGGGAAGGGCAAGAAAAAGAAAACACATGTTTGAATAATATTTTCATGTACTACTAACAAGATTACATCTCACCATTGAGAGAAATTTAGGTCTGCTCAAGTCTATGTGCTATTGATAAATAACATCTAGGCTCCTACTCTCACTTTTTATGGTTATTTATGCAGTTCAGATTTTTTGTTCTGCTATCACTATGTCTCAATCATCTAATTTTACAAGGCTTAATTCTCTGTTCATAACCCTCACTTACCTTTTATGTCTTTCTTTTTCTTTCTGGAGGAAAAATATACCGTGAAGAATAAGACAAAATAACTTCTTAATGCCTTCTACTTACTAGGATGAGGATGAACGCTTTGGTGAAAATGCCCCTGTGATAGATCCCCTCTCCAATCTGACCCCACAATTCCAAACCCTTGTCATTCACTTTGCCCTCTACCCCCTCAAGATCCCTCCCTGAATCAGACATTTGGATCTCAAGGTGATCCTTATGTCAAAAAGTGGATGTGTTGTTCTGTCGATACACTAGGCCATGACCAGACTTTCTATCAAAATGTCACAGGAATGGCCAGATACAGTTGTAATAAAGAATAAATAAGTAGAAGTGTATTAAGATACACTTAGATCACACATGAACCCCTGAACTATCTAATTATTCACAGCTCCCCAAAACCCTATTCAGTTCTCTATTACAGCTTTTCTCTGTCCCCATACCATCTTTCCCCTATCTGTCTTCTGTCAGAGGCAAGTCTCAGTTTTGTATCCTTTCTGCCCAACAAGCTCCTCTTTCACAGCATTCTTTGAGTTGTGATTGGCTTGCAACATCCAGGATGACCTAGCCCCTTCCTTCACATGCCCCTCCTTCAGAGGTCATTGAGACCCTCATAGGTCTCAATTAAGAGCAATGAGATCTAGCGCCTTAACACAAATAAAGGATTAAACATGTTACAATGCTTAGCATACTCCTTTTGCAATGTCATACATTACATATTGGCACAATGTTCTTAATATGCAAATATATCCGTTCCCATTTATTCACATTAACATTCTTAAATTTCAATATATTTTGTTTTTTATAACATTTAAGCATAAATCATAATAATACTCCATTCCATTCATGTACAGTTTCAAATACATGCTTAAGATGTTTAAACACTAAAACCATATAATGCATCTGAGAAAGTAGACTTAAGTCTATGAAAGCTCATGATGCCAATTTCTTTCTTTCAGTTACCGGTAGTTGCAAAGGTGCTACAAGATCTTGCTACATACTAAAGCCATATAAGTTAGACATTACAAACATATTTGTCAATAGAACATTTACCCTTCCCTTCAAATTCATATTATGATAGGTGCAATGCATAGCCCACACAGTATTATACAAGTATTGCAAACAGAGCAATTGATTTAATGAAGTCTTGTACCCAGCACAGTCGTCTGTATTTTCATAGCATCTGTCCATTTAAAAAGCTCTTGCCTGGTAGTCCCTCCAGTGCACAGTCTATTCATTCCCAGTGAATAGGAGCTGTCCAGTCTATGGAGGTAGTCTCCTTTCTTTGAATACTGATGACTAATGGTGAACACTTGATGGTAGATGGATGCTTTATCTGAGTCTTGCAGGCATTCCTTTGGGCTTTCTTCTCACTTCTTCCTTCATCCTCACTCTTTTCTTTCCCTTTGCAGTCACTATCTTGTATCTTGCCAGCTTTGTCAGACAAGCTTGTCCTGTTAGAATTCACATTTGTTCAAATTTCCAAACGTCGTAAGAGTCCCATTCAGAGGTGGATGCCAAAACCATCACAGTCTCAGCACCATCACTGATGTTTACAGACTCTGTACCTTGGTTGTCTCTGAAGTCTACCACCTGGAGCAATGTTCCCTTGCAGAGGTCTTTCATTTTCTGAAATCACCTTTTCTAGGACATTCTGCAGTGTTTCCACAAAGATATTTGCACTTCCAATTTACAGTGACGGTGCAATTATACTGAATGTGCCCCACATTTCCAGATTTAAAACAAGTTTAATTCCCATATTTGATCAGAACTGTGATAGGTTGGCACCAATCAGGCCTGCCCAGCTCCTTCCTTCACAGTCCCTTATCTTTAAACTGGCCTTTGACTGGACAGCCCTTCAGAAAGAGGATGCCTTCAAAAAGAAGACTTTTCTCTGTCAGGTAGGATACAAGGCCATTAGAGGTACAGCCATAAAACAAGATCTATCTTCTCTCCTAGTGAACAGCCTTTTGAAACAAGTGTATAATTTTAAAGAAACAGGACTGAGGAAAGACTGATGCATATCTTCCAACTGTCCCAGCTTGGCAAGGATAGTCCCAATTAATTTTCTGCTGTCACACTTTATTGCATTGTTTATTTATTACACATATCCCACTCCACCCCCCTCAAAATGGGATCCAAGGCGGCTTACAATGAGATCGAAGGTGGCTTTTAAAATGTCTCAGGTTCTCTCTCCTCCTTCCTCTTTCCCCCTTTGCACTCAACGTACTTCAAAGGCTGCAAGCTGAGTTCAAAGAGCAAAAATAATTTTCACACAATTAACTTAGCAGTGGGGAGAGGGAAAGATGCAAAAGCAAATGAATGTAGCCTCTCCTAGTTGGTGTGTTCTTATTATAACATGCTTTACTATTTTGATAATGCTTTGGTGGTGTATCATGGTTTTCATCTGTGAAATGTTGGAGAATACCAACGGAGCTCTTGGATGATTACCATCCAATCAGCCTAACATCAATACCAGGAAAGATTCTAGAGTAGATCATTAAACAGATAGTCTGTAAGCACTTAGAAAGGAATGCTGTGATTACTAACAGTCAGAAATACAAGTCATGCTAGATGACTAATCTGATCTCTTTTTTTGATAAAATTACCAGCTTGGTAGAACAAGGGAATGCTGTAGATACAGCATACCTTGATTTCAGTAAGGCTTTCAACAACGTGCCGCATGATATTTTGGCAAACAAGCTAGTAAAATATGGGCTAGCTAGACAATGCAACTGTTAGGTGGATTTGTAATTGGTTAAACCAGCTAAATTCAGAGAGTGCTCAGTAATGACTCCTCTTCATCCTGGAAAGTAGTGACTAACAGGTTGCCTCAGAGTCCTGTCTGGACCCAATGCTATTCAACAACTTTATCAATACTTGGATGATGATGGAATAGAAGGCATGATGTAATAGAGGGCATGATGATCAAATTTGCAGATGATACAAAATTAGGAGGGGTAGCTAATACTTCAGAGGAGAGGATCAGAATTCAAAATGACCTTGACAGATTAGAAAGCTGGGCCAAAACTAACAAAATGAATAACAGCAAGGAGAAATGTAGGATACTACACTTGGGCAATAAAAATGAAATATAGAGATATAGGACAGGGGACATCTGGCTTGATGGCAGTACATGCAAAAGGGATCTAGGAGTGTTAGTGGACCACAGGTTGAACATGAGTCAGCAATGTGATGCGGCAGCTAAGAAAGCCAATGCAGTTCTAGGTGCATCAATAAGAATATAGAGTCTAATCAAGGGAAGTAATAGTAACACTCTATCCTCCTTTGGTCAGACCTCACCGGGCACCACAATTCAAGAAGGATGTTGACAAGCTGGAGCATGTCCAGAGGAGGATGACCAAAACAGTGAAAAGTTTGGAAACCATGCCCTATGAGGAGCTGCTTAGGGAGTTGGATATGTTTAGCCTGGAGAAGAGAAGGTTAAGGGGTGATATGATAGTTGTGATTAAATATTTGTAGGAATATCATACTTAGGATAGAGCAAACTTGTGTTTTGCTGCTCTGGAGTCTAGGACAAGGAGCAATGGTTTCAAGCTACAGAAAAGAAGATTCTACCTAACCATAATTCTTGCCTGGATTACTGTAGTTCTTTGCTAACTGGGCTTCCTCTTTCCCATCTTGCCCCCTTGATTTCACTACAACACACTGCCGCTAGGATAATTTTTTCTGCCCGCTGTTATGATCATGTCACCGTATTATTGTCGTCCCTTCACTGGCTCCTGATCCCATTCAGAATCCGTTATAAGTTATTACTAATGTTCAAAGCCCTTCACGGTTTGGCCACCACCTACTTGTCAGCACTTGTTTTCCCCTATCTTTCTGTTCGTGCTCTGTGCTCTAGTGATCCGGGGCTGCTGATTCAGCCAAGGATTTCCTCAGCCCCTTCTCAGATACACCCATTCTCCCATGCTGCCCCCTATTTTTGGAATCTTCTTCCCATGCATTTGCGGACCACCACCTCTCTAGACTACTTTAAGTCTAAATTAAAGACTATGCTATTCAGGGAAACATTCCAACTTTCATTTTGATTTTTGTCCCTATTATTTGTATTAATTTATAATTTTATAGTATTGTTTTAATCTTGTTATAGTAATATTTTATTAATTTTATAATCTTGTTTGTGGTTTTAAATTGTGCATCATTGGCAGGCTTTTGTTTTTATTTTGGATTGTTTTTCTCCTTTGTAAAGCGCTATGTAAAACCTATGACACTATATCAATAAAAGTAATAATAATAATAATAATAATAATAATAATGAAGAACTTCCTGACAGTAAGAGCTGTTTGACAGTGGAATATGCTGCTTCAGAAAAATCTCCTTCTTTAAGGTTTTTAAACAGAGGCAGGATACCCATCTGTCAAAATGCTTTGATTGTGTATTCCTTCATGGCAGGGGGTTGAACTGGATGGTCTTTGGGGTCTCTTCCAACTCTCTAATTCTATTAATTCTGGGAGTTACAGCCCAAAAATGTTATTTTCTCAATCTGTGGACTGAATACAACAGTCAATATCCTGCATTAGAGATTACAATGTGTAACTTTACAATGATGGAACTATGTCACAGACATGATATGCAACCATACAAGCAGATCGTGAAAATGTATAACAAGGCACTGTCTAAGTTGTCCTGTTATTTTTACAAGAGTTATCATTGAGCAATGCGTCCTGATGCACAAAATGTTCTAAAGTCCATAGAGACATATTCTGTAACAGGACACATCTTGCACTGGGTTCACTGTATAACAGCCATACGACTATGCTGTTTGCATGGTGATCCCAGATGCATAATATCTCTGCTCCTCTCCTGAGAATATCAGCATTGCACAACATCACAATTCACCATCACATGATTGCAAGACAGTTTATAATGACATAAATATCTAACAAGATGCCAGCCTATATAAAATGAAGTTAAATTCTAAATACATGTTTTTGAAGTGGCTTATCGGACTGTTTGTCCTTTAATGGCCATTTGCAAGCCCTGCTTTTCCCCTTAGATCTTCTCCATTCCTTAGATCATTTCCATGCCCAGACAGCTGTCATTCCTTTGGGTTTTGGTTGGTGCTGCTGCAGCAGCATATCACTCAGAATCCTTCTCCCTCAAAGCTGTCCCCCGTAACAACCACCTGTTTCACTGCCCATTGTATACACCAGGGCCAGCAAGCCCTAGTGAACAATTGAAGTAATCACCGTTTCTCGTAACCTCTGGGTTAGCACAATCTAAACTGATATCTCCCCTGCCCCAGAAAGCAGAAAAGGAATTCACCCTTGATGAATTTCCAGAAGGCGGTAAAGCTGTATTAATACATTTGGCCTGTGGTTTTAAAAATGGTTTTTAAAATTTGCTTTTAAAGTTGCTGTCTGTGTTTAAAGAATATTTTTATTTAGTTTATTGACATCACTCTGATGGGCAAAAGAATCAACAAAGGCAATATGGATGCATGGAGAGAGAGAGAGAGAGAGAGAGAGAGAGAGATGATCCAACATACTCACTCATTCATTCACTATCTATTTGTCTATTTAAAATAATCATATAAGAATAGTTATGCAAAATTATTTAGTCTTTGGCCAGATCCACTGACATTAGATAAAGCAATCCATTTATGTCATTTACATGCATGTTTGAAAGAGGTCTTTTTCTAAAACCTCTTGAGAAATGGGATAATTTGGAGGTGTAGTGTGCAGCCTGATTGTAATTTCTGCTGACAATACTTGTATACTGGCAATACTTGTAAGCTTGATGTATGACTTCTAATTAGCTGCACAACATACTAGGGGGACTTTTGCAACTTGCTGCTCTTATCTACCAGGGACATAGATTTTGGGAATGGGGGGGGGGGTCCAGACTAAGTGCCACCATTATAATGGGGCTTGGGTGTGGCGGTGTGGCAGCACGCACCATTCATTTTATCTAATGGAAGGGGGGTCCGGGCCCCAATACCCCCCCTTGGCTACGTCCCTGTATCTACCTTGCTGAGCATTTGTGACAATCACTGAGACTCTGGGCCATGAGTATCTGGAACGTGAAACTGCAGAGCATGATGCCAACCAACTGTACAGATATCTAGGGACAGGAAAAAGTTGTTTTTGTCAGTCTTTGTTTTTATCAACCACAATTTCTCTGCAATCGAAACTGAAGCAAGCAACCCTGAGAAAGAAGATGAAACAGAAAGTTTGGCAACCATACATCTTAGGAGAGTACCATTCTATCTTTTTGTAATGGTGGCTGCAGGTGGCTTTCAGGAGAGTGGAATAGGAATCTTGCAGACTCCAGACTTATAAAGAGCAAGCCACAGAGCTGAACTGTACCCTCAGATTAATTCAACATTTTAGATAACTCTTTTAAAGTTCAGACTAAAAGCCAGAGCAGATTCACAGCCTCATGGACATGGGAGCCACTGGTCACCACCACTGCTTTGAGCTGTTGGTGTCTTCTGGAGATGCACTGTTGGCTCCTAAAGGAAGGAAGCCCTGCAGAAGGGAAGGGCAGAGGTTGAAAAGTCAATAGAAAAGGATTAGTGCATGTATTTAATAATTAATAAACTTTGTAAAAAAAATCTAGTTCAATCTCCTTTACATTAGAAGTGGGAATGTTTAACTATTAGGTTAATGTTGAATTGCTTTTTAAACTAAAAGCCTGCACTAAACTCCTTACCAGCATGAAGCCAAAAAAGCTCTCTCATGACCTATTTCCTGAGCTTGGAAGAGAAAGAAACAGCTGCCTGAATGTTTCTCATCCACCATACTGAAAGCTTTCTCTTCCTTTGCCTTTTGCTCTGCCCCCTATTAATGTACTCTCCTTCAACACCTGTTTGAAAAATACTGCTCCAGTCAAACATCTTTTCCACACCTTTATCTCCTTTTCACTACAAAAATAATGGAAGCTTTAGTTTAGGCAATATAGGGCTTCCCTGCCTGCCTCTCCTTTGTTTCACACTGACTCTCAAGCAATCCCATTGATCAGATATAGATAGCAATGCATTGGTGTTGATGATCAGTATAACTAGGTGACCAGCCTCATCTGACCCAGGAAACTCCCAGATGATCATGGCCACACAGAGAATCCTCCCTCTCTCTTTCTCCTTTCAAGATGGTGAGTCACAGCTTTGTTCACCTCCTTATCTCCCTGACATTTTCTCTAAATTAAGACTTAGGCAACCCAAATATATGTTCAGAATATATGTTTCAGTTCAATTCATAGTTCTGTTGATCTCCTCCACTACCAGCAGTTTTCTCCTCATTCAGATTTAGGCAGGGGTAGGCAACCCTTTTGAGCCGGGGGCCGGGTTGCTGTCCCGCAGACAACTGGGGGGCCGAAGCCAAAAAATAAACAATTAAATAATTCTTTTAAAAGTTAAATATATAAATAAACCAGGACAAATGTAGGATAAAATTTTCAAATGGAAGATACTTTTTTTTTAAAAAATGAAGGACACGCAAAAAAATTGCTGATTTTTTAAAAAATGTTAATATAAATGCATGTTTCTGAGGCTTCTATAGACAATTGCCCCCCAAAGGCCCCGGTGGCAATCGGTGGCAGGACCGGGCTGGGGCCGGTCCCAAGGCCTCGCCGGGCCGCATCATTCACTTATGCTCTGATTGCCAGCATAATGGACCGCCCTCTCTCCATGCAAATTGATGCATTAGAGGGATGCATGGGGCACAAGCCACATCAGGTGACACTCTAAGGAAGGTGACATCTGCCAGAAATGGGCAGAAACAGGCTGTGGCATCCACCTGCATCCCTTCAAAATGTTAAAGGGATAGTGTGAGTAGGATGAAGCTCAGTGACAGGAGAAAAGAGAAGCCCCAGCTTTTAAAATAAAATTTAAGCTTTAAATTATATATTTTTAAAAAATAATTTTATGAAAAAATTGTTTTAGAATTTCCTTTGAAAAAAGCACATCTTACCAAGTTCTCACTTTAGCCACATGAAACTATCTACATGAAAATATACTTAGTCTGTGAGTATAATATTGTAATTTAAAGGTATCATTTTAATTTTGCTAATTGTTGATGTCACAACTCTTGCCACTACATTCAATGATATATATGAATTACAATTTATGAATAACATCAGTACAAAATATATTACTAAGAATTTTGTATGGTGTGATAAAGGAGGAGGTCAATGGAGGGGGGGTGACACCATGAGTTACCGCACCAGGTGATGCCAACCCTAGTGATACCACTACAACTTGATACCTGGTAAAGTGGGAAACAGAGTTACAATCATGGCAATAGTATTAAAATCATCTATATGAAATTATCTCCAATGCCCCAGGGAACTACCCTAATCCATCACCTAGCAAACTAGCCCAGTCCAACACTTCCCACTTTCTTTAGCTGATTTGCACATAGATTCCAAATCCAAGGCATAAGAGGTTCCAAATTTCGTTTCCTGCGACAGATTTGGATGTCCTGTGTTGTGATTATTGTAGAAGAGAGGAAGGCTATCTGGATGCAAAGAAGACCAGCCCTCTATTTGTTCATGCAAATCTTTTACTTTTGGAATTAACTAAATTTTTATATGCTAATCAAAAACAAAAAACAAAAAAACCCACAAGGATTCCTATAGCGTTTTGCACTTATTAAAGAATCAGTTGGAAAAATAATTTTTAATATTTATCATAGTTGCTCTCATTTAATTAATCACTTGATTAATTCTGGAATTAAGTTAATTTTAAACATCCAACTGGCGTCAATCAATTCAGTTAAAAAAATTAATTTAATTAAGTTACCCACTTCATTAGAAAATGCATAAGTTAATTGACAACTTAATTGATTTTTTATTACAGGAATACCTCAATTAATGAAGTAGATGTGTCCCTGAGCATTAGTGTCCTTGCCTCACAAATCAAGGCATCTGGTATCTGAGGGACCTCCATCTCTAGCACTTCATGGCAGCAAAAATATAATTGTAATAAATCAGCAATTTGCTGCCCTCGAACTCAAAATCTCCTGCCTGAGGTATCCTGATTCACATGCAGCTAGTGATAGGACTAACTCCGTTTCTGTGATACTGGGGGCCTGAACAGACAGACCAAAATAAAGCTGCTTTGGGTCACTTTGGAGGTATGCTATTTAAATGATGCATGTGTCTTAAGAGGCCGGAAGCCACGCCAAAGCCACACTCCACTCCTTCTGGTCTCTTAAGATGTGTGTGGCATTTAAACAGCATACCTCCAAAGTGACCCGAAGCAGCTTTACTTTGGTCTGTCTGTTCAGGCCCTTAAGTGTGAAAATTAAGTATGACATAATGCTTTGCACCCATGGCAGCTGTACCTTTACATTTGTGCATACAGATTTCAAGTTCAACTCCTTCCCCCATAAACTGAGCCAACTGGATTACTTACATCCTGACACATCACACTCTGAAGATCAGCCTTTAACACTTGATTTGACAGTAGCATGAGAAACAATGGTTCTCAAACCAGGATCAATATATGCAGGAGATCCACAGATTAATAAGACTCTGTCCGCCAACATGAAACCTCTGCCTTTTGAGTCAGTACCATAATCCGTCTTCTCAATTTTCAGTACAGAGGGCCAGTGCATTGAAAGGTGGATAGAGGTGGGATATGGATCAAAGCAGATGAATGATCCATGCTGGGTGGGGGATTCTGAGAGATGTAGCCCCAAAAGTAATTTCCTCAGGCTCTGTGAAATCCTCATCCAGTCTCTGTATCAGACTGTGAACCCCACTCAACTTCATCCCATTTACCTCCCACACATTCATAAAGGAAAAAAAACCCATATTCTCTTGCTGTTTTATGTGTAGAGCTTCATACATCTTTAAGCCAGATCAACATTGCAGCCATCATACTGTATTATGGAAAATAATTGAATATGCATGGATTAAAGACATATTAAACTAGTATAGTGAAAAGCATGCTCCTCCATATGTTACTGGATTGCAACTCTCATCAGCCCTAACTAGTATTTAGACTGGAAGATGGAAGATGGTGGGTGCATTCTAATAACATCTGACAGCATGTTCCTTGTCCATGCTGTAGCTGTTCTGTCCAGAAGTACTGGAACCTTCATTAGACTAGCTGTTACTTCCTATGGCCCTGCCAAGGGCAATTCAAGGCAGTTTTGCCATGACAGTAATGTGAAACATCCTTTGGTAACCTGCCATCTCGCATTTGAAAGATCCCAGAAAACTTTAACCCACAATCCAAAACAAAGGTAAGTGGGCTTCATAAAATCAGTGCAGATAATGCCCTTAAGTCTGTTTTACCCTGTGCTGGATCATAGCCACATTCTCTTAGCACCTTCCAATGTTCTATCCTTAAGTACGCATTGGCAGAATGGGGAACATTCATCATTTCAACCTGCCTTTAACCTCTCTTTGTGAGTACATAAAGAATGCTAACACCTGTTGGAACAAAGCTGATCTGCAGGATAATAATGTTAAGTGTGCACCCACCCACTTCAATTCTTTAATTTGCCCACTGTTTCATTTTTGTCAAGGGTAATTACAAAAGAACCATTTTCAATCGCAGTTCTGGTTGACCAAGACAAGAAAGTACATAGGTAAGTATGTTCTGGGAAGCAGGAAGAAGATGTTACCCCATATCCTGCTGTGCAAATCCTTACAGACTTTATATACTATCACCTGGGCCCAGCAGCCCCAAGGAGAAACTGTTGCTACAACTCCATTTCTGCAGAGCATCTGTTCCCTTCACTTCAGGCTCCCCTGAGTCTCCCCTGAGCAAGCACGGTTGGAAATTTTGTGTGTCAGCACAAGGAAAGGGTCTGTCCCACATTCCACAAGAGGGGGTGCGAGGGAGGGTGGAGTCCGCCTAGTATTGTGGGGCAGGGTAAGAGCAGCTGTTTCAAAATATGTTGCAACTTGTCATTGTCAAAGCAGTCATAATGTATGCTGAAGTGGGTGGAAAGTGGAAGGGACCTGGATATTGAGGAGAAGGGTAGCAGATAAAGGCCCAGAAGGGGGGGATGTTATTTAAACACTGGGGGGGGGGGGGGGGGTGAAGGGAAGGAGAAGACAGACAAACCATTTCTAGACCACTGATAATATTGTTTGGGAGGAGTCCTTACTATTGTTGCTGTGTGTCTCCAAATCACTTTTGACTATATGCAGTGTAAATATACCTTTCAATCACTTTTTTTCATTTTTTTGTTTTGTTTTGTTTTTTTGCATTATATGTGAAGATGAAGCTGGAGTCCTGGTAGAATCAGGAGAGGTGTCAAATAATCACACACAACTGAAAACCACTGGGACTAGAGGATCCTCAGTGGTGGATCCTCACCTGTCCCCTGAGATAGACATTTTGTGGACTGTATCCTCTTCAAATTTCCATACTAGCCAACATTTCACAGAAGAAAACTGGGACGTGTGTGGCCAAGGAACATCAGAGGGTGGTCAAATTGGGTAAAAGTTATTAATGTGGAAGAGGGAAAAAAACACAGGCTAGGAGAGGTTGCAGCAGTTTGCTTTTGCCAGAGCCTACTCAAAGGGAAGATTCTACCTCTTCCTCTCCTCCCCGTTTGAGTTGCTTGAATGCAAGCCACTTTTGCATTTTGAACTCTGTTTGCAGCAACTGATTAAGCTGAGGACAAACAGGCAGAGGCCAAGGCGGAGAGAGAAACTGGCACATTTTAAAAGCAGCTGAACAAATGAGATATTAATCAGGTCTGTCCCTACCTTTTCAGGACAGTTGGAGAGTATGTGCTTGCCATCTGTGTTCCACTAAGATAGATAGATATTTTGTAGACTTTTTCCTTCTCAAATTTCTCTCTTGATTTCTATGAAGCTCTCCATCACATTGTTTCACTGGTGTGACATTTCACTTTTTTAAAAAAAGGTGGAAAATAACAAACAGTTCAATTGTATTTTCAAATCATTCTGTTTTCTTTGGGAAAAACAACTTCAAAAATATTTCCATGAAACCCTATCCCAAAATGTCTTCTGTACTTCCAAGTAACAGAAACAATATACTGGAAATATGGAACAGAATTTGCTTTTGAGAGATTAATTTCAAAAAGTATACCTGATTTACAGCGTCATTTGTATTTCACATCTTGGATTATATTACTGAAATCAATTTGGATTTTTTTTTTTCTTTTTCTAGAGTTGAACATAAAGGCCTTCAAAACATGTAAATTTGTTGAAAGAGGGGGAGAAACCTGATAATTACCTCAATTTGAATTTATTTTCAGGAAGCATTTAAATAAATACAAAGTATAAACCAAAGGAGACCCACCCCTGTATTCTTTCTAGAAGGGCTTTCTCTTCTCCAGTTAATCATCCAGGTACTAAATACCCTGATATTTATTTCAGATTATGCCCTCTTTAGGATGCAATAACTAAATTGGTACTAGCAGTGCTTTAGGTTTGTTGCTGTTGTTGTGTGCTTTCAAGTCATTCCCAACCTATGGTGACCCTAAGGCAAACCTACCATGGAGTTTTCTGGGCAAGATTTGTTCAGAAGAGGTTTGCCATTGCCTTCCCATGAGACTGAGAGCATGTCATCCAGTGCCCAAGCTGGGACCTGAACCCTCATCTCCAGAGTTGTAGGCCAACACAGAAATCACAGCACCACACTGGTTCTCAGCAGTTTAGGTGCTTCACAATAAACAAAGCACATGAATCCAGGCACAGATAGGACATTACTAGAAAAATCCATTTCCTTCAGGAACCTATTCCTTCCGACACCAAAAGAATAGTGTGAACAACAAAACCAGAATGCATGAGTGAGATTATTTGCATAGTTGTGCTAACAAAAACAACGTCTGAATAACCCATAGGATCATCTTCAGAGGGCCTTCACCGAATGTCATTATCCAACAAGAGCCTACTAGAAAGAGCTCAAAGAGGTTCACCTACCAAAACTCCATGCTAGATCTTTGAGCTTTAAACTTAAAAATGTGAAACAGTATTTTAAAAATATGAATAGTTAGCTCCTTACGCCGTAGCCAAAACTGTGCATATGCTTCCAGATTTGTTGTACAGCTAGATTGCTATACAACAGTGTCAACTAAAGTAAACCTTTACTGAATAGTGAGTCAACACTTAGGACCTTATCATACTAGAAGAATCCCGTGCAGAAACGGCATTTAAAAGTAGGAAAAACCTGCAAATGCGGGATGTTTTTAAGATGACGTTTCTTCCAAAGAGCAATAATGCAAAAATAAAGTGAACCTTTTTACTTTTGGGAAGTTCCCAGAAGTAAAATGGTGTCATTTCCGTTGACTTTCCATTTGCTTTATTTTTGTATTATTGCTCTTTGGTGCAAATCCATCTGAAAAACATCCCGCATTTGTGGGTTTTTTCTACTTTTAAAATCCTGTTCCTGTGTGGGATTCATCAAGTGTGATAGGCCCTGTGTAAGCTAGACCATGGGTCCAACTCCACAATGCCAGATATCCATGCTCCCTGGCCCTTGGGAGGAGATTTGTAGGTGGCAGCCTGCATGGCAATATAGAAGGGGAGCATGCTGCTTCTTCCTCTGCCTGCCAGCAGTGCCCCTCCTCCCAAATCTGAAACTGGCACTCCACTTAATGATAATAATACATTGTTTCTGCAACCAGCTGGTGAACATTAGCACAAGCCAAAAGCTGGCACTGTTATTCTTAGTGGAGGGGATTCTCAACACATATTATAGCACAACCTACAGCTCTGTGTGACTTCACATAATAGTCCGTCATCTGGGCTTCGGGTAAGAATTAAAAGCTTTGCTACTTTTGCAGAGCTTGGTAAATTACTTTAAAGAAGTATGAAAATAAATACACATAGAATTTATCTGTAACTAAGCAATGGTAGGATGGTGTTCTGGGCTCCAGCGCATTATTCTATTCATGCCCCTTATCCAATTGTCATTATATTCATTTTTCTTAAAAGTATTGTTTCCAAACTCTGCTTTTTTGTGTGAAAACTAAATAAAACAGGAAGAGAGATAAGGGGTGGAAAAAAAGGGAAAAAAAGGTGGAGGTGCGAAGAATGGTGAGAGCAGCAGCTTTAATTCGGGTGACAGATGCAAATCCTCAAACAATTGTGAAGATAGATCTTCAATGTATTAAAATTGGCAATTTTTGGATGCTTATACTAATTACTAGTTTATATATTTGTAGACTTTTGTTTGCTATTTCACACACACACTTTTCTTTCATCACTGTATTGTGCAGCCATTTTCTTCTCCCCTTCCTGTCCTCTATAAGACCCATTTTATGATTATGAACAAGTAGTTTGTAAGTAAATTTGGTTTTATATGTTTTACAAAAGAGAT
>NC_056525.1:44832152-44837051 GCF_019175285.1 Sceloporus undulatus | reverse complement strand
TTATTATTATTATTATTATTATTATTATTATTATTATTATTATTATTATTTTGCAAGATGCTGTGGATGGTTGAGTATGGGACCGGTTGCTCTCCTTCTACATTGCCAGTTTGCTCTGCTAGAAAGATCCATACAGTAAGAGATGGAAAAGACACCTGTTAGAGACAGCAAGGCTATCAACTATTTTAACTACCAATCATGTTCTCTCTAACCAACTGGTTATGAAAATATATGTGCATATTAGAAACAACCGGTGTATTTTTGAGACAGTGAAAGAAAAACAGCTTACAGCTTAAAATAAATTTTGTTTGACTGATTAAAGGCTATAAGTGTTTATTTTTCCTTCTCTGATATTGACAAATGCCTTAAAAATAGTGTGCTCTTAAGGGAAATTAAAAACTACAGTATGACTCCCATATCTGTGGAGGTTACATTCCAAAACATCAAAACTGCCAGTGGATATGTGACACTGTGGATAATAGGGAACTCTATTATTTTCAATAAGATGAATGATTTCTCACCCAAGTGTACCACAGAATAATACTGGAGGACCAAGAAATGTCCAGAGGGAATGCTTCTCTAGGCATGTCTGGGTCTTCCAGCATGATTCTGTAGTATGCTTGGACCAGAGGCTAAGCATAGAATTGCACCGGAAGACACAGAAATGCCTAGATGAATGAATTTTTTCAGATGTGAATAAGTGAAACCACAGCTACTGAATCCATAGATACTGGGGTTGTGCTGTAGTTCCTTTTTCCATATAGGAAGTTGTTAAATTTGCAGTCATGCTGGTGATTTTTTTAAACCACCCATGCCTAAGCCATACCTAGATTCTGGTAGCATCAGACCTTATTAGAGGATATTGCTGAACCATGTAAGTGACATAATTTTATTTGAAAATGCAAGTACTTTCTGAAGTCTGCACAGGTTCCTATGACCACTTTTCTTCTGATTTTCCTTGCATTAAATTCAGTAGTTTTTCTTTAAAAGGATGCCCATTTCCATCCATCAAACTGACACTTTAAAGACTGAGTCATTTACTATAGTAGGAATTCTATTGAACTGAATGATCCCAGAAAGCAAATGAAGAAATCTTAATTGTTTTATAATTGTCTTAACAACTTTGGGTCCATGATCAAATACCTAGATAGGCATTGCTGTGTGATGCTGAGAAACCTGGATTACCTCCATTCCAAAGTTCCCAGACTAACCCTATTTCTTTTTGTTTCTTCAATTAAGAGTTTATTGCTTCTTGGCACAACAGAGGCAGAATGACTTTCAGATCTGAGCCACCCACACCTCCCAAATATTATTCTTGCCCACTCTTCCCCATGATGCCACATACAAAACTCTACAGTAAGTTCTGTGATGAGTAATTCATTCAAATCTACACATATGCATACACACAAGAAATCAACTCAGTGCATACTGCATAACAGGCAAATTTTACCAACTAAACCTATTGGACCATAATTGATGCGGGCGATGTTGCAAACATGGAGGGACCTTAATTCATATGCTTGGGGGTGAGGGTTGACATGAGACTGGTCTCTGCCCTGTGGCTAATATTCCTCCTGGATTGTTACTTGCCCCCACTAAGGGCCTTCCTTCCAGCCGCTCTGCTCCTTTTAACACAAAAATGCCAGCCCATGACGGATTGGAACACGTTCGCCTCTTGCTCTCACAGTGTCGTCTTTGTGCTGTTACCATCAGTGAACATCCATCATGGTCTAACCTGACAGCCGGCAGCAGAGTCCTAATCCTTCAGGCCAGTTTGGAATTATGAAGCTACAGAAGCCACCTCCACACAGCAGCTTCCTCCCAATGCTGAAAAAGAATGGGAAAACTCTGTAAGAGTGCATCCAAACTGGAAAAGTCCAGAGAGACCAAGATTTTGTTCCTATTTTTTCTAGTTTTATTTTAGAGATCCATACACATTTGTTTATCCCAAAATACTTTCTGTCAGCTCCTGGTATGATCCAGGCTTGGTTTATTTTAACCCAGTATAAAATCAGAAATGAATAACAAAATCTGGGACTTTTGAATAGGTCAGGATCTGTCTTAAGAGAGTTAAGACGTATGCAGCTCCACTTGCCCTTTGGCCCTACTCAGTGCAATCTTTCAAAGAGAAAGTTGTTAAGGGCTACCCTGCCGAGTATACACTTACAATTTGAAAATATTCCTTTTTGGGGCTACTGCAGCTACCTGACTCCCCTAGCTTGAAAATGCTGGCAGGAGGATTCTGCGGACTGTAATCTAGAAAGGTAATGCTTCCAAACTCTACTTATCCAGGTTTAGACAAAAAGAAGGAAACTGTTCAGTTAGCTGCATTGTGCAAGTATCTATAATATCACATAGGCACAAGGGAATGCCTAGCTGTAGGACTGTGCTATGCCTAAAGGACAGAGAGGTATGAGATCCAGGTTCAAGAGGAAGGTAGAACTAAAAGTGCAAGAAATCATTATGTACTGTTGATCATTTTCTGTATATTTTTTATTGCCAAAGAGAGGGTGCTCATCAGACAGTTTGCCTCAGGTGCCAAAATAACAACTGGCTCTGGGTGACTAGACACTTTGATTTGGGGAGGGGTGTTTTGGGGAATTAGATAAGAGTATGGTCAACTCTCCCAGCCCATGTGGCTATTGCTTTACAGCATTCTTCTATCGTTATTTATGATAATGTTTGGCAGTCTTGCCTCAGAATAAAGCCATGTTCTGCTAGTATGAATCACATCAAATTGGAAATTCAAAAAGGAAAATATCTGAAAGTTAATTTGAAGGAAGCAATACCGAAATAACATTAAATACTATACCATCCTAAACATGCTGAATCATGTCTGATGCCATCTGCTAAGCAGAATAAGGCCTGGTTAGTACTTGGATGGATGCCCATAAAGGAATACCAGGGATATCTAGGTAGGGCTAGGAAAAGATCCTGCCTGAAAGCCAGGTGGAGAGAAAGGGCTACCTTAACAGTACTGGGCTAGATGAATGTAAAGTCTGACTCAGTTTAAAGTAACTTCTCATGTTCCTAACCTGTAGAATTTGGGAGTGGAGTTTGAAATACCACAGACTGTGCTGGCGAGGGAATTCTGAAAGTTGTATATGCCAAAAATGTAACTTTTCCAAGCTCTGTGCTAAATACTTTCACTACTTCTCTTTGCCCTGGCACACTGAAAACAGTACATTCAAAAAACACCAAGCTCTACCCAGTATCACTTCCAGCTTCATACCAAGGGCAATTGCATCCACACCTAAGGTGCAGTCTTTTTCACATAGTGAGCAGTAGCCAAACAGTGTTTGCAACTAGTAATAACAAATTACTCCTTAGACACCACCATGAGTTACAAGATTGAGCTGCTTTGAGAAATTAATTTTCATGGTTCTGAGACTGTATGGATACAAAGAAGAAAGTTCTGCATATACCATGGACTGCCAAAAAGACAAATAAATGGGTTGTAGATCAAATAAAGCCTGAACTCTCCCACAAAGCTAATATGACTAAACTGAGGATACATTGGGATATCATGAGAAGACATGGCCCATCAGAAAACACCATGATGCATGGCAAGATGGAAGATAACACGAAAAGAGAAAGACCACATTACAGGTGGATAGGCTCAGTCAGGGAAGCCACAGCTGCTGATAACAGGGTGACCAGGAGGTCTCTCATTCATAGGGCTGCCATAACTTGAAGTCAACTTGCCAGCAGTTAACCAAACAAGAGGAAAGCTACAATAAATTCTCATTTACGTCGGATTAAATGTATTTGAACCCAGGACAAAAGAAAGGAAACAAAAACCAAAGTGTTTCTCTTGCTCACTGCTCCAAAAAATTCTGAGGTTAGATTCTAAACAGACCCTGAAGAAGGCAGAGAGCATATATATATACAGGCAAAAAAGTGTTAGGGTTTAAAAAAACAAACCAATGAAATATCCATCAATTGAACACCCTGAGACGTGACTCCAGTTTCTCCTGCAGAATGAACCTATACTTTGTACCACTTTGTAAGCATGCATGGGATTCCACTTTAACACTGCAATCCTAAATGCATGTGGTGGAGGTTTGTGGGGAGTAAGGCCTTCTCAGTATAATAGTACTTATGTATGGTACTATATAAATTAACTGAGGAGCAGGAGCAGCAGGAGAAAATATGCCCAGCTGTGGTCATATAAATAAAGGTACTGCAGATGAGAAGCAGCCACAAAATACAGAGGCCTGCTGCAGAAAAACATTAACCATAAGAGCCAAAAATGACCTCAGATGCTCTCTGAATTAAAATAAAAGCATCTCAGCTAGCTGCCTGAAAGCTAGCACCACAAGAATAGGGAAGGGGATTCCCCTGAGGAGAGAGATCCAGACATTTGGTGCCACCACTGAAAAGGCTCTGTTTGTTCTTCATAAGTCCATGGAGTCTTGCTTTTTTTTAAAAAAGGAAAGATGACAACCTTGCATCAAAGAGCAAAGATAAATGATCCATATCAGCAAATCCTTCAGCAAACACAGAAAGTGCATGGAAGGATATTTTTAAAAGAAATAGTTTTGTACAAGAGAGCAACAAAACAACCAAGGTATCTTCCTGATCTTAAAATTATTTGTTATACTCCAAGCCTCCTTTGCTTCCAAAAAGCCTAGAGGAATTTTCATAACTATAGGAGTTGCAACATATTGCAGTATTTCATTTCCCAACTGCTCAATTTACTTTTCATTTTCCAGTGGGGAAGAACATGCCTTGTGAGAATATTTTAATTGATCCTATCCAGGGTTGCCTGTGTTTGCTTGTTTATTTACTAGATCTATCATTTTCTCTTCAATAGCAGCATGATGTGCAGAAATTAAACAAACAACGCTTTCCTGGTGACTTTATTCTAGGGTTGCCATAACCCGGTTGCAACCGGGT
>NC_056525.1:44781493-44827152 GCF_019175285.1 Sceloporus undulatus | reverse complement strand
TCCACAGAGGCCGGGAAAGGGAGGGGGCTGCCCGCGATTGCGGCGATCGCGGGTGCTCTCCTCCCTCTTTCCCGGCCTCTGTGAAGGCCAAGCATCCACAGAGGCCGGGAAAGGGAGAGGATTCCTCCTCTGCTTGGGCTCCGTGAAGAAGGAGCGGAGAAGGAATCCTCGCTGAGTGGAGGGATTCTTTTCCCCTTGGGCTCCGTTGGCAAAAACGGAGCCCAAGGGGAAAAGAATGCCTCCTTGGGGCGGATTCCTTCTCCGCTTGGGCTCTGTGAACGGAGCCCAAGCGGAGAAGGAATCCTCCCCTCAGCGAGGCTCTTTTTCAAATGTAGGATAAAAAAAAAAGGTCCTACATTTGAAAATTTTGTCCTACATTTGTCCCAGTTTGGAGGTCCTGACTAATGGCAACCCTACATATACCTTCAAGTTAATGGTATTGCCGTGGGCACACACATGGCACAACAATATGCCAACATCTTCATGGCTGACCTGGAACAATGCTTCCTTAACACCTGCATCCAGAAATCTTTCTTCTACCTGATGTAAACTAGTGATATCATCATAATTTGGACTCTTGGAGAGGACTCATTCAAGACATTCCACCAGGATCTCAACAACTTCCACCTTCCATCAATATCAGCCTGGAACTATCAACAGAACAAGTTCACTTTCTGGCCGCTGCCATACAGCTACAAGACAGACATCTAACCACCACACTAAATCACAAACCCACCAACCACTATACATTCTTACATCTCTCCAGAGCCATATTTTACATCCAAGCTCTCTGATACAATCACATCTGTTGAGACCCACATGACGGAGATGTCAAACTTAAGTCTATAAAAGATTATGCTACCAACTTTTTCTCGTAGAAGATTATCGCACACAACTTATCCTGTCTTCCTCGAAGGGATAGATGTATGTTTAACTGTCAATGATGAATCTTACCACATTCTCCCACGGCCGGGCATATGCAGCCCTCATGCAATCCAGGCTTATCTTGCAGATTTTCAAGGACAGGCTGCATATAGGCTGCCTACGCCCAGCCATAGGAGAATGCAATAAGATCCGTCATTGACAGTTAACTGCACGTCTATCCCATCGGGGATAAAATGGAATAAGTCACGTGAGATAATCTCCTTAGTTAGCCTCAAAGGTGTTACACAATGCCTTTGCATACTGGTCCATACTGAAACAGTTATGTCTTTGAATTCTGCTTCCTGGAGTGTGATTCTCTACTTTTTTCTGTAGAAAATGTGGGAGCTATGAAAACAGCAAGAGGCTCCATTTCCCAGGCGCCATTTTGTTCTACCATGTTTACATTGTTAAGACCATGGTTTAAATTGTTAAAGACACAGTTTCACCAAGCTGTGGATTTTGTATCTGTGAGGAGCAGAGAGAAACTGAAAACTTTTGCTTTCATTTTAAAAACAAACCAAAGTTCCCTCTCCTGCCCAAACTCAATGAACTGTGTTTTGTCCTAACCAGACTGGGTTAAGGCAAACAGGAATTAAATTGGGGCTTCAAATCCTGTTTGTTGTTGTTGTTGTCATTTAACTATCTCTGGTTAGAACAGACTTCAGTACCCTGAGCTGGAATACAATTCAGAAATTATACTTTGAACTTTCACTCCCCTTTTCACATGTAAAAGAGGCAGAAGGGGAAGGAGAACATGAAAGACTAAGAGCTGTACATTTTATTTCTAACCATCTAAAACAAGGTGGTGTGAAGTGGGCTGTTGAGTTGTGACAGTGTATCAGGACACAAAGCTCAATGAATGACACTTGCAAGATTATGTGCTATTAAAATAGGACACAAAGCTCCTAAAATGTTGACAGATTTTCTTACTCTACAGCAGTATGGCATAATTTGCACTTACTGAAATTTGCTGTTCTATACAACTATTTTATTGGTCTGGTCCTCCACACAACTAGTACATGAACATGTGATATGTGTAACGTGTTATGGACTAGAATGATGAATTATTGCAATTGATTTGAGACAGTAGATTTGTTTTTCTGAGTGACATATATCTATGTTGGGACATCAAAGCTACTTCAGTGGAATACAGCTAAAATTTGCATAAATTATACATAACATACATTCATACATTCATACATACATTCTCAAACCAGTGGCATTTCTGAGCTGTTTAAATTTAAACATAAAATCCCAGTATTGACTGGCAGCTCAGTTATGTACTTCCAAAAAAGGCCCAGACTTCTCTGATGGATCCCAGGCTGGTTTGACTTCTAACTGCACAGGGGCAAATTTGAAACATGCTAGAAATCTGCCCAAAGTCCCTCCCTATTAAGACTGTGGGCTGAGAAATGTGAGTAAAATAGAAAGTCCCTTCTTGGTGGGGGATTTTGAAAGGGAAAATGTTACCACATTTTGGGGGACAGACATTCTTTCCATTGACCAGTCCCTTGGCTGGTATTTGACCTGGAACGAAGCTGTACTCAGGGCAGATGGTAGGTAGACTCTTTAAGTGGTCAGTTCTGTGCACATCAAGGCAAATGTCCTACTGAGCAAAACTTGGTAAAGTAACCTTTTTTTACTTTTAACTCCCCCAAAGGCTAGGAGATTCTAAGAGTTGTAATCCAAAAAGGTAACTTTTCCTAGCTATGTTACTGAGTTCAACAGTATTTTCTAAGGAACGGTTCACTTGCAGATACTGTTGGCTACAAATCTCAGCAGGCCTAACTAGCATTTCCAATGGCGATGGAGCCTTGGAGGTCCATGCCTTTATCATTTGGATGCCACATGATTCCCCCCTTTGTACTATATAGTACAGCCTAGACCTGCAAAATCAGAACAATGTTAAGAGAAAGTGAAGTAGAAAGCCTCCTTTGGATTGTGGTATAATGGTTAGATTTAGAGACAGAAGTCTTGTGTTAAAATTGTTTATCAGCCATCAAGCTCTGGGTGATTTGGGGCATACTCTCTGTTCTGTTCTATTGAACTGGGCTGTTGCATGGATAAAATGGGACCAGCACATGCACTGTGCCTTGTATGGGAGAAAGGTAGAAATGAACAATTATGAATAAATGACTTGTACTCTTGTAACCCTTATTTGCTCAGAATATTTAACAAGCACACAGAGTGGCTAATAAAATGTCCCTGTGTATCCTCTGGTGTGCAGAACTTAGAAAAGTTAACTTTTTGTACTATACCTCCCAGCGAGCATGAACACTGTCCTCAGTAACTTTTCCAAGTTCAGCAGGTGTGCCATCTTCTCACTTTGTGCCCCTATTTCCCTGTCTTTCAAGGGAAGGTTATAATGATTTGCAAAATAATTTCAAGCATTAGAAGCTAAGCATAGCTATTTCTGCCAGTAATGACCAAGCAGATAGCATTAGTTGATTACTCTTTCCTGTATCCCATCCTTGCTCTTCACCTTATGAAAAAAATGTCTTTGTAAAATTGTAAGAACTGTGCTGGAACAAATCAAAGTTCCATCTTGTCCAGCATTTTGTTCTCATCATGGCCAGCCAATTGCCTCTGGGAAGCCCACAAAGTGGGGTGTGAATGCAGTGGCAGCCTCCTGCTTACTTATGTTCCCCAGCAACTGACTGTCAGAGATATAGTGCCTGTAGTGCTGGAGGCAATCTGTTGTCATCACAGATAGTAGCCATTGGTAACTTTCATTTTCTTTGTTCTGAACATCCAACTGCAGTTTCAGACACAGGGTGGCACATCTGTGTTCTGTATGGTATCAAGAAATAATGATACAGTAGTGCTAAAAATCATTTCCATGTTTTTGCGCTCTAGTTGTTGGGGTAAAGTAGCATTTGTTACCCTTTCTTGGTTATACATTACTCAAATTCAGTGAAGCAATAGTTCCCTTTTAAGAGGACATGCACCTATTTTTGTGGCCATTCCACACCTTAAAGTCTACCAATTAAAGAAAAACTGTTGTAGTTGCTGTCATCAGTTTCATAGTCTACTAGGTGTTATCAACTGGATGATGTTGATGATATCTCACCTTTCCCCCATCACACTGCACAATTCTTCTTTGCTACATGTGCATTTTCCTTTTTTTCTTCAACATATCCAAGACAACTGGAGTGCACCCAGCTGGGGGAGGCTAGTGTAAATTAATGAAATCCTAGTGCACATTTATATGAAAAAAGACTATCCTGGAAATGACTTGGTCCCAGGTCATTCAGTGCTTAAAAACAAACAAACAACAGCATCTGGGATTCAGCACTTAATTTATATGGCAAATAATGTCATTAATTTTAAAAGACACACGCGCCAGTCTCCCAGCCCCTGCAGGAACTCTGGTAGCTGTATGGTGGACCACTGAAGTTTCTGGATCACAGAACACAATACAGTAATCTAGCTGGAAATGTCTGGAAATTTAATTATTTTTTTGTCTAAGATCTTATTTTTGGCCTAAGATGTTCCTGATGTTATAGCTCAATAATGGATAAGTTTTACCTGTTGGTTATTGCCACCCGTGTGGCTGTTAAAGACACTTTTTTGTCCAATTTTTAAAAGGTACCAAAATGGACCAAAAGTGTATTTAATAGCCACACAGGTGGCAATAAACAACAGGTGAAATTTATCCATTATTGAGGTATAACATCAGGAAAGTTTCACCTGCTGACTTTCTGCTTCTCACTTCATAGAATTCCTTAGAGTCCACAACGAAACGGTGGCAAAGAAGCATACCACCTAGGCCAAAGCAGAGCTCAAGGTGCCAGAAGGTGAGCAGTTCTTCTTTGTCTGAGGAGAACAAGTGGACCTGCCTTTGTGCCTATATCTGTGGCTTGCTCCTTTCCAGAATGGGATGGGAGGCCTCAAAGCTGGCAGGGAGCAGTAATTGAAAGGAGCAGATGAGACAGGAATGCCGCACAGAGCTGCCAGCTAAGGGAGCTGACTGATCATCAATATCATTGTAGGAGAGCAAGTGAAAATAATCCAATGGAGCTGTTGTTTGAGAGGCGGCTGGACTTCTCTGGAGCACATGCCAGATCCTCTACCCACCCCCACCCCCGCCCCACTTTAGCCACACCACTGCCCCAAGCAGCAGGCTAATCCCCACAGGGAGAGTACATGAAATCAGATGGACAAGTTTTGATGCGAAGCAGCAGCTTAGGGCAAGCTCAGGTTTCCTGGAGGTTTGCTATATTTATCTCTGTGATTTAATGCCCGCACAGGGTTTAAATGCCACCAAGCAGTTGGTGTGAGAGGCCTGCGTTTCACTCCCTAACACAAGCTCTGCCTTGCCAGACGCTCACCATGGAACTGCTAGAGACCAACCCATACTTTTTCACAGACCAACGGTTTTATGATGGGGAGAACTACCTGAGTCCTCGCTTACACGGCTATGAGCAGGCAGCTTACCAAGACAGAGCAGCTGTGAACCTGTGTCCTGAGGGTAGGGCTGGGATAGAGGAGAAGGTCTCCTCAGTCCTACCAGACCACAGTCCTGGACAGTGCCTGCCTTGGGCGTGCAAAGTATGTAAGAGGAAAAGTGTCTCCATTGACAGGCGCCGTGCTGCCACCCTGAGGGAAAAGCGCCGGCTGAAAAAAGTCAACGAGGCCTTTGAAGCTCTGAAACGGAGCACTTTACTGAACCCAAACCAGCGGCTTCCCAAAGTGGAGATTCTGCGTAGTGCCATCCAATACATTGAACGCTTACAAGCTCTGCTCAGTACCCTGAACCAACAGGAGCGGGACCAGAGGGAACTGCGCTACTGTAACACCAACAACCAGCCAGTGGTAAGTGCCATGGGGAGGGTACATGCTGCCCATCACACAGCCATCAGAGATAGGAGCAAAGTGCTACTGTGCCAGCCTCTCTTACAGAGTGAGTAGCTTGACCTCTGGGCCTTCAACAATATGTGCTCAGGTGCCAAGCTGATAGTGAACTTTCTAGCTCCAATGATTGACTGCCACTCTACCTATACTCCCCAACAGCCATATAAAAGTAAAATGGCATACAACTATTTGGGGTTTTCTGCAGATGTTATTACACAGGAAGTAGGATGCACCAGTTTACTATGGTATCCTTCAGATATTGTTGACTTTCCCATCAGCCCCAGCCAATGGTTTAGAAATTATGAGAGCTGTAGTTCAAAATCTATGATTTATACAATACCACCTGGTGGGTAATCTGGCATACACCATGTTTCCCATTGCATTCTGATGACTTATGTGCCTTAAGGCAACTGAATAGGGAACTTGAGCACTCTTAGAATTTGATACAGGTGAAAAATTATTTCCATTCTACATCAATTTACTGCAATAATAAATAAATAAATGCCAGTATCATGTTGCTGCATGTCTTCATAGCTCTCATGATCCCAGTTGACACAGACAGAGAGTAGATTTCTAGAATATGCTAACATTTCTTTATTGTGTTTTTGTACAATTGCAATAGTGACTGTCCTAGTATGTCCTCCTTAAATTAATTGAGCACATGAAGTGCAATTCGCCTATACCTTCAGTGCAGTAGAATTATGGCAATATTCACCTGGCTATAAGAGTATTGCACAATGAAGAATTTTTCAGTAGATGTTTTTGATGCATCCTTTCTTGTCTACAGAGAAGTTTATCAAGATCAGTAGCAGGACAATCATTGATACCAATAACCCCAGTGACCAGTGGATGGAATTTTATTCAACAGATGGCACCTCAGAAACAAGTTCTAATACACATGCCAATGAGAAAGGACTTGCAAGTTGGACACCTGTTGAGTTCAAACCGGTTACCATTTAAAGATTCACAAGGGCATTTGGGTACAAGCCTGGACCTTCAGTTCTAAGGGATAGATAATTAGAAGATAAATGGATGCCTGAAAAGCATTCTGGGCTTTTCCTATGTTGAGGCTCCCTGGAAGCTGAGGGGCTTTCCCAATGTTTATTTCAAAGCATCTTTTCTGAACTTGCCATAATTTGTGTTACTTTCTCATTACAGTACAAATGAGGAAAACCATTGTGGAAAACAAGGGGGGGGGGGGAGCAACCAGAAAGGCAAACTCCAACAGCAAGAGTGGACAAATGCACTCCCCCAGATATTGTTGGGCAGCAAATCTCATCAGCCCTAGACAGCATAGCCAATAGTGAGGAACACTGGGAGTTGTAATCCAACATTTGGAATGCTACCTCTGGGTTGTAGGATTGCTCTTTCAACTTTGTACAATTTTTTTACATTTTTTTTACACTAGCTGCTATCTGAAATCAAAACACATTCTTTAGTGCCGGTAATAGCTTATTCTTGACCTTTCACTGACTTGGGTGGGAACAATTCTTTTTGTGTTTGTACATCTTTGGGGAGGAGAAAATTAGTAAAGTTTTCTAGAATTTGTAATATTTAATAGATTGACTAGACACCAAAGAGAAGCATCTTACCTTTAATGGGATCATTCTAATTCCTCTGCCCCTTTTCTCCATTTTACATGGTCAAATTTTTAGCAAAATAATTGCTCAGCCATGAATGAGTAGCTCACACATTAAAGTTGCATTTTTGATCACCAGCAGTGGATGGAGTGATTAAGTTTCATGCATGGGAAATTTGCCACACAAATAATGCATCCATTTTTTGTGAACATTGGGAATCTTAGAATCGTAGAGTTGGAAGAGACAAGGGCCATCCAGTCCAACCCTCTGCCATGCAGGAATACAGAATCAACGCACTCCCAAAAGATGGCCATCTAGCCTGTTTAAAAACCTCCAAAGGAGGGGACTCCACCACTCTGAGGCAGCGTATTCCATTGTCAAATGGCTCTTACGATCAGGATGTTCTTCCTAATGTTTAGGTAGAATCTCTTTCTTGTAATTTGAACTCATTGCTCTGTGACCTAGTTTTTGGAGGAGAAGAAAACAAGTTAGCTCCATCCTCGATATGACATCCCTTCAAATATTTAAACATGGCTATCATGTCACCTCTTAAACATCTCATCTCATGTCCAGCTCCCTAACCCACTTCTCATAGGGGAGTTTCCAGACCTTTCACCATGTTGGTCACTCTCCTCTGGACTCGTTCCAGCTTGTCAATATCTCTCTTGAATCATGGGGCCCAGAACTAGATACAGTATTCCAGGTGATGTCTGACCAAAGCAGAATGGAGTGGTACTATTACTTCTTTCAGTCTAGATCTGGGGTAGGCAACCTTTTTGACCCGGGGGCCGGGTTGCTGTCCCTCAGACAACTGGGGGGCTGAAGCCAATAAATAAATAAATATATTTTTTTTAAAAAAAATTATATAAATAAATAAACCGGGACAAATGTAGGGCAAAATTTTCAAATGGAGGACACTTTTTTTTAAAAAATGGCAACACGTGAAAAAAATTGCTGATTTTTAAAAAAATGTTAATATAAATGCATGTTTCTGAGGCTTCTATAGACAATTGCCCCCCTTGCCCTCTTGCCCGCTGCTTGCCCCCACTTGCTCCCCCTTGCCCGCCACTTGCCCACCTCCTCCTGATAGGCCAAAGGCCCTGGCAGCAATCAGCGGCAGGACCGGGCTGGGGCCGGTCCCAATAATAATAATAATAATAATAATAATAATAATAATAATAATAAATTTTTATTTATATACCGCCCTTCTATAAACCAAGGCGGTGTACAACATACAGTGGTACCTCGGGATACGAATTACCCAGCTTACGAATTTTTCGGGATACGAAAAAATCCCATAGGGATTTATTGTTTCGGCTTACGAAGGTTTTTTCGGGTTACGAAAAAACCCCGGCGCTGTTTTAAATGGAGCCGCGGCAGAGCCGCGGCTTTTTCTCCATTAGCGCCTATGGCAATTCGGGTTACGAAGGTTTTTCGGGTTACGAAATTAGCCGCGGAACGAATTAATTTCGTAACCCGAGGTACCACTGTACATAAAATACATGGCATATCATATACATATACATAAAACACATATACCATATAACTAAAACACAATCCATTAAAACATTCCGGCCAGCTGCCACTGCTGACGTAGAGGGGGGGAGAGGTTAATCGGGGCTTGCATCAGGGAATGCTTGCTTAAATAGGAAGGTCTTCAGCCCCTTTCTAAACTGGGCCAGGGAGGTGGCCGAGCGGAGCTCAGTGGGCAGAGAATTCCAGAGGGTAGGGGCCGAGATGGTAAAAGTCCTCTTAGAAGTAGAGGTTAGCCTGGCCCCTGGAACCCTCAATAACTGCTGCCCAGATGTTCTGAGAGTGCGGGGCGGATTGTATGGGGAGAGGCGGTCCTCGAGATATCCTGGGCCCAAGCCATTTAGGGCTTTATAGGTAATAACCAACACCTTGTATTGTGCCCGCAAGCGGATAGGCAGCCAGTGCAGATCTTTAAATACTGGTATTATATGACTGGCTCTGGATATGCCAGTAACCAGTCTGGCTGCCATATTCTGTACTATTTGTAGCTTCCGGGTATGGTACAAGGGTTGCTCCATGTAGAGCATGTTGCAGAAGTCCAAGCGAGAGGTTACCAGAGCATGTACTACCGTTTCAAGGTCCCTCTGGCCCAGGTAGGGACGCAGCTGGCGTATCATCCAAAGCTGATAACAGGTGCTCCTGACCGTCGCATCCACCTGAGATGTAAGGTGGAGCGACAAGTCAAGGAGCACCCCCAGACTGCGTACCGAGTCCTTCACAGGAAGCGTGATCCCGTTCAGGACAGGTGGAACCACCGCCATCCCTGGGCCAGGAGAACCTATCACGAGCACCTCTGTTTTCTCTGGATTCAGAATGAGTCGGTTTTCCCTCATCCAGCCCATTACTGACTCCAGACAGGCCACAAGAGGAGAGATGCCATCCCCAGTCACTGCATCAGTCGGAGACATAGAGAAAACTATTTGGGTGTCATCAGCGTACTGATAACCCCGCGCCCCATGTCTCCGGATGATCTCTCCCAGCGGTTTCATGTAAATGTTGAAAAGCATGGGAGACAGAATGGCTCCTTGAGGGACCCCAGATGTAAGGGCCCAATTATCAGAGCACACGTCTCCCAGCTGCACCATCTGGAACCTCCCAGAGCGGTAGGACTGGAACCATTGGAGCGCAGTGCCCCTGATTCCCACCTCTGCTAGGCGCTCCAGAAGGATACCATGGTCTATGGTATGGAAAGCCGCTGAGATGTCTAAGAGCACTAACAGGGACACACTTCCTCTGTCAATGCCCAGACAGAGATCATCGACCAAGGCGACCATGGCCGTCTCAACCCCGTAGCCCGCCCGAAAGCCGGTTTGAAATGGGTCCAGATAATCCGTTTCATCCAAGATCGATTGAAGCTGGATTGCAACCGCCCTCTCGATCGCCTTCCCCAAAAATGGCAATAGCGAGACTGGCCGATAATTATTATGCATCAGGGAGTCGAGGGAGGGCTTTTTAAGCAGCGGTTTTACTACGGCCAATTTCAAGCTTGGTGGAAATTGCCCTTCCCTCAAGGATGTATTTATAATCCGGTGTAACAATGAAGTTACCACCGGTCCCCCCTGAGCCGCTAGCCATGAGGGACAGGGATCGAGAGAGCAGGTTGTCTTCCAAACACTTCTAAGGATCTTGTCCACATCATCGGTACTAACCAACTCAAACTGATCCAGTTTAATGGAGTCCACGGAGGTTCTGGATACCTCTTCTCTAGGTTCTGCCCTAATGCCGGCGTTAAGACCTTCGCTTATCCGAGAGGTTTTATCTGCGAAGAAGTTGTTAAATTGGTCACAGCAGGCCTTAGAAGGTTCAAGGATCTGGTTCGGGGCGGGAGGGAGCTGAGTTAGCTCCCTGACCACCCTGAACAACTCTGCTGGACACGACTCCGCGGACGCGACATGAGCACCATAGAACGAGTTCTTAGCTGCTCGTATCGCCTCTCCGTAGTCCTCCAAAAGGCGGTCTAGGAGAGCCTTGTCGGTTAAGCGTAGGTGTTTCCGCCAGCGATGCTCTAGCCGTCGCAAGACCCGCATCCTCGCCCTGAGATCTTCCGTGTACCAGGGCTTTCGTTTGGAAGCAGGTCTGAGAGGGCACTTGGGAGCGATACTGTGTATAGCCTTAGAAAGACCGGTATCCCAGATACCAGTCAAGGCATCAACAGAGTCGCCGTCATTTCCAACCATGTGCCCCTCTAAGGCTTCCTGGAACCTTTTGGGTTCCATCAGCCTTTGAGGGTGGACCATTCTAATAGGTCCACCACCCCCGGGGGGGATCTGGGTAGAAGCCTTGATTTTCGCCTCCACCAGGAAATGATCCGTCCATGACAGGGCGGAAATATTAGTTATTTCCACCCACGGATTTTCCGCATCTGTACAAAAGACCAGATCGAGTGTATTACCTGCAAAATGCGTTGGACCCGAGACCAATTGGGACAGGCCCATGGCCACCATGGTATCCATGAATTCCCGAGCCGCACCGGATGGAATATAGTTGGCCACGAAGGGGATGTTGAAGTCACCCAGGACAAGTAGCCTGGGTGTTTCCAACATCAGCTCCGAGACCAACTGTGTCAGCTCGTTAAGGGAGTCTGTTAGCGCATGGGGTAGCCGATACACCAACAAAATCCCTAGACTGTCCCTGGCCTTCAGGGTCAAGTAAATACACTCGATGTAGGAAGTTTGACGGATGTGGTTCCTGGTGAGAGACAAGGTGTTCTTATGCACCAAGGCAACCCCCCCCCGCCCACCTAACCTGGACTGGTCCTTCACTGAAAACCCAGCCGGGAGGGCCTGAGCCCACACAGCATCCCCCTCAGGCCCAAGCCAGGTTTCAGTAATGCAAGCCAGGTCACAATTGCTATCTGTTAGCAAATCGTGGACAATGTGGGTCTTGTTGTTAATGGACCTGGCATTGCACAGGAGCAGAGACAGGGTTTGTGGCACGGTTGGAGTGACCCTCAGGTCCTTTTGGTTAGGAGGGGGACAGGAAGGAGAGGTAGATATTAAGCATCGATCTCGCCTTCCTCTGTAACTCAAGTCCACACTCCTACCGCCATACCTCCCCCTGCCCCACACCACTTCAATGGGAGCTCCGCTCGTGCAGGAGTTACCCTCTGCCTCCCCAGCCGAAGCATTTCCCACATCCATATCCTCCCCCTCCCCCTACTGAACAGCAATATGAGCAGAGATATGACACAACAGTCATTAAATGCTGGCGTGCGCACGCTCCTCTTGCTCTTGCGCCGTGGGCCGTAGGTTGCCTACCCCTGGTCTAGATACTAAACTTCTATCAATGCAGTCTTGGATTATATTGGTCTTTTTCTAGCTGCTGAATCATACTGTTGACTCAGGTTTACCCTGTGGTCTACTAAGACCCCTAGATCTATTTTGCATTATTGTTGTCAAACTAAGTGCCACCCATCTATGCATTTCAGTTTTTTCTGCCTAAGTGCTGTAGTGGTAGCCAAAGTACCATGAGTATCAACGGGTTTTTGTGTGGGAAAATTTGCAGACCATTTCATACTACAGAATAATAGCACTGATTCCACTTTAGCTGCCATGGAAACATCCTGTGGAATCCTGGGCTTTGTAGTTTGCTGAGGCAATACTAGCTGAGAAGTCTAAATAATTAATGCAACCACAAATCCTAAGATTCCATAGCAGACATGGCAGTTATAATGGAATCATAATGCTATAACTGTGTATTTGGAAAGGGACCTAGTGGCAATAAACAACTCCTCTGGTCATTCCTGTCTCATTTGTAAGCTTGTCTTCTGAATCTGTCAGAGCAGAATGAGAACCACTCATTTAGTATCAGTAGGTTACTTTTTGTAGGCCAAATGTTCTCATACTGCAAAAAAACAAAACAAAAAAAAAACAGCTCTGATTTGAGAAAAGAAAAAGAGTTATAAATAATAATAATAAAAAATTTATTTTTATACCGCCCTTCCAAAGATCAGGGCGGTTTACAACATATTAAAACACAACATAACAATACAACAAGATTAAAAACAAATAATACAAAAACTGCATAAAACCCCCGATAGCCAATCCTCTTTGCCACAAAAGAGGAAGGGAGGCCCACTGGACTTAAATAAAGTAATAAGTCTGGATCTTGGAGCTGGTTTCAAGCTTTATGTCCTTTGTACATGCCCTCGCTTAGCCTCCATTCCCCATCTCGCAGGGCTGTTGTGTTGAGGCGGGCGACGCGCGTCGGAAGAATTCCGTTTGATTTAATAAATAATAATAATAATAAAAAACAAAGGTCTTCGAAATCTTATAGAAGCGGGAGGCAAAAGGGACTAAAACGAAAGAGGCAGAGGCTAATCTTGGCCTGTGAGGAGATGGAGGGAAAGGGCGAAATGAGAGGCCGCGGCCTAGTACTAGGCTAAAGCCGGGCGCTCGCGTAGCCCCTCAGGGCCGCCTCCCCCGGCTTCAGAGCGGCTCCTCCTCCTCCTCCTCCTCCCAACGGCTAAACCGATGAACAGCTACAGGTGATATTCTCACTCTATTCCTTATCTGTCCCCCCTCTTGCATATCCTACACCTATGGCTATATGCACAGACCTAGGCTGTTGCAGTATTGGCACTGGATTCAATCTCACAGGTCTTTCCTTCTAATGTACATTTAGAGCATGTTATGGCTTGGGAAGAAAATAGCAAATCACAGCTATATCAGAAAGTATTGTTTGTCTTTGTATTGTTGTTGCTCCTTTGGATTCAGTAAAGGAGTAACTTCTTGGAAAAGATCCTCCTTAATAAAACCAAATATTTAAATAGCTCATTTCATGTGCATGCTGGTGATGCAAATGTGCAGCTACACTTTTACATCTTACTCTGTGAACAGAATCAATGTAGCTGCATTCACTCAGCTTGTACCTCACTATGTCAGTCCAGGCTCAGGTGAATCAGCCTCCAAAGAGTATTTTACTCTGTACAATAGCAACAATAAAGGGTGCTGTGGCACCTTAATAAACATGTTTGTCTTTAAAGGTACCACAGAAATATTTCTTTTCTTTTTTTAAAAAAAATCAGTCTCTAATTTTTGTCAATCTTGTGAGTGAACTCTCTGAGAATAATGTAATAATGTAATAAAGTTTATTCGGTCATTGACCAGCAAATCTGAGAATAATTTCATAGATCATATACAGGAAGCAATCATGTCAAATACTCTAGCATCCAATGCTCATTATACAACTTTCACAGCTTATGCTGGGCTTCAGATCTTCCACTTCCACTTTAAGGAGGTTGTCAGACTACTGTATCCTGCTGCAGTAGCACCACCTGCCAGAAACAAAGACTTAAGTGCATTGTCTTTGTTGGCCAATTCCTGGACATCCACATTTTAGTTGGGTCTGCCATATAGTGCACCAATAAAATGCCTTTGCAACTTATTTTCATTGACAATTATCTGAAGTATAGAAACAAGTGAGAAACCATTATATATATATATTTCTGGGAAGAACAAGGGATGCAAGAGAGAACTTCCTTTAATCAATGGAGCAGAGAATGAGAGTGCCATGCTGATTGGGAAATCTTGATTATTTCGATTCAAAAAATAAACTTTCCCAAAATATTTTGCAGTCAGAGTTGGAAGCCCTAATACAATTACTGTACTTCTAAAGGCCTCTATCTTCTCATTCCAGGTGGCTAGTGACCATGGACCCAGCAGCACTTCATGTAGTCCAGAGTGGAGCACCCAGCTGGAGTTCAATGCTCATCCTGGAGGTAAGACCATATTGCCCTCTGTCCAATGTCCAATCCTTTTGCTCTTTCAAGGAAAAGCCCCAGCTTACCAAACCCCAAAACTTTTCCTAGATTCCTCTGCTTCCCTCCATCTTTAAAGCATATGTATGTTGCAAACACCTCATTCGATGGATCTAGAAACAATATGTAACTCAAAAACAACTGCAAGGCTAGTGAAAATTGGGATGGCCTCTAGAAAACTACTTCCAGCCACAGGAAGTATACTCTTATCTTAAAAAAAAAAAAAAAAGCAGGGGGCAGGATGGAGAAGAGGTAGGCAAGTGTTCTATGTGGCTCAGTGATCTCCTTACAATAAAAACTGTGTAAACACCTCCTTGAAGTACATCTGAATTAGAATCATTCAGATTCTAAAAGTTCTTCCCTTCCAACAGCCTTTTCAAGTAAAAGTTTTATTTCTACTTATTTTCTAAACACAATGAGTTTCAATAACTGTTTTAACAATATAATTTGTACGTTCACATGACAAATGAGACTGAGCCCTCAAATAAATTTTAATGTTAGCTTTAGAAAATATTAATCAACTCTTGATTCCTATTTACATGCTCATGTTACAGCTGGGGTGGGAATCATGCAGCCGTCCAGATATTGTTGTGATTGCAAAGAACAGCCCAGCAGCCCTAGTCAGAACAGTCAATGCTGAGGATTTGCAGTCCAACAACCATATGATTCTCAGACATCCTTCACCACACACTGCTGCATTCTCTTCTACCTCTGCATTTAGACATGATGGTTTGGTTTGAAACTGAGGTTGCACTATTAGAGTGGCAATGTGTACTATTTTTCAGTTGATAGTCCTGTATCAGAAGTTGTTGTCTGAAGGGGTTTACTTTTTATTAAAACAAAACAAAGTTTGGTTTAAAGATAAAGAACATAAAGAACAAAGAACACAGATTCAAGTTGACCATCACAGCAGATTGATCAGGCACAGGTCACTTAGTCAAAAGCTTCAGCTTTATGGTATTACATTTCTATGTAACATCTATATTGTGTTATAATTACAGCAGTTTTTTAAATGCACATCTATACACATAAATCACTATATGCAAATTTATGAAAAGTAGTATCTTCTTTTGTCTTTTTTATTAATACATATCCTTTTTATTGACAATGTGTATGTTAGACAGGCTGTCATATCAGTCACTCTGTCTTGGGCTACTGTACTGCTGGAAGAAAAGCTCTCCTAGCTCTTAAGAAGAACAGTTCCCCCCTTTAGTTGCCAGTGTATGAAGATGTGTGTTGACTACTCTATAAGACTAAAGTTTGCTGGTTAGAACTAGAATAAAGTTGCACCACTGCAATATCTGTATAAAATTAATTGAAAGTTACTCTAACAGGATTTTTTTTAAAAAAACAAAGGCGCGTTACAGACAGCCCAGAAGGGGCAGTCTTGCACCGCTGCCGGTTGCAGCGTCCGGGAACCGCAGCAGCCAAATGGCGCGGTTCCCGGACGCTGCAAAGAAGGAGCACAAAAATTGCACTCCTTCCTGCGCCCCGGAAGAGACGCCGCAAGTGCTGAAGCACACACTCGCGGCGTCATTTCCAGGGTGCGACGAGTGGACGCAGCACGTCTGCTACGTCAAGATGGCGGCGGCCGTGTGGAACGGCCACCGCCATTTCGTACGGACTCAGCCCGTGCTAGGGTTAGGGGCGTCTGGAAGACCCTTTCTGGAGCCCTGGTGGCGCAGTGGTTAAATGCCTGTACTGCAGCCATTCACTCAAAACCACAAGGTTGTGAGTTCAAGACCAGCAAAAGGGCCCAAGCTCAACTCAGGCTTGCATCCTTCCGAGGTCGCTAAAATGAGTACCCAGACTGTTTGTGGCAAATTAGCTTACTTGCTAATTAGCTTACTTGCTGTTCACCGCTATGATCTTTGGAATAGCGGTATATAAATAAAACATATTATTATTATTATTATTATTATTATTATTATTATTATTATTATTCTAACCCTAGCACGGACTGAGTCCGTCCTAGGGTGCCCGTCTGTAACGGGCCATAGTGTTCTTTTTGATCCTGTTTTTAAATAATACAGGTCAGTTTTAGAAACTTTGGGGGGGAGGAGGAGGATCTCTCTGAAACAAATAAAACATTTTGATAAAGAGTTTCTTTCCAAGTACCTTTCTAGCCAACCCCTAAGGTGTGACCTAACTAGTACCTGTGTGTGAAATTTCTCCAGTACTGTAATATTAAGCTTTTCACTGGTATGGCTATATGTTGGTAAGAAACGAGCCCTGATGCCCATATTTTCTATGAGGTAAAACATATCCTACATCAACCAACCAAAAACGGTGAGGGAGGAGATTCACAAGAACCTCAAAGCTAAAAAGAAATGGTCAGTTTTAAGACAATTTAACAGTAGTATTTCACAATGTATTTTTAATGCAAATTGCAAAATAGTAAAAAAAACCAACAACCACTATCTCCCTCTATGGACTGGGATTGCAGTGAGAAAGTTAAAGTCCTCTTAATCCACACACAAGGATACCAATCTAGTCAACTGTAAAGTAAAAAATAAATAAAAGCATTGCTACCAGTAATCTCTGCTTTGGGCTGCAATTTACAAGTGAGGGACAGTTCTGGAGATGGACTGAGAGTAGAGAAAGAGTATCAAATACTTCAGTTATTCCTATCACCTTGAGAAGTTCTTTATCTGGAAGCAAATCCCTTTCTGGAAAAACAATTAGTGCTGACAAAAACTAATCAGTTGGCTATTAAATATGAGTGCTTCACTATGGGGCTGACATATTTCAGACACACAAGTACTAACCTTGATTGTAGCCAAAAGCAGCTCATGACTGATTTCCCCTTATGATCCTGCCTTCCCAACTCTTGTTCCACAGTGACTATATTCTCAGAGATCATCACTTGCTTAAAGTCATTCCCTATTTTCTCTTCAGATCATTTGCTGAATGATGATTCTTCTGAAGACCGTAATCTTCATTCACTGTCTTCGATTGTTGACAGCATTGCTGTGGATGATGTCTTCCAAGAGGAGAGGTCTCAGAACTGAAGATGCAGAAAACACCCACTTTGCCATCTTTTTCAAACCATCACCAGCAGATTATAGGGTAGAAGACACATGACAACTAGGACTTTACGGTTAGAAGTTGCTCTCCTTACTAACACTGGAAGATGTTCCTAATGGGGAAAGCTCTCCTTCCCAACTAACATTGGATGTTATTTTATTTCCAAAGCCAGTCACAGTCTTTAATCAGTGAAGCCACTTATTCAATTCCATATGCCTTAAAAAATGGTTCTAGACTCACATCCCATCCTGTAAATCAGAACCAAACTAGTGAGAAAGATGCATAATGATCTGGAAATCATTAAATATCTGCCTAGTTTCCAGAAAGGCAGAGTACTGTAATTCCCTAGAGAAACAGATCCAACCTACTCTGGATACGTATTAGGTTGCATTTAGTTCATGAAAAGCATCCTAATGCATTATTGAGAACACTTATGGAGGGTGAGAGAAGGGACACCACTTTTATATGTTAAGGAAGGATTCCAGTGTGGCTTTTTTTTCTTACCTGGTTTTTTTAAGTTTTGTGTCTTTTGGGGGCCAATGGTTATTATTATTATTATTATTATTATTATTATTATTATTATTATTATTTTGTGTGTGTGCAAGTGTGTGTGTGTTTTCTTTGAAAGATGCTGTTTGACCAACTTCTTTTGGCAGTCTGCAATTTCCAGGCAAAGAAGCCACATAAAGTGCTGCCAGTGAAGTCTTTTCTACTGTGTGGAATTGAATTTTTTTGTATTTTTTGCTAACTTATTGTAAGATTTTTTTAAAAAATAAATAAATAAAAGATTTTTTGTTTGAGATTATTTTAAGATGGTACAAAATACTGTTTTTGGTTTCCTTTTGAGAGTACTGAAGTGGAGTCACACCAAGGAACAGTCTTAACACTCAAAACACATTGATAATACATTATTTTCTGTACACACAATTCAAGGTCTCCTCTCCTTTCAATTCTATGTTTGATGGAATGTGTTTCCATTTCTTTACTCTATCAAAACAAAGCAAATCAAGCAAAATATGACAAGCAGCATCAATGCAGGCATATCCTAAAACTAGATACTCAGTTTGACATCAAGTGCTAGCTCTTTTCATGGACATAAGGATGTGAAGTAAATTTTTCAAGATCACAACCTTAAAATGTTACAGAATGAAAACACAGGAGGTCCATATGGATTTGTCCTCTCCTGACAATCATTTGGGGCTCCTTGGATCTCTAAATTCAGAAAACAGAATAATCAGGAAACCTCCATTCCAACAACTTACTTGTATAATGATCATTCCAGTCATTACCAGTCCAACAGTTTGGATGTATGGTCCAAAGCTAGTTGTGTTTGTACAGAGAGAATATGTATTAATGAAAAAGAGAATTATCAACCAATCAACCTTGCTTTAAAATCTGGTTTATTGGAACAAACATACATCCTTTCCTGACCTGTTTGCAGGGTTTGGAATCCATGCAGTACCAATATGACAAAAGAAAGAGGTTATTGATATAAACGGATCACTTATTCTTTAAATTAAAAAAATATTTAATACTGTATTAGGCAAGTTGTACACCAAAAAAAAAAAACATTGCAAATGTACAGTCTCTTGGATATTGCACTTCCAAACAGCACGGTATGAGTATAGGGCATTCCAGTCACCAAGAAATACCACGTCAGTAATAGGGGGCCACACAAGGCAAAAGGCAGCATGAGGAGACAAACAGATCCTACCCTAGAGAGGAGAAACAGTAACAGCTAGGAATCTTTTGAATCATAGGCTACCTGTAAATGCAAAGAGAAGAAAGGGAGATTTTCTGTTTGTCTACAAGGGGAAAATAGGGTAATTACTGTGCACCCAACAGAGATATGTAAGGACATCACATGTACTCCCAGAATCTGATTTCATTTAATAAACAGACATGGGGCCTGGAAGACATACAAACTTGCTTGAGAGCTAATCTCTTCCTCATCTTCCATTAAGGATCACTACCCCACTCTGTTTCTAACCCTGGCCTTTTTATCTAAGGACCAATACTGTCCATAGGCAGAAGCTCGTAACCTGTAGCATGACTGAAAGCATCAGCAGAAGGCTGGTGCACCCAAGGGAGATTGCTAACTTCAGTTTTCCTTGTTCTCATAGCATTGTTTCCTTGGTGATTGTCTTATTCAGTCCAAACTATCTGTAGGAACAGACAGCTACTGTTGCTCTCAGGCATAGTGGTAGGATGAAGTACAGGTAGATCTTGGTGCAGGGACTACTGCAGAAGAGCATTAAGGTGCTTTCATGTCTTACCAGACCTATCTCAAGTTCACAGCATCACATACAAGATAGACTTGGGGATAGAAAAGCCTGTCCCCCCCCCCCCTCAGTCTCTCTCTCTGAGATTGAGTCTAAAGCCAAGAGAAGGCGGAGGGATAAATGGGACACCACTGATATAACTGGGATTTAAGGACACCAAACAGGAAACCAAGAAATTGTATACAAGCAGGAGAAACAGTGTCCTTTTGGCCTATGGTCTGAACTGGTTCACCTGTAGCTTCTGTTCTTTGGAGCCAAGGAGCAGGCATAGTCTGGTCTCTGGCCTACTCCCGGAAAGGAGCCAGCATATAACCATACAAATAGTGGGAATGTGCTGCAAAAAACAAACAGAGAAACAACATATTATACATTAGCAAATCTGACCTGTATGTGTGCTTTTATTCTCATTTGGCAATACAACTTTTTCAGCTACAGCAGCTGTGACCCTGGAAACATTATAGTACACTGTTAGAACACTGTTTCCTTCCCTGATTAGAAGGGGGAAACAAATATACAGTGGGCCCTTTGGTTCCAGGAACCCCCATCCCCTCCTCACCCTCGTGGATATCAAACTTCGTGGCTGCTCAAGTCCCAGTAAATACAGTGGGTTAGTAAAATGGCGTCCCTTATATAAAATGAAAAAAATCAAGGTTTGCTTTTTGGAATTTCTATACTTTAAAAATATTTTTAAGCTGTGGATTCTTGAATTCATGGATTAAAAAAAATATTTCTCCACCAGCCACCATTCTCAATTACATGAAAGCATCTAAGAAAGCATCTAAGAGAGTCAGAGAAAGTGTGAGATAATTCTCAATTTGCATACAACATCTCTGACAGATTGGGGATTCCAGAGATAAGAACTAACCTGTTGATATTAATTACGTAAACTGGCTAAACTCAAAATCTAAAGTACCTATCCTTCCCTCCTTCCTCCTCGCTATCCAGGTAATTTAGGGCTTTTCCCTTGGGAACTGTACAGGGAGACAGTATATTCATCTGACAATTACCTTCCCTTGCCACCTCCCCTTCTACCCCTGCCAGAGTTTTTCACTCCATGTCAGGTGGAGTGAACGTCAGGACTTTGCATGAAG
Organism: Sceloporus undulatus; assembly: GCF_019175285.1. Lineage (NCBI taxonomy): Eukaryota > Metazoa > Chordata > Lepidosauria > Squamata > Phrynosomatidae > Sceloporus > Sceloporus undulatus. The sequence goes on along the minus strand of NC_056525.1, from coordinate 44,806,103 downwards.
AGTGATAGGCACCAAAGAACAAAGAGGGAGGAGGGAGGGAGAAGCAGGAAGAGGAAGAGGAATTGGAAAACTAGGGCAGGTATGTCCAAACTGAAAGTGTTACAAAAAATTACATATATATTAAGGATCAGAACTATTTTGACTATTAGTAAATTAAGGGGTTTGGGGGTAAAGTGTGGTGTAGTAGTTTGAGCATTGGACTACAACTCTGGAGATCAAGGTTAGAGTCCCAGCTTGGCCATGAAAACCACTGGGGCAAATCATACTCTCTCAGCCTCAGAGGAAGGCAATGGCAAACCTTCTCTGAACAACTCCTGCCAAAAACAACCTAGGATTGGGTCGCCTTAGGGTTGCCATAAGTCGGTAATGACTTGAAGGCACACAGCAAGAAGAAGGAGGAGGATTTCAGTACAGTATTCACTATCCCAAATATAACCCACCCTGATTAAATAAACATTAAAATAATATAGACCCAGTGAGGAAATCATCTATGAAAGTGTGTGTATGGCTAAATGTTTCAACATCTGATGTCTAAATAAGGTTGCCATAACCCAGCGTCCCCCATGCCAATCACGGTTTCGGGGGCCCCTCCCGGTCCTGGTCCGGTTTGGGCCCCCACCCGTGCCTTGTTCCCGGTTTGGGGGCCCACTCTGGCCATTGCCGCTGCTGCTAATGCGGCTGCTGCGGTGCCAACCCACCTCCTCCTCCGGCTCCGCCTTCCTCCTCTTCCTCGGAGGCAGAAGCGCCGCCACCACCGCGCCCCCACTGGGAGGGCTTGCGCGCCGCCCAGGCCTCAGCAGGGGCCAGTGGCAGCGCGTGCGCCTGCCCCATTCCCTCCACGCGCACGCGCACCTGCCCTGGATCCCTCCGTGTGTGCGCACCTGCCCCACTTTCCTCCGCGCGCACCTGCCCCGGTTCCCTCCGTGCGTGTGCGCGCCAGCCATAAGGAGGAGGAGGGGGAGAGGAGGAGGAGGAGAAAGGAGCCGGAGGAAGGGTGCCTGAAGGCCAGGGCACAATTGGGCCAGAGGAGGAGGAGGAAGAGGAGGAAAGCTGAGTTAGTGGCCATTAGGTCTGCCTTGGTATTTTGGGGTTTTTAAATTATATTTAAAAATATAAAATACTTATTTTATTTATTTCATTAATTTTTATTATTGCTTGTTTTTGTTTTATTTTATTATGAATGATTGCTTGGTTGTTGTTTTATTTTATTATTTTTATTATGCTGTTTTTGTTTTATTTATTAATTTTTATTAGTGCTTGTTTTTATTTTATTTTATTTATTTTATTAGTGCTTGTTTTTATTTTATTTTATTAATTTTTATTAGTGCTTGTTTTTATTTTATAATTTTTATTAGTGCTTTGTTTTTTTATTTTATTAATTTTTATTTATTGCTTGTTTTTGTTTTATTTTATTAATTTTTTATTATGCTTGTTTTATTTTATTTTATTAATTTTATTATTGCTTTTTTTGTTTTATTCTTATTTTATTATTGCTTGTTTTTTTTTAATCATAATATTATTGCTTGTTTTTGTTTTATTTCATTAATTTTTATTATTGCTTTTTTTATTTATTTTATTAATTTTTATTGCTTGTTTGTTTTATTTTATTAATTTTTATTATTGCTATATTGCTTGTTTTTTATTTTATTACATTAATTTTATTATCAAATATATACACCCTGCCTTGTTTTTATTTATTTTTCATTATTTTATTATAAATATAGCAAGTGCATTTTTTGTGTATTTATGGTGCTTTGAATGCTAACAAGTCTGCCTTTCTGGCCAATTATAGTGGTGAGGAATGATGATGGGGGATGATTGATGAGGATGATGATGATGATGATGATGATGATGATGATGATGATATTGATATCAACAAGCCTCTGAGGCACGGCCAATGTAACTTGCTGTGATTTTTACAAACTCAGGCGCAGTGAAGAAAAACCACAGTCCCTTGCCCAAGTACACACTTCTGAGAAGTAAAGTTGAACCCGAGGGCAAGTCCATTTCTACCATCTGTCTAGGAATAATGCCAAAATGTCCTCCATTTTGATCATGCCTAAAAACATGCATTTATATTAACATTTTTTTAAAAAACCTCAATTTTTTGCACGTCCTCAATTTTTATAAAAATGTGTCCTACATTTGAAAATGTTGCCCTACATTTGTCCCGGTTTGGAAGTCCTCACTTATGGCAACCCTATGTCTAAATAAGTGCAAATGGACATAAAAATCATTATTTTAGCAATGACTACAGTATCTATGATTTTTAGAAATAAATGGAAAAGATACTGTTTTATCTATCATTTTATCAGTTGTGAGGTCTGTGTTGAAAAAGCATTCATCCCTGGGTAATTATCAGCCAGCATTCTACCATTTTTGAGCAAACTCCAGTAGTTTGTGGATGAAATAGATTATCTAGATCAATTCAATCTGGTTTCAGGCCTGACTATGGGACCGAGCTAGATTTAGTTTTTGTTTTGTTTTTTGTTTTTGTAGATAATCTACACATGACACTGAACAGGGGGAGTGTGTCCACGTTGGTTCTGCTGGATCTCTCAGTAGATTTTAATACCATCCTTCTGGCTGCCTTGCTGGGGTGGGACTTGGGGGCACTGTTTTCCAGTGGCTCTGTTCCTTCCTGAAGAAGTGAACCCAGAAGATAGTGCTGGGGGATTCTTGTTTGAAGCCCCTGCCTGTTTGCCTGTGGAGTCCCTTGAGATTCTGTTTTGTCCTTCATGAAACAGCTGGGTGAAGTTGTCCAGAGTTCTGGGGCATCAAGTGCCATATTTCCCCCCAATCCAAGATGACAGTGTGTCTCATCAGTAATGGACTGGATGAGGACAAACAAACTGAAATCTAATCCAGATAAGAAAGAGTCTTAGTCAGCTGGAAGGCAGATCAGGGAATTGAGATTCGGCCTGTGTTAGATGGGGTTACATGCCCATGAAGACACAGGTTTACAGTCTGGGTATACTTTGGGTGTATTGGACTCAGCTTTGAACCTGGAGGTTCATTTTGTACATTTAAAGCTTGTGCACCAACAGCACCCATTCCTTTAGACAGTGTAGACTACTATAACGTGTTCTACTTGGACCTGCCTTTGAAGCATGCCTGGAAACTTCCGCTGGTCCAAAAAGCTGCAGCCACACTGTTAACTGGGATGGTTGCATACTATGGTCCTGTTGAAGCAGCTCCACTGGCTGCCAGTTTATTTCTGTACACAATGCAAAGTGCTGTTTATGATCTATAAAGCCCGATATGGTTATTTAGCAGACCCTAGCTCACTGTATGAACCTGCCCAGGCTCTGAGATCATCAGTCTTGGTCCTACTACCATCACAAGCATGGTTGGTGAGGCCACGAGAGAGGGAGCTTTCTTTGTGGCTGCCCCTAGACTCTGGAACTCCTTTCCTAGTGAGTCGAGACTGGCTCTCTCCTTCTTGTTCTTCTGGCAGCAGGCTAAAACCTTTTTATTCAGACAGACTTTTAAAACAGAAAGTTTTAAAGGGACTAAGGGGTGCTGTATTTTTTTTAACAGAACTGTTTTAAAGATTTTTTTAAAATCTTGATTGCATTTTATTCCTTTGAGGTGTGAAATGTTTTAATACTGTAAATAATTTAATTCAATTTTAATGCTCACTTTTTCTATGTTTTGTATTGTTCTTTTGTGAGCAACGTTGAGTCTCAATTTTGGGTGGAAGGTAGGATACAAATAAATATAAATATCATCATCATCATCATCATCATCATCATCATCATCATCATCACCATCACCACCACCACCACCACCACCACCACCACCCCTTTTCAATATACAAATGAAGAACATAACCTTTTTTTGTTATCTAGCGCAAATGCAATGTAAAGGCATTTTTTTCACTACATTTCCAACTTTTAAAAATTCCAATAAAATCTGAGAGTTCTCCCACTGGCACCCTGCTAGTCTCCAGCAAGGATTCAGATTCTCTGCTAATTAGCACAGAAATGGCAGTACAGTGGTACCCCGGGTTACGAATTTAATTCGTTCCGCGGCGCCGTTCGTAACCCGAAAGATTTCGCAACCCGAAACCGCTAGCGCTGGAAAGCCGCGGCTTTTAAATTTCGTGCCAAAAAGCGCCGAAACACACCAAAAAAAATTTCGTAACCCGAAAAATCTTTCGTTCCCCGGAACAGTTTTTTCCAAGCTAACTTTTTCGTACCCCGGAAATTTCGTAACGCGATCAATTCGTATCCCAGGGTACCACTGTATAATAAATAATAAAATTTATTTATATCCCGCCTCTCTACAAAATGCAATCAAGGTGGTTGTGCAAGATGTGCAAGACACAAGCACAGCAATGGCTGATTCATGAGTTTAGTTTTACTCTGGAAATCCCAAATGAACAGGACCAAGTGTGCTCTTGCCTGTGGAAGTTTGCTGATACTGCTTGGATCAGAAGGGATAAAGTCTGCTATCTTTATCCAACAGCTGTCATATTAATTTCCATAGATGTTTTCCTAGCCCTCTATTCAACACATCCCCCTTTGTTACTGTGGTGTGTTGAGATTTCTTCAACATATTAGGTATTTGCATCACTTGGTTACTGACTTCACAATACTGAAGAAGACTGCCTAATTTTTCACTGTGCAGAGAACAAATTCTGTAACAACACCATATCCAAATGGTCAGTGCTCTGCAAATAAATGGGATCTGCCCACAAACAACTTAGTTTTTTGTGGTCTTTTTTTTTTTAATGAAGCTTCTCTGGAAAGTATGGCTTGAAGCTCAAACTGAATACTTTGGTCTAGCTAGCTATTTTGCTAAATCACATTTTTTCTGTGTTTAGCTAAGATCCAAAGTGTTTTGCAATAGACTATTAGCACCCCACCATTTGTGTTCATTTATATTTCAACTCCGCTTTTCTTCCAAGAAGTTCAGTAAGGCACTTTAGTTTCAAAGTAAATTTATAAAGTGGATTAGCCTGACTTGGGCAACCTTATTTGGAGAGTTTCATAATCTGAAGGCAGGTTTTCCATATCAAAGCAAACACACTAATTGCTGCACTGTTCTTCCCTATGTTGAACAGATTCAAAATAAGCCTCCATGCAGAAGGGAAGAAATATGGAATCAGAAGTTAGGGTAGGGGGTGTAATATTTGTCTAATTGCCCTTGATTGTTTAATCCAGTGATTAAACTGAATTAAATTGGGCAGTACTGCCCCCTGGGGGTGGAAAGATCCAAGGGGGCAGTGAGTGAAAAGGGGGCAGCAATGCAGTCTTCAGCCAAAGTACAGTATTGGCATGCAAGGAAGACAGGGCGATGAGGGTTGCATGAAACTTCTCCTTTCATGATCTCTTAAAAATACCATACAACTTCATGTGGTGGTGTTTCCTGCTCTTTGCCTGCCGACACAAGCTCACTCCCTTCACTAGTAGTGGTGGCAGTGGTTGGAAAATTGTTGTGATGCTTGGGCACAGGGAATCACATCAGTGGCTCAGAGTGGCAACATTTTGGGACACACAGGCTGACTGGAGCTAGGTGTTAGAGCACATGGTGGCGGGAGGGGGAGCAATGGTACACATTAGCTTTCAAATTTGGGATCCTGCTTAAGCTATGTGAGCTTTGCTGGGATTTGGCTGACAGGTTGGAGCTACTCTGTTGCCCCTGCTTTTTTTTCATTGTACAGGTCAAGGGAGGAGGTGGCAGAAGAAATAATGTTTGTGGAGAGGGGAGGATAACTTGAAACTCTGTGGAGAAGACAGATCTCTTGGGGAAGGGTATCCAGAGTCAATTCTTGGAAAGAGTCCTTCGTCTCAAAGCAGCTTCTTTCCCCATCAACTCCAGTTTCCAGCCCAGAGTATGTAGCCTCTGTAAACCCCCTACACACACATTGGCCGAGCCCCGCTCTGCCCTAGTGAAGGCTTGAGAGGGAGAAAAGTGGGAAGCTGTCTGTAACCCTCTCCACCTGAGTAAAGAATAATTGAGAGTCCTTCCTTGCCAGGGAGAAGCTTCTCCCTTTGCACCTGGTGACCCTAGGGAGCAGCGACCAAGCAGTGACCAAGAACCCTCTCGCCCATGCTGATTTTGTGGCAAAGCCTGGCATGGGTGAGAGGCTGCTTGGTTGATGCTATACCAGCTGCTCAGTCATTGCTCATTTTGCACTCAATCTTCCTGAGAACAGCAATCAAGCACTGGTCAGCTGGCCTTCTTTTTGATGTAAGGCTAGCATGAGCAAGAGGAAACAGCAGGCCTAGGTCACTACCACTGCTGTATTCACACATGAGAGGCTGAGGTGGAGGAAGTGGTGATGGTGGTGGGCTGGGCAAAGCTGAGGTAGATGCTGCTGACCAACTGACTGTTGCCCAAAACCGAGGAGCGGTGGTGAAGGGGCAGCCCCCATCCTTCTTGTTCTGAGATAGACATTGGGGCACTAGGGTTGTTACCCAAGAGGAAAGGGACTTGTAACCCCTTATAACAACAACTAATATAGAAAATACTGAAAATTAGGTTGAGTGACAATTGGGAGAAATTGAAGATATTAAAGCATAGGCTGGGAAAAGAGCCTATAAGTTTTTGGTGGAGTTGAGAGGGTTTCAGACAAAAGGATTCTAATATAACAAATCATAAGACAAGCCAGGCAATCAGAACATAACTCATGTTCTGTGACACAAAGAGAGAGAGAGAGAGAGCAAAATAGCTCCAAAAAAGTGGGCTAAGAGCCTTATCACATAAGAAAAGAAAGCCAAAATGGATCAGAAGAGTAGTGGCTTTTTCTGTGTCTCTCTACATGTCGTAAAATTGTGTCTATTCTCTTCCCAAGGGAGATGGTCATAAAAGCATGTCTTTTGTGGTTCTGGAAAAATCAATTTGGTAAAAGGCACGCTTTTACAACCATTTCCTTCAGGAAGGAGAACATTAAGTGCAATGACAGCATGTGGAGAGGCAAGAAGAAAGCTGCTACTCTCCCAATCTGTTTTGGCTTTCTTTTCTCATGCAATAAGGCTCATATCTGCAGATCTAAGTTGCATGTGTGTGTAGTAAAAAAACTAAGCATGTAGAAGGAATTTTTAAACACATACTGTATATCCAGCCATTTTACAGATGAGAAATAATGACATATGTAGCAAGGGCAATCTTTGAATCCAAGTTTCCATTTACAATTTCCGCTTTTATAGCAGGCAGCACACACACAGAGGAAACATGCACTCAGAAATTAATTCAAAGAGAATGAGAGGAAGGAAACACACACATTGCCTCATTCAAATGTAGGGTTGTTAAGTTTTCAAAACAGCAATATTGAACAGTCAAAATTCATGATACACAGGATTGACAATTATGAAATGGCTATTAATAAAGTGGTTTTTAAAAATCTAAATACCAAATAAAAAATATTTATTTCAGATAATAAGTTACGTGAAGTATATACCACTGTCTTTATGAAATCCATTATTTGGTTTCTTTTGGAGCATGCATCAACAGTGCTTTATCAATTTTAATCATAACAAAATGCTTGACAACTATGATTAAAATTAAAAGTAACCAGAATCTGAGGCTACTTCACAGATTTTTGCCAGGATAAAAGCAGGGTGAGGGAAAAATAAAGGCCAACATCTTCAGCTTTAGAAAATAAATGGGATGAAATTAGTTGAAACATATATAGTTGAAGGAAAAACATGACTGCTGTAAAGAAACTAATGCATTTTCAGAAGCCTTTTAGGGTTTCTCATATAAACTAAAATCCCATACTCATTTCTGGGAGTAAGTTCCACTGAACTCTTGTAGATTGCATTGTTAATGCAAATTGAATACAGTATTACTCTCTGCAGGTAGACTCTGTCTCACACACACACTCCCCCCCTCTCTCTCACACACACACACGTACACACACTTACTTTTATTCAGATATGCACCCACCCATAGTCTGAAACTATGGCTTGCTTGTTGCTTCATCCTCAATTATGTCCCACTACTCAGTCAACCTCTGTCTGGAATGTACTGTATACTAAGAGGAAAAGGAAGTACCATAGCTAGGCAGTCTTCAGGCACATGTCCCAAACACACTACTATGCTCTTCCCTTGCCTGTTTTGGTTGGTTGCTGAGGTACTCAGTGAAAAATACCCACTGGCTTTAAGGCAGAGAAGAGGGACATGGCAGGTCTAATTATCTGTATTATTGGTAAAGTTCCAACATATTTGCTTTTTCCTGCAACTCAGCCTCCTCTTTTCTTAAAAGGTCAATACCCAAAATATGAGATTTTGTGTGTCCTGCTCAGTCCTTCCAGCCTTCAAAAGAAAAGCCAACCCTCAAATAAGAGAAATAATAAGAGGTCACCTGGCAACCCAATTCAGACAAGACAACAAAAAAGGGCATGAGAGAGATGTGTACACAGATACACAGGGAGATGCATGGGAGATATTTATATTGTCATGCAACTCCTTGCACTGGGGAAGAAAAACGGCTCAGCAGAGCATGAAAAAGGAAAACAGAGGGACCACAATCTGACAAACCTGGAGGAGGCAGGGAAATTATGAGGGCAAGAAGGAAAAGGGATAGAGACAGACCTTACATCTGCCTAGAACTGTCAGGTTTGGTCTTACTCAGGGGTAGGCAACCTGCGGCCCGCGGGCCGGATGCGGCCTGGCGAGGCCTTGGGACCGGCCCCAGCCTGGTCCTGCCGATTGCCGCTGGGGCCTTTGGGGGGCAATTGTCTATAGAAGCCTCAGAAACATGCATTTATATTAACATTTTTTTAAAAATCAGCACATTTTTTTCACGTGTCCTCCATTTTTTTAAAAAAAGCATCTTCCATTTGAAAATTTTGTCCTACATTTGTCCTGGTTTATTTATATATTTAATTTTTTTTAAAAAAAAATATTTAATTATTTATTTTTTGGCTTCGGCCCCCCAGTTGTCTGAGGGACAGCAACCCGGCCCCTGGCTCAATAAGGTTACCTACCCCTGGTCTTACTGATTCTCCCTCCCTTCCTCCCACTTCACTGCACACCATTCCCAGCTTACATTACAACAGGAGGCAAGACACGTGGAGTTAGCAACGGGTGACACTTTTGGACCAAGTTAGTGTGTAGTTGCAGAAGCTTCTGACCTCTCCCCCCCCCCTTCCTCTCCTCTTTGTGCTCCTTGACTGCTGATTAACCTTTTGGGCCCACAGAAGATAATCCTGCCCTTAGCAAGGATGTGGCAGATGGGATCATTACTTCAGCTCTGAAAAAAGTTCTAGAGCTATACTTCTTTGTGTCTTGGCTCCACTAAACATCTATTACAAAGATCAAGACAGCTAATTAAAAAAGCATTAAAGGCCATGCCTTTAAAGGGTTGTCACTGCCAGGGTTGTTGGCTGAATAAATCTGGTTCACATCAGCCACACAGCAACTGCAATGAGCCTTCTGGTGTGGCATGAACCAGAAGACACTGTGTGGACCATACTGTATGTATTGTAGTTCACATGGGGGAAAAACAATTCCTATGCAAGTTCCTTTATCTTCATACTTCTTCCAAAAGCTCTATCATAAAATGGTGAAGCAGCAATGCAAGAAGCTTCCCCACAAATAATCTACGACAAATCACAAGATTTCTATTTAGAATTACAAAGGTAGGGCAGCAAGGTTCTATACTGTATGAAAAGGCTGGTTTCATCTATTAGTTTCTGCATATTTTATGGACTCATGGGATTGCATCTGCTCTGACCTCCTTTCTAAACTTACCTGGGGCCTGGGCCAAGTCCCATTGGAAACTGAATCTCAGCAGGAGTATGTGCGAACTGTGGATGTCTCCAGTCTTTGGGACCCAGATGCACCAACTGCAAACCATTCAGCAACAACACACAAAGGCATGCAATTAGTGAGGTCACAGCTGTCACACAAAGCATACAATTAAACCTCTGCTGCCTTGATTAACTGCCTAGATTGACTTATTATGGATGTCAAGATTTAGATGATTTATTTGAGCAAATATTGCATTTTAGTTATTAAAAACAACTACCCAATCTTGAGAACATGCATAAATCCCCAGAAACCTGGCACCAGAGTTGTATAAATTCAAAGTGTGATAATGGAAGAAAATTTCAGACCAATAAATGATTTGATAAGGCCACAAAGTAATATTTATGGATCTGGCTTGGACAGAGAGTTGCTGCTTAGTTTTGTGAGGATGGGCAGTGGTATCCCCTGAAATTGTTTACGTTTGTTTGTGTACTGTATATTTCTAAGTTGGCCAATTTCCAAGGCCATCAGACTCTTCTTTCAAGATTTGCCAGAAACTAAATAAACAGATGGAATCTCCTTCTTTGAAGATTTTTATACAAAGGCTGGATGTCTATCTGTCAGAGGTGCTTTGATTGTGTAGTTCTGCACAGCACAATTGGACTAGATGGCCTTTCCAACTTTGTGATTCTATGATTCTATGGTTCTTTTTATAATTGCAACTCCAGGCTAAAGGAACAAAGGAATTATTAGAAACCCAAGGCTAAAAGGACTATGCATTTCCAAATGTACAGAATTCAGGCATGGATACTTAGCAAGTACAAATAACAAAACATTATCAAAACTCTCTCACTCTGGAATCAGCTGCAGGTGGAACCTTTCAAAGTTCTATTTTTTGTGTTTTTTTTAAGGTAAGAGATCTGTTTAGCAGTTATATGATATTGCTCAAGCAAGCAGAGCAGTGGACACGTCATGCAACATACAGACAATGGTCTTTTTCACCTCTCATGAACAAGAGCAGAGGCGCATTAGAACCTCACCTTCTGGTGGCATTTTCTTCGGTGGTGCTGAAGGAGGTGGCAAGGGAACTAAGGAGGTGACTCGGAATCCTGCTGGCAGAGTTTCTGATGACCCACTGAGCATGTTGATGCTATGAAACTCTCGGGGACGGAAACGCTTTCGCCAGGAGGGCGTCCTCCGAAAAGTCTTGTCGTCACCCTGTAAAAAAGAAAAGCAAAATTATACCATGTCTCAAGCAGAGAGATGAAGTAGTTATACACAACAGAGATGCGGCAATGCTCTTGAACCACAAGGACACCAGGAAAGCCCATAACAATATGACTTAGTTCATGATGCAACTCTATAATGGAAGATTTCAAATACGGTTGGCCCTCCATATCTACAGATTCTTATCCATGGATTCAGCTATCCACAACTTGAAAATATTCCCAAAAGATACAAATTCCCAAAAGCAAATCTTGATTTTGCTATTGCATATAAGCAGCACCATTTGACTATGCCATTGTATAATGGGATTTCAGCATCCATGGATTTTCATATCCATGGGGGGGGGTGTCCTGGACCCAAACCCCAGTGGATGCGTAGGGCCCACTGTATTTGCATATTCCACTACCCCATTCAGCTAAAGGCTGAAGATCTGTTTAAACAGGAATGATTTTGGCTGCTGGAGAAAAGAGAGCAGGAAAGGGGCCTTGGGAGAGAGTGTCATTGCTCCCTCCCCTATTCTCACCAGATGAGCCTGTGCAGGTGGTGGAACAGAGAGAAAGTCCTCTCTCAAAAATCTTAAAACTCATGATTAATCCACACATAGAAATAATCTACTTTAACTGTTATGGCTTAATTTTATGGAATTCTGGTAATTGTAGTTTGTCGTGGCATTAGAGTACCCTGACAGAGAAGGCTAAATCTCACAAAACTACATTTTCCAGAATTCTATAGCATTGATCCATTACAATTAAAGTGGCATCAACCTGGATTATTTCACCAGTGCAAATGCAGCCTCAGGTGGGCTCATATGGGGAAATATAGGCTTGCGCAAGGTTGGACCAATACACTGCACTGCTCAAACAGCATCCTCATTCATTCAAGTCAAGACACAAAGCTAACTGTTATTGTGGTAGAACAGTCAAAAAAATCCCACAAGCACCTCCCCTTTTTCTCTCGCATTAATAATAAAATAATAAACTGTTTATTTATAGCCCGCTTTTCCTGGGAGATCAAAGCAAGTTACAACAGAGTACTACACAATGTACAATCTACAAACAGTATTCATATAAAAACCACAACAATACATCAGATTAATTAAAACAGAGTAAAAAGTTACAAGGTTAAAGCAACAATGATGTTCAGTGAAATCACTAACCATCAAAAACGTCTTCATTACACCCCAAATCTGCTTCCTGTGGCAGTAGCATCAGTCTGCCCAATGAAGGGCTGGTCCTGGTCCTGAGCAAACCCTGCCAATACTTTCCCTATATTTTAAAAAAATATTTGTCTCTCATCTATACAGAGGAGCCCTGTTGCAAATTTTTTCTCTAAATATTTGCCCCTTTTTTGTTTGTGGCAGCTGCCATTCCCTCCCAAAATGCCCTAGAAAGACTGCAAAGCATCTGAAAAGAAAAGGAAAGGAAAATTTAAGTATAAAATGAGCTGTGCTACTGTTTCTACTACTATGAACCCCACCCCTGAAAAACTTCATTTCCCTAAAGTAGTCACTCCCGCCGCCCATAAATAAGGTGTAGTATTACCTGAGGCCATTTGCACAAAAGCCCTAGAAGCAGGTATAGGACAGTGTAAAGCAGAGGTCTCAAGCATGCTTTTATTGCAGAGGGCAAAAATGGCAAGTTTGTATACAGTAAGAAACTGTTCATCTCTTGTAAAACACACACAGACCTACGTTCTAACATATTTCTTTCTCTCTTGTTTTACCAAAGTGTCTGAGGATAGGTTCTTATGTAGTATGAAGATGTGTCAGGATATCAGAGCTTTCCCCCATAGGCAGGTGGTGGTGGTCTTGGATGTCTCAAGTTTAAGGTAGAAGCCGACAGGCCATCCTTGGAGGAAACTGGAAATAGCCACCCAGAAGACTCTAGCTAAACTCTTTTTTGTTCAAAACCTAAGAGGTTGTGTGATCTCTCCACCTCAAACCATATGTAGTATGTACTCAAAAAGTGACTTAACCAATGGACAAAAATATTGTCAGTATAACATACTGGAAGATAGGCACTGAGTAAAACAGTCATTTAGGCATGGAGGGAAAAGATTCTTATCCAGAGGCAAACTAGAAAAATTGATTTTAAAAAATCCAGTCTCAAGAGATCAATATACAAAGACATGAAGTCTAAAAAACAAACAAACCTCTCCCTCCTAAAGGAATGGGTGCTAGACATGTGTTAGTAGGCTTCAGAAGTCAAAATATCAATTTCCAAAATCAAATCTAGGAGATCTAGGAAGCATACATCTAGCCTCCCTAGGTTCCACAAACTTGCTGTCGGAGAAAACATTAAGACCAAGAATTTATCCTGAAACAATAAACTCCTTGTTGGAAGGATATCATAAAGAAACTCTCAGGGAGCTGAGGTTCTATCCATTTAACATGATTTTTAAAAAGAAAACAAAAACCCTTTCACCCTCTTGACTTAACGGAGCAATTTAATATGTCTTAGAGTACAGTGGTGCCTCGGGTTACGAAAATAATTCGTTCCGCGGCCGCTTTCGTAACCCGAAAAGCCTTCGTAAGCCGAATTGCCATAGGCGCTAATGGGGAAAAGCCGCGATTCCGTGCGAAAAAGCCGAAAAAAGCACCAAAAGTTTTTTCGTAACCCGAAAAAACATTCGTAACCCGGAACAATAATTCCCTATGGGATTTTTTCGTATCCCGAAAATTTCGTAAGCTGGGTATTTCGTATCCCGAGGTACCACTGTATCTATGAGATCAGGTTTTCTAAGATGCCAATCAGTAAACTGAATTTTAAAAAGTGTTCCATTTTCATACTAAATGAAGTTGATTTGCACTTACTATAGTCAAAAGCACACTGCAGAAATAATCCAGTTTGAGACCGTATTAACTGTCCTGGCTCAGGGCTATGGAATCCTGGGAATTGTAGTTTATCATGGCACTAGAGCTCTCTGACAGAGGTGACTAAATGTCTCACAAAACTGCAGCTTCCAAAATTTCCTAGCATTGAGCCAGGGCAGTTAAAGTAGTCTCAAACTGGATTATTTCTGCAGTATGTTTTGGTCTATGTTACCATCAGGACAAAATATGGAGAAGCAGAATGGTTTCCAATCAGCAAGAGGGTCAGGCATGACTGCATTTTACCAACCTATCTGTTTAACCTGTACACTGAGCAAATCATATGTAAAACAGGATTAGACTCAAAGGAAGGGACGTGAGAATTGGAGGAAGCAACATCAAAAATTTAAGGTATGTAGATGACACCATATTACTAGCAGAAAATAGCAAAGACTTTGCAAAATTACTGAGGAAAGTCAATAAAGGAAGTGCAAAGGCAAGTTTACACTTGAAAACAAAAACAATGACCACAGATAACTTTAAAGTAGACAATGAAAACACTGAAATAATTCAAGATTTTCCATATCTTGTCTTAGTCATTAATCAGAATGAAGATGACTAGGACTTGGAAGGAAAGCTATGAAGGAACTAGACAAGATCCTGAATTGTAAAGATACTAAAGTTAGGATTGTCCATGCCACTGTATTTCCAATTTTTATGCATGGTTGTGAAACCTGGACAGTGACGAAAGCTGAGAGGAAGAAAATCAACTTGAAATGTAATCCTGGAATAGAGTTCTACAAAGACAAAAAAAAATTGCGCAAATCAAGCCTGAATTTAGATAGCTGGGTATGTTTAGCCTGGAGAAGAGAAAGTTCAGTGATGATATTTGAAAGGATGTCATACTGAAGATGGAGTAGCTCCAGAGAATAGGATCCGGAGCAATGGATTCAAACTAAAGGAAGATTGCACCTCAACATTAGGAAGCACTTCTTGACAGTAAGAGCTGTTCGATCGAACATGCTCCCTTGGAAGATGGTGTAGTCTCCTTCTTTGGAATTTTTAAACAGAGGCTGGATGGCTATTTGTTGGGGGTGTTTTGATGGATTATTCCTGCATGGAAGGGGATAGGATTTGGTGGCCCCTGGGGTCTCTTCCAACTCTATGATTTTAACTCTCCCTAGAAGCCAGGATGACTATACTGAAACTATTGATCTTTGGACATATGAGAAGACATGACTTACTAGAAAAGACAATGCTTGGTAAGGTAGAAGACAGAAGAAAAAGAGGAAGATCTCATAATAGATGGATAGAATCAACCAAGGATGCCATGGCCCTGTGTTTGCAAGACCTGTTGATGACAGAGTGACTTGGAGGTCTCATTCACAGGGTCACCATACGCTAAAGTAAACTTGACAGCAGCTAACAACAACAAATATTAGCATCCATTAAGGCTACTTTTTGTGTTGATGGTTAGCAAAACAAATCCAACCCCTTTAAAATGGACTCCGGGCAAGCCAAAGGGGTTAAACATTAGGAATATCATGGTTGATATTCACTCATATACAACACCCTCAATTTTAAGAGATATTGAAGCATAATCCAAAATGGTGGTCTTAACATCAGAATCTCTGCTGTCTGGTTTACAATTAAAACAGATTGGCTTAATGAAGAACATGGCTGGAGAACTCTCTCTTTAGTAGGCATTCTTAACCATTTGGACCCTTATCAGAATGTCACAAAAACGATGGAACCCCTCCCCAGGAACCCCCCAACACACAATTTTCAAAGTACAGTAACAGGAAGACAATAACATTAAATAGTTCTTTAGTTTTGTGTCCAGTTTAGAGACACCCTAAAGCCAACTTATGGACTCTCTAGGGGTTCATGGACCACAGGTTTAGAATGTATGCTCTGTAGTGATGCCAGAGTTGTGGAGATCTCTCTCCAGGGAGTCTGTTAAGTTCTTGTCTTTCCCTTTTCAGACTATGCTTCAAAAATGTTCTTACTTCAGAAAATGTTTTATAATCTACCCATGTTTTTGCTGTTTTACTATGTTCTGCTGAATTTTAGTGTTATACACTCTTATTTGTGTGCATAAATGGTGTCTTGAAAATCTTCACCTTGTTCAAGGAAAGAGAAATTGGGAAGACCATTTAATCAGATTTATCATGGGTAGGAGAAAAATTCTAACAGGTTTCTTATAGAGGCCCAGCACACTGCTAGTGGCAGTAGCTTCATGCTTTCCCCACTAGGACTGAAGCAGTATCTGCACTGCAGAAATAATCCATTTTGACAGAACTTTAACTGTTATGCTCCATCCTATGGAATCTTGTGATTTGTAATTTAGTGAGATATTCAGCCTTTGCTGTCAGAGTGCTCTGGTGCCACTCCAGACTCCAAATCCCAGGATTCCATCGCACTGAGCCATGGCAGCTAAAGTAATGTCAAATTGGATTATTTCTGCAGTGTGGATCCAGTTTGAGATTATAAACCCAAGAAAAGAGGCTGATTGCATTTAAACTGCACTAGAAGTCTTTTTGGATAAAGAACACAGTAAAATGCTTTAATTTTTTAAAAGTGTGAGTTTAGGTGTTCGTTTTGCTGCAAGTGGCAGGAGCAGCAATTCTGTTGGCAGCCAGATGATTATTTTATACCTCTTGACCAAAACAGAAAGTAAAAACAGTAAGTAATATTCTGAAAAACTATGGGATCAGAAGGGGGAATCTGCTCAGCTGTACTCACAAAGACTGCTACCAAACTGCAGAAATAATGCAGTTTGTCATCACTTTAAATGCCATGGATCCATCCAATAGAACCCTGGGATTTGTAGTTTGTTGTGACACCAGAGCTCTCTGAGAGAGAAGGCTAAATACCTCAGAAATCTACAAATCTCAGAATTCCATAGCATTGAGCCATAGTAGTGAACATGGTGCCAAACTGCATTAATTCCACAGCATAGCTGAAGCCGGTGCTTCTACTGAAGTAAGCTGCTTCAAAAATTGAGTTTTAGATCATGGTATACAATGTTTCAATAATAAAGACTAGGATAATAAAAACATGTTTAAAAAGAATCACCATTTTAGATTAAAATTGCTATTTCCTTATCTTTCTTAATTTGCTGTGAATAGCTCACTGAAGGACTGTCTTCTCAAAATGTATTCTCTCAAGTAGAAAGCTTCCTGAGTGTTCCAGAGTTGGGGGCTATTGGGATTAGACCTTTTCCAGTCAGTGCATCCAGGCTCTGAACCTTTTGCCCATAGAATCATAGAGTTGGAAGAGACTGCAAGGGCCATCCAGTCCAACCCTTTGCCATGCAGGAAATCTCAATCAAAGCATCCCTAACAGATGGCCATCCAGCCTCTGTTTGAAGACCTCTAAGGAAGGAGACTCCACTACACTCCGAGGGAGTTTGTTCCACTGTCGAATAGCCCTTACTGTCAGGAAGTTTCTTCTAATGTTGAGGTGGAATCTCTTTTCCTGCAGCTTGCATCCACTGCTCTGGGTCCTAGTCTCTGGAGCAGCAGAAAACAAGCTTGCTCCCTCCTCAACATGACATCCCTTCAAATATTTAAACAGGGCTATCATATCACCTCTTAACCTTCTCTTCTCCAGGCTAAATATCCCCAGTTCTTTAAGTCGTTCCTCATAGGACATGGTTTCCAGACCACCATTTTAGTTGCCCTCCTTTGGACACGCTCCAGTTTTTCAACATCTTTTTTAAATTGTGGTGCCTAGAACGGGACACAATATTCCAGGTGGGGCCTGATCAGAGCAGAATAGAGTGGAACTATTACTTCCTTTGATCTAGACACTATACTTCTATTGATGCAGCCCAGGGAAGTCCATCTTCCTCCTTCTCTGATGGTCTTCTGTCATTATGTGAAAGCCTTCAGATTTGCTTGACTAAAACTTGCTTACTTTACTAACCATTCATCTGCTGCTGTTTCTCTCTCTCTTTTTTCTCTTGGAAAGAGGTCCTTTATGTATATGTAATGTACTGTTGCAACTCAAAATATTTCCAGAAGGCTCCTGAAACTGAACAGTTAGAAGGCACTGTGCAGGTAACCCACCTTTTTCGCCTTAATGGATTTTTCATAGTAAGAAAAAAGCCCATACCAGGGATGGAAAAACAAGGGTGAAAACAGTAAGTGAATGTAATTGTCTTTAGCACCTGTGAAATTTCAGTGAATGGCACAGGATAGTGATGTGATAAAAGATTTGTCTGGATCATCAGGTCATGCATTTTAATTGTATATTTTGTTATGTTTCACTTGTTTTGTTAGCCATTTTTTGAAAGGCAGGATATAAATGTTTTAGATAAAACTCTTGCTTCTGTTGCACTAATGATGTGCTACATTATCATGTAAGTGACATTTCTACTCTCTGTTCCATGATGAAATCTTAGTGTTCAAGTCAGAAGTAGGGGTTGCGTAGCCCTTCTGATATTGCTGGACTGCATGTTACAACAACCCCAGCAGCAGGAATGTTGGGAATTGCAACAACATCTGGAAGGCAGTATAGTTCCCATCTCATTTAAAGTTTGACACTGTGTGTGTAACACTGCCATATTACCTTCAACCTACACATGTTCACTATTTTCCTTCAGCTTGTTTCAGTAACAGAATGGTGTTCTTTGATCATACTAAATATGTATCTCATACAAAATGCTATTCTCCCCCTCACAAAACAAATCAATGGCTCCCCGCCCCCAAGACTATAGGATTTTGCTATGACAGAGATCACTTTCTGTTTATTTTATTTAGGTATTTCTAACATGTTTTTTAAGGTTAAAGCCTTCAAGGAATGGTTTACAACAGCTGTGATAATATAAATAGTTTGAAAATCAATAAATATTCAGTCAAACTCCTCTACATCAGGGTGAGCAACTGTGGAAGGCTACAGAACTGCATTGGTCTCCTGCTAGACCTCAGAGAGCCTCATCCTCTGCTTCCACATGCTCTCTAGATAAGCAGTTCCCAACCTGTGCTCCAAGGAGACCTTAGAGCTCAGGGTGCGCTTCCCAGGTGCTTCCCAGCCACTCCAGGAAAATGAAAGAAAGAAAAATTGAATGAGGTTAAATAAGTATATACTCTTATATATACACTCATCATTCCACATTTGTGGCTGACTTTTATGGATTTGATTATTCACAGATTTTATTAATATGTTCTCTTTAGGAATATCTAGGTCCACCAGCCAATTCTATGGTCAACTTTAACCAAAAGTCACACTGAAGGACCTAGAGATTAATTTAGGCCTGTTACAGACTGCCAAAATAAAGCTGCTTCGGGTCTCTTTGGAGGTATGCTGTTTAAATGATGCATGCATCCTAAGAATCCGGAAGCTGCACCAAAGCTGCACTCCAGTGCTTAGGAATGGAGTGTGGCTCTGGCGTGACCTCCGGACTCGTAGGACCCATGCATCATTTAAACAGCATACCTCCAAAGAGACCTGAAGCAGCTTTATTTTGGCAGTCTATAACAGGCCATAGAGAACATTCCATTAGGCATTTGTAGCTCCTCCAGTGCAATTCTAAGGTCAATGACTAGCACATGTTGACCACAGAGTTGTGCTGAAGCACCCAGAGATTCCTAGAGAGGTGTTCTCTCAGGTAAAAACATAGTGTTTTTGTTGTGTTTTTTCCACATTCATGGGGTTCCTGTGCCCTTGACCCCAACAAATATGGAGGGATGAGTGTACTCCTTCATGCCATTAACTTGTAAGATAGGGTAGGCCTCTTAGGGGCTTCACCATAGAAATATGGGCTCTGCAAGTCAAAAAGTTTGGGAATCCCTGCTCTTGAAGGTATGGGAGCATTTTTACCATATTTTCAGATTTTCCTGGGCCATTTTAGGACTAAGAGAGCCCCTTTTTAAACACAGTGTATGAAAGTAACCTGTTCATGCCCTGCTTAAAAAAAAAAAAGAAGCTTTTCTAGAGTCAAATTAATCCAGGTTCCCGCCATGTGGTGAAAATACCACCATGCCCCCAGAAGCCTGGAGGCCTCCATATATGGTGAAAATGTCTTCCCCCACACCTCAAAAACTACTGTGGGGCATTTTGAGCAAGAAATATAGACTCCCCCCCCATGAAACTCTGGGGGGGGGGGGCACAAGCAGCCTGTTGGTTACACTTTGCTCACTCTTCTCCTACATGTTCCCTTAGTGTCTCCCTGTTCTAATGTTCCAGGATACAATCATGTTAGAGAAGTTTGGGCAGTGGAGAACAAAAATCTGGAGTGGATCATCTCTGAGATTTTTTGAAGATGTTTGCTATGGTGCACAGGCCTTAACAAATTAGAAACAGATGAACATAGGTCTTTGAGATATAGGATTCATCTCAGGTTCCATGTCAAACAAGAGCTGAGGAGTAAAGTGCCAATCAAGGCATAATACATAATGCTGCCACTCATATCTTAGCCTGACTTGGAACTCATTCCATTGGAGCCCACTGGCTGCCTGGGTGGAGAGAGCTGCCCATGACCTTACGAAAATTTCTTAACTGAGCTGTCTATTCTGTAGCTCCAGTGGTTCACCATATACACAAAAATCAAAGGAGTTCTGGGTACTGCTACAAATAGAAATTTGAAGACAATGTCGATTTGCAAGTTATACTACCCTCCCCCCTTGTCTGGCAACTCAGTTTTCTCTCCCCAATCCTTCCTTCTGATGTAGCACACTGCCTCTCTGATACACTTATTTATCTTGACTACTGGAAATGACTGAAAGCTCAGCAATGCAGTTGCTGAAAGAGATGCCAGACTAATCACTCCCTCTCAGAGCTGAAATTTGGTTGGTGGGGGGAAATGTATCAACTCAGAGAGTATGACGAATCTTCCCTTCCTCATATTCTTTGTGTTTCTACAGTTGCTCCCCAAAATATCTCACCCACCACAGTAACATACTGAAATCAACTGCAATTTACTGGACTAAGTATTAAATTCATATTGGCCAAACACAGGCTTGCTTATTTTCAAAAGGTATACATTCTCCCCCCAGCAATGCTTCTAGGGTGTTTACCAAAAGTAAGTACAACAGCAAATTACAACAATGTTACATTCTGGGGCAATAATAATGTTTAAACCTGGCACCAGAAACAAAATAATACTGGTGCCTGCAAAATTTCAGGTTGGAATTCAAATATGATTTACATACACAAGTCCTCCTTTTTTGGTTAGTAGTACCATTGGTCACTTTGTGACAACCATTCAGAACATCCACTTCCATTCCTGAAGAGGAGACTGTAAGTTTCTTCAGTTATTTGAATGGATACCTACCAGTAGAGTGAATTCCAAGAGACCACTGTACTTACCTATACATCACTATCTCAAAAGATCTGATGTCACAGAATCCAATGTATCAAAACTGGCTGAAATCTCACTATATAATGAAAAATTAAATATGCAAGCTTCTTTTTCTGCTCTATATTTGTTCCCTACCCTCCATAACATTTTTTAAACCTGGTGTAGGAAAAATACAAGAGCCAGCTTGGCGTAGTGGTTTGAGGATTGGACTACAACTTGGGAGACTAGGGTTCAATTCCCTGCTAGACCATGGAAACTCACCAGGTAACTCTGGCAAGTCGCACATATTCAGCCCTAGAACATTCCTCAATAGGGTTGCCATAAGCAAGAAATTACTTGAAAGCAAACAAGAACAAAGGGGAAAAATACAGAGTCCATTCTATCATATGTCCAATTAATATAAGATAAGAGGTTCATAAAGGGCAATCCATTTTATTAGTATATAATTATCACAGGGATATTTGTGTTTAGAAGCTAATGGGCAAAAGTTGCCAAATGTGTACAACTGTGACAGAACACAGATAATATTTTTAGAGATGATGGTACATACATTTGTCATTCGCTCTCTCATAAACCTTGGAAAATATATCCGAACAGACAAACCAAAATAAAGCTGCTTTGGGTCACTTTGGAAGTATGCTGTTTAAATGCTGCATGAATCCTAAGAAGCCATCCTAAGGACTGGAGCACGGCTTTGGTGCAGCTTCTGGCCTTTTAAGATGCGTGTGTCATTTAAACAGCATACCTCCAAAGTGACCCAAAGCAGCTTTATTTTGGTCTGTCTGTTCGGGCCCATATATTAACAAGTCTCCAGCAGAAGCATATCTTTAGGTTCCATTCCCAGGATGCCATTTTGTGGTGCCTGAAACTTGCCAAATATTTCACCAAATCCCCATATTCAAATAAAATGTGTGTGCGTGTATACACACACACACATAAATTCAGCCCAATTTCAGATTCAACCCACACAAACTACATAAAGTATGTTGTGTGGTTCGGTTCCCCTTACCACTCATTACTTTCCACAATCCAGAACCTCCAAGAAAATTGTTGAAAACACCTTTTTGCTGGATTCTGAAACCAGAAGGATAATGCTACCACTTCCAGTCCAAGGAGGCCTGTCCAAGGA
This sequence comes from Sceloporus undulatus, assembly GCF_019175285.1. NCBI lineage: Eukaryota > Metazoa > Chordata > Lepidosauria > Squamata > Phrynosomatidae > Sceloporus > Sceloporus undulatus. The sequence goes on along the minus strand of NC_056525.1, from coordinate 44,783,930 downwards.
GGTGATTCTATCCCCTTTTGCAGATGCCTGCCCCTTGACTATATCTTCATGAGACACACATGCTTACTTTTGCTCTTGGAATGCTACTATGCATATTATAGGCATTTTTTTTTTAAAAAAAAATTACATTATTCTGTCCCATGGCCCATTTTGGTGGCATAATAACTCCACTCCAAAATAGCTGCTTGCTTAGATAATCATTTAGATGTGTAGTGGAATAAAAAGAAATAAAGGAATAAAAGGTATGTTAAAATTACTCCAAAATATGGAACTCATTCAGGAATTGGTATCCTTTCTGTTTGAGCCACTAATTTCCACAAAGATTCAAGACTCAAAAGGATTCTGCATAGCCTGTGTTGGGCTGGGCTACTGTCATATATAGTTTGGCACTTGGATGATTGACAGAATAGTATCTTCTATAGTTTCAAAATATTTCAGAAGGCACCATGTCTCCACCTCCCACCTTCCCTCTCTCCATTAGGTTCCACAAAAACTGTGTTGATATTTTTTCAATCAGATAGTCTTGTATGTATAGCAAGATATTTGCACATTTTGAAATTAAAGAAACTCTTCAATATATTTCCAGTCCAGTGTTTACATTTATTGACTGACTAATACAAATAACTTTGGTACATCAAGCAGTGTGACACTGATTCACAAAGCATACAAATGATTTTCCTCCAGAGTAGTTTGACTGTGAAAACTTGCTTCTGTTACAGTAGTAGGACACTTTATTTCATTCTTGACAAAGGAGAGCAGCTCCACATCTCATGGGATTTGATTCACAGGAGAAATGATAACGGAAAGCTACGAGGTCCCAGCTGAAGTCAGAAGTGTCTCCAACATCACTGGTCTTCAGAGCTTTGTCCAGAGTAGTTTAAAAACATATGGTTGCTACTACTTCTTAGGGAACAAACTCCATAGCCCACCGACCAAAGTTTTGTCTACAGACAGACTTGTACCATTTTGACTAGTGGATTGAATGTAAATGTATGCAAAACCATATGACTGCTGAGATTTTAATCATGTTTATCTGAAAGAGGTGTAAGCTAAAACTAACACAGGGACATCCACACAGGGATGCTTTATTTATATAGTATTTCCTAAAAGAACAGGTTTGCTGGAGATAATGCCCTAGTTCATGACATCAAGCAGAGTTCCCTTGTAGATTAAAAAAAGAAAAGCAAACAGTATGGGTTCTGTTTAGCACCAATCCTTCCTCTTACAAGAAATGAAGAGATGGCCTCTGCTGTAACTCTTCCTCACCATGCAGTTTTGTAGCCATATCTGTTTGCAACCTGGAATCTCCCTAGCTTAGCATATCCATTCTCACTTTTCCTACACAGAAATTGAGCAAGGTGCTGTTCCTTAAGTGCAAACCCAATCCTATTTCCAGTATTCCATTTGCTTCACCGGTTTCTTAGCTGATCGTATGAGCCCAATATTTATCAAATTCCCAGTATGATTTAGTCAGAGGATAGTACTTTGTACTCACATCATCAAGCCTCCTATCAGTGCCCAAGGCAAGCAGGTTGTTGAATTCTCTCTCCATCACCTGCCGTGCCTGAAAATAACATCAGATAAGCCAAAAAACAGTAATATATCAAAAGGAAATAATCCTGAAAACTGCTGTAGCACCATCTGACGTATCTCACATTTATTTACAAAAGAATTCGCATATGGACTTTCCATTTCAATGATACATAGTATAAGTCAATTACAGTATAATCATCATTCTTCTATGAAAGAAATAAGAATGAATTAAATTTCTGGGTGACCTTTCAGGGAGCAAACAGGAGAGGGTCATTTACTTTCATGCCTTGAACATAGCCTTCTCAGAGCATGAACTGGCTGAAATGAGAAACAAAATACTAGACTACATAGATCATTTGTTCATTTAATTAAAATGTTCTGACCTGTTTCACTGGTAGGAATCAAACAAGCAAGGAAAGATGAGAGGCCAAGTACTATAATCAGCAGAGGAATGGAGAAGAGGGGAAAGCAGAGAAAAGGAGGAAGCACAACTTTGTTTCCAAGTTGCTATGCCTTCTTAGTACATTCAGGAGTAGGGTGGGGTGCTCAATCAATGTCGCTGCTTCAGTTTCCCTCACAAAAGCAGTACAAAGAAGACCTAGGAAAAATGGTGGCTAGGAAAGAAAAGCAGCTGTGGTGATGGTAATGAGCAAGTGTTGCCATCACCAGCTATGCCTGCAGAGCGCTTGGAGGGGGAAAAGAGGTGTCTCCCCTCCAGTCACTGCTTCCCCACCAAAGATAGTTCAGTTGTTGATATGGTGAATGCAAAAAAATGATAGCTTGTCTGTCTTTGTGCTAGTTCCCCCTCTTTGTGGTAGTTTGATGTTTGCCAGTCAAATAGGTCTGAACTTTTCAAAAAAGGAATGAAGGAAGGGACATTTTACATCAGGCTTTACTCTTTAAC
>NC_056525.1:44725067-44781483 GCF_019175285.1 Sceloporus undulatus | reverse complement strand
AGGAAGGAAGGAAGGAAGGAAGGAAGGAAGGAAGGAAGGAAGGAAGGAAGGGAAGGACTATACTTCTGATCCTGAAGCCAAGTAAGAAGCAAATCCAAGATTTAATGTGCACATCAATGCCTGTTTATTAGGAAGTAAGTTCCACAAGTTAGCCACTGTTTGTGAGATAATGAAGAGCAAGTTTGAGAAAAGTACTAAGACAGTCACATGGAGAGTATTATTTTAAAAATCTGTAATACTATTATTTAATTGTTTAATTAATAAATAAAATTATGAAAATCAAAATGCAAATGAAAGGTTGGGGCTCAAATGTACAGTCAGCTGGAAAAATGGCCGCTTGGTCTGCTACTGTTGTCTTCTTACATTAATTCATAAAAGCAAAACTCTTTTGATTATGAGGATATGGAAGAAATCCTTACTACATGGCATAAAACACCAAGGCTCTGGGACAAGTGTACTGCTACAGGATTAATCCCATGCCTGCTTCTACAAGATTAAAGTTAGATCTAATTTTCATGAGTTCCTGAGCATTGTAGGTATGGATTTTTGAAAAAGGGGTGAATCTTAGAGGTTAGTTCAAAGTGGCACTAGCAGATGTGAGGGTGGCCACTGTTTGGACAGCTACCCACTTTTAACATTTCAGTGACTGGTTCTCCAACATCTTTTTACTGAGAGGTAGGAAGCAAATAGAACAATGGTTCAAAAACTGGAAGAACAATAATATAGAAAAGGAAAAAATATATGCAATTTGAACAAATAATTCAGAAAGGAAAAAAAATTAGAGGAAAATTAAAATATGAAAGGAATAATTAGCAAAATTTATAAAATATTAATGGAAAATAAAAGAAAAAATAAACCAAAATATTTGGGAAAAGATATGGGAAGAAGAATTAGGATGTAAATTTTATGAAAATGAATGGAATAAAATTTGGGAACAAAGACATCGGAAAAATCTATCGGTACGAATTAAGGAAAATTATTATAAACTGATCTGGAAATGGTACTTAACACTTCTTTTTACTGAGAGGTAGGAAGCCTGGAGAACAGAGGAAACATTAATGTGTGTGACTGGGCTGTGTGACTGAAAGCAAAAACATCTGGACTAGTCTGTTTAGTTGTAAATAAAATGTTGGTAAAATAAATAGAAAGTGGGAGGGGGGAGGCAAGGAAGATACCTGGATAAAATTAGGGAATTACTAGAATGGTACAGGATACAGCTAAATTAATGGAAAGCAGGTGATGTGTAAAGAGTGAAGCAGAAGTTGAATATTATAAAAGTTTACAAGAACTCTTATTTTTCACAGTGGCTTGAATTGCATCTTTAGACAGAAACATGTAAACTTTACCCCATTGTGGGAGAAAGGCAGGATATAAATCTTTGAAATAAATAAATATATATATTTGTAAACATCAGTGCAAATATTTCTTCCTACCTGAGTGTTTTGAGTTGGTATTTGTAACACAAGTGCCAGACTATTATAATCAAAATTTTCATCCAAAGCTATGAGTGCTCCATGGACTCCACTCTCAATAATGTTGTTGGCATACTCTCTAAGCCCAATAGATTGAATCCAGTGAATTACTTGATCATTGGTCCAGACTAATACATCTAGAAGACAGTGGAGTCATATATTCAGGACAAATGCAACTACCATTGGGAATATTTAAGCTCAGTAAATTCCTTGGTAGGAAAAAATGTTTTGGCATCTGTAATACAGTGGACCCTTGTTATACGCTGGGGTTTGGTTTCAAGATCCCCCGTGGATAACAAAATCCGTGGATGCTCAAGTCCCATTAAATATAATGACATAGTAAACTGGTGTCCCTTATAAAAAATGGAAAATCAAGGTTTGATATTTGAAATTTATACTTTTTTTGAAATCTGTGTATAAAAAGGGCCAACTGTATAAGCAATAAGGTTAAAGAATGACAGTCCAGCTTGTGTAAACAAATAGCTCATAGGGTTTCCAACAGTTTATCCCTGAGAAAATAAACATTGCTCCTCAACCTCTACAGTTTCAGCACACTCATTTGTTTAGTGCCATATATGAAACTCAAGATATCTGGTTCAAGACTTTAGCACTATCATCCAGGAGTAAAAAACAGAGAGGAGAAGGGCAGTGATCAAAACAAACCAACAACTTTCATGTGGCACAGAAGAAACTTCAAATTAGTGCCAAACACACTTTGCTGGGATGACCATTCAATACGAAGAGGTTGTTCCTGGATCAAACTTGGCTAGCTTGAGATGGTAGGAAGACCTGGAGGAGGTTTTTTGAGAAAGAACTACCAGATAGGTTTAAGTGGCAAAATACACTACCATTAGACAGCTAACCTATGTAATCAGGAATATTTACTTCATTTACTAGCAGATAAACAATTAATCAAAAATTATTTTATTAACAAATAACAACCTTTTTATATGTTTAGAAACTTGAAATTACTGGTTCTAGGGGAAGGAGCTGTCAACCAAAATTCTCCTTTCAGATCATCTCTTTAATGAAGATAACTTTGGGAGAATTTTTATATGCCAAATAAAAGTAAAAAACAAAACAAAATCCCTGCAAGAACAAAGGAGCACGACATAACAAAGGAGACATTGGGGAAAAGGACCAATGAAGCAATGAATTCTGGAAATATTATGAACTTTTAGTATACATTATGTACAGATTAAAATTTTACTGAAAAATTATTGATTAGAACATTTCTAGAAGTTAAGGAGGTAGATGGGATATCAACTTCCTGTCCTAACAACTGAAAAGGTCGACTCTGAAAACAGCATTGATCACATTTCAAGAAGCGGCAGGGAGAATGGGATGAAACTTTGTTAAGTTTTATGGAATGATTGTTTTGCATTTGCAATGGGCTGCACTGTTACTTACCTTTAATTTCATGGTGGCTTTCTTCCCGCCTCCTCTCCAGCTCCTTTCTATCATAATTCAGTCTCTTCAGGCACATAATACCATACTGTAGGCTTGTTCTGCAACAATATGAAACATCACTTATTTCAAGGCATTTCATACAAAAGCTCCATGTCCCATTTGAAACATGAATTAAATAATGCAGTGTATCAATCTTAGATCATTGTATAATCCACAACCCTAAGTGTTGCTCTGTCCCCCTGTTCAATTATGCTGAGGAAAAAGTCTTCGTTATCAATAGATTTTTCAAATCACCTCCAATTCCATGTTGTTGTTGAATTTTAGTCTGTGGAAAAAAATATGCTACTGATTCAATTCATCTCATTAATCTTGAATTTGTAATAATTCTAGAAACACTGCAATAAACTTGACATTGACTAAAGGAAGTGAAATCAATTCAGATTAGAGAGAGAGAAAAGGAAAAAGGGAAAAAAGGAAAACAAGGCAATTTATTTCTCTGCAAGAGGACTCTTGCTCCACTGAGATGAGACATGTTCTAAAAAAAACCATTCCCTTACCGATGGAAACTGTCCACCATCTTCAGGTGAACTCGAAGATCTTTCTTAGTCAAATGATCCAACATTCGTGCATCTACAAGACACTCCATGAAGTAGCTGCGATACTGTGGGAGACCTAGGCTAGGAAGCCATTCATTCCCTATCCACTCATGATTCATGTCCCCATAAGCCAGGGTCTGTTAAAGTAAAAAAATAATATAAACACATAACTATCAGAAGCAATGACAGAATCCTAACTGGGTATATCAGAAATGGAATTTAGAAATGGCCATTAGCAAATGTATTGAAGCCTCATGTCTTGGATTTGGGGGGGGGGGGGATCACTATTCATACTACTCATACTATTATGATCATTAATCATGTCACAGGGTAAGACCCAGGCAGTATACTACATAGCCGATTTGATTGCCATTTTCTCTGGAGTAGTTCCACTGAAAGAAACTGTAATCAGATTTGAAGTATAGTTTGAACAATATTTTTCAAATATATATTTTGACATACAACTGGTGATTGCAAAGCTGTTCCCATCAAATGTTATTCAAGATTCCATAATGTACTTTGCAAAAAGAGGCCTTGAAGAAAATTTACAAAATGGACTACACATACTTGCAAATCTAGGCCCTGAGGGAATAGAGGTGATTATTCTTACAGTGGCAGTGAATGGAACATTGGCTGCTTACCATCATGTAAGTTACAGCACAATTAAAAAACCTTAACTACAAATAAAATAAAGAACACGTGGGCTTCATTTTCAGCCCCTTGGGCAGATATACATCACTATTTCACAAGAAGTGAAATCTACAGCGCTATATAAATAATAATAATAATAATGTAATGCTGCAAATTGTTGTACAGATTCCTGCGCATAAATTCATTGACCAAAAACAGCCAATAGTGTATGGAAGTTTGAAGGCTTTATGCAATGGGATTCCTTACCATGCTTAAATACAGTAACAATAGGTCAAAATGCTATGAAAATCTTAGTAAAAGGTATGGAAATTAAAGTTTGGTAAATATCCTTATAAAATCTAGTTCCACTCTGGGGCAAAGCAAATGGCACAAAAGGTCCATGCTTGCCACCGTTTGCCCCAGGACCATGGCAGCTTCACATGCTCAACCTCGATCAGGATCACTGCCACAGTCCTGAACCAGGCGCCAAAAAGGAGCACTACCTTACTGCTCCTTTTTGTGCCGATTCTTTGGGAAAGAGCAGTGCCTGGGGTGGTTTCCAGCTGCATTCGAGGTGTGTGTCATCTGAACACCATGCCCCCAACACAGCCCAACAGCAGCCCCTGTGGGTTGTCTGAGACCCTAATTTGCTTTTACACTATCCAGTAAGAGAAAATTAATATGTGAAAACCAGACATGACTTTATTAAGTTTCCTCTTACTCGACTAAAAGGGTAATACTGTATCTGGAAAGGAAAATTAAAGAATAAAGCTATAGGCATTTGCTTCCAATGCAGAGGAACAAATGAAGGTTTAGAGGAGTGCAGAATCTGGCTAAGAACAACACCTGCTGAAATTAAGAAGAGAAATAGAAGTAAATCATCAAAGCAGTTGTGCATGTTTTGTAATACTGTAGTGTTAACAGAACCACGTGGAGGGTTGTGTAGGACCTCAGCTGTTCCCCCCAAGAAAAAAACAGTTACATCCTGTACTTTTTTCCATTTGAAAACTACATCAGGTACCTAGAAAGGAAGGGTAAGACAGCTTAAGAGCATTTTGTATCTGTTTTCAAAGATCACTCAATGATACACATTCAGGAATTTCTTCAAGTGCTCCAACAATTCAGGTGATCTGAATATCATAGAGCAGCTCAATTTTGTCAGGTTCAGCCAATTCTCATAACTCTGTGTTCCCAAATACAATTTAAAAAACACACACAATATAACGCAGAACTCTCACCTGTGCCCAACTGCCCTCTTCAGTGTCCTACATGTAACAATGCAGCATGTCAACAAAATAACAAACGAAGTCAGTTATCACCATGCTGAGTGACAATATTTCAGATAAAAGTAGCCTTTGTATGTAATAAGACAAAATAATCAGGAGAGTTTCACAAAGAGTATCCCCACCACACAATTAAATGAATAGTGAAGGAATAGCAAATTGCCAAAATCTGATAGGTGATTATGCTTCTTACTTTTATACCTGTATGAGCTATGGAATCTACCCTATGAGGTACTTTTGTTGTTGTGGGTCTTCATTTCTGACTGATGGTGACTCTAAGGTAACCCTATCATGAGGTTTTCTTGGCAAGATTTCTTCAGAGGGGGTTTGCCATTGCTTTCCCCTGAGGCTGAGAGCCTGTGACTTGCCCAAGATCACCCAATGGGTTTCATGGCCAAACTGGGAATCAGACCCTGGTCTCCAGAACTGTAGAATTAAAAAGATTGTATGTACAGCGCTGTGTACATTTACAGCGCTTTATAAATAAATAAATAATAATAATACCTTCTACTTAAACAAGAGAAACAAAACTGCCAATTGACACCCACTAGTCTGGGAAAAACAAAAACAAATATTGGATGGGCAAACTTCACAGTAACTAGCCATCCAGCACTCAGACATAGATTAAAGAGTGCCTTTACTAGAACATGTCAGCTACCATGGACACAGGGTGGATTTTTGAATATTCATTAGTTATTTTCACCTTATAGAAAGTGTCACAGCTGTTTATTATGTCAGCAATTTATACCCTTACCTATTCGTGATTTTGAGAATTCCTAAGAAAGTTTTAAAAAACAATTAGTTTGGCTCTTGAACAACATTATCAGTATCTCAAATAAAAAAAAATTCTTATTCATACCAAAGGAGTCAATCATTTAGTTAAATTTGAACCAGCCTCTTATCATGTGTAAACTATGGCTCTTATCACATGGAAAGACTTACGCGGCCAAAACATTGCTGAACTGTTGCAGAAGCACGAAGATGGGATTGTCCATCGTGCTTCTAAAACGTAATTTAGGATTCCCGCTTTCCTTCCGTCGACGAAGCATGCACAGAGAAGCCCTCTTTGTCAATGGAAGGAAAGTGGGAAGCCTCAATTACGTTTTAGAAGTGCGATGGACAATCCCACCACCTTCGCGCTTCTGCAACAGTTCGGCAACGTTTTGGCCAATTATCCTCACTCGAGGCTTTTAAAAAGGCGACAAAAACCTTTCTCTTCTGGCAGGCCTTCCCCAATTGATAATGTCCAGAACCATTTGAATCCCCCTCCTTTTATTATTTTCTTTTTATTATTTTTCTTATTTGCGGTTTATTTTTGTTTTTAATTTTTGATGTATTGTTATGTGCTTTTTAACCATGTTTTACTGTTTAATTTTATAGTTGGGAGGGAGGGTTAGGATGGGGTCTTGTGGGGCTTGTTGTTTTTATTATTGTGTATTGTATGAACTTTGTTGTTACTCGCTTTGATCCTCAAAGCGGAAGAGGCGGGATATAAATAAATATTTATTATTGTTGTTGTTGTTGTTGTAAGTCCCTCCATGTGATAAGATTCTATGGCCTGTTACAGACTGCCAAAATAAAGCTGCTTCGGGTCTCTTTGGAGGTATGCTGTTTAAATGATGCATGCATCCTAAGAATCCGGAAGCTGCACCAAAGCTGCACTCCAGTGCTTAGGAATGGAGTGTGGCTTTGGCGCGACCTCCGGACTCTGCATCATTTAAATAGCGTACCTCCAAAGAGACCCGAAGCAGCTTTATTTTGGCAGTCTGTAACAGGCCTATGTTACAAAAACCATAAAGTGCAAGTATATTTGGTCAAAAGCCTTCTACTTTGATCAGGTGTATAATGATTTCTCTGTCAATTTTTGATGAGGATGAGGACAAGTTATGAAAACGAAAATATTACACGGGAAACACTTACCGTTTTGGTTGAAGTTGCCATTGTTTCCATTTCTTCGTGTGTGACCCATACATTTCCAGATGACTGGTCAGATAAAGGCATGGGAAGCAGGGAATATGAATCAGATGAAGGAAGGAATTATCAGTAAAACATTTCACTGTGACAATCATCTGGGCATAGTTTTCAGTGGCTCTAGCAACGAGAATGACATCATGAAAAGACATTCTCAGTCTGTACCAGTGATTCCCAAACTTTGATCATCCAGGCATTTTGGACTTCAACTTTCAGGACTCCTGGACTTTGGTTGTGGTGGCTGGGGGTTCTGGGAGTAGAAGTCCAAAATACCTGGGAGTTTGGGAATCTCCAATTTATATTATTAAAGAGCAATGCCTTTAATTCTAAATATACAGAGTTTCTAAAGGAAAAAAATTGTGGCATCTGAAATAAAGACGATTTTTGCTCTAAAGCAACCTGGATGGAAATGACTGAAGATATCATATTAAAAGCCCTACAACTTAGCCTATTTTCTTCATGCCAAACTTTTCAGTCTATTTTCTTCATGGTCAACTTTTCAGTTCACTTAATCTTTCTGCTTGTCTCATATTCCTGGGTTGCCTTGTTGTGGCCCTCCTCCTTCAGAAAAAAAAAAGGGGGGGGGAATATGCAAGTACCTGCTTTTCCATGTATCTGTGCCTGCTGACACTTCTCTAACAACTAGCAAGGAACTCAAAGGAAAGATATGACCGAACTGCTGGGAGAGCTATTTTAAAACTGGCTGCTAACAAAGATAATGGTAGGGGTAATGGGTAACACCTTTGAGCCATTTTACAAAACCATCTTGAAGGGCAGGCCACAGACCCCCAACTACAATTCAGCAAATAAACATGCTAATATAAATCAAGCAAAACCCCTAGCCCATTTTGGTGGTCTGGGGGCAGCCTAGCGGGCATGCTTTGGGTGGGGAAACATAATAGAGATCAGGGAAGAGTCTCTTTATTCAACGTTTAACTCACTTGATTGTTCCTACAAATGGTGGCAGCTTCGAATGGCCCAGCAATGGGACTCAGATGGCAGCATTCAGGTCCCAAGGTCAGCCCTTTTCTCTTTGGCCAAGCGTACCAGGGCCCATTGTTGCCCACCCAGAGCAAACCTATGAGCAAAGCAAGAAGCCATCGAAGAGGCAGGGCTATGACCTGGCAAGTTCCTCTGAGGCTTAGGGGAAGCTCTCGTGACAGGGGTGTGGAGAGGATAGGTGAATGTTAAGCCCCAGTGGCACTGCAGACTGTCCAGGGCAGTCCTCACTCCTTCACTGCGATCAGATTAAGATTATTAAAGATTAAAATTTGAGAGGAGGGTGGTCTTAGGAAAGGCAACACCTGCAGCTGAATCAGAAGAGCAACAGACTATCTGTCTCTCCAACACTATGACACATGTTAGTGGGAGGCATCTGTGTGTGTATGTGTGTGCATGTGTCAACAATGAAAAGGGTCAGGAATAATGTCTTGGAGAAGACAGTGTGTGGGCATTCCCAAACGCTGTGTGTGGTACAGTTTTAGCACAAACAGATGCTGTACTCCCAAATGGTTCCGAAAGTGCAAAGGAAAGAGAGTAATCCCAATTAAAAATCATTTTTGCAAATAACACAACTGTAGTAGGAGTGGAGCTTCATGTGATAAGCCTCTAAATTTACTTCGATCAGTTTTGGGCTTCACCTGAGGAATACAACTTTCCATATTTTCTGAGAGATACATGGAGAATGAAGTGCTGTACAGAACTCTGCTTTTGAGCTCAAACCTGCACTTGTGTGTTTCTTCAAAAATTTCTGGGTTTGGGTTCAGTTCTTCCTCATGAGTGTAGAGTACAAATTGCAGTCTTAACATTAAATAAGGCTGGAAAGACTAGTTTACTAATCACATGAAGTACTTACTGTCCTTGAGGTGGGTGGAGCTGATGGGCTTGTTAGCGACACCATTTCTTGAATTGCAAGGCGCAGTTTTAATCGGTGAAGTGCATTGCTAATACCAATCTCTCTTTGTATCTCTGTATCTGACAAGGCAGACATTATAGCACCACTCTTCACATTTGCTCTGCATGCTGCGACATACCAGGCAGGCATACCCACCCAAAGCTACAACATAAGAGGTCACAGATGAATTTGTGTTTACATCTCCAGACATGTTAGCTATAGTTTTGGATGAGAGACAAAATCCTTCAACTTTCTTAAACCAGATAGTTTAGATGCTCACAGACCTTTAGTTAAGTTGGGGAGAAATGAATACTGATATCTCCCTACCATGGTAGTAGCCCAGTAATGTATATGACATTGCTAGTTTAATAAATTAAAAACCTAATACAAAAAAGAAATGCAGTTTTATGACAAGAAAAAAAAAACACATCTTGCTATTTGCAGCTGTCTCCACTAGTCCAATGCAAGTAAAATGTTGAAACTGAAATGGACGAAACAAAAAGCATTTTCATCTAATTAGCTTCACACACACCATTCCTGCCATTTTTTCCTGCTTGAAAAACTAGATAAGACCATGTAGATAGATGCCCACCTATCCTTTCATGAATTAAAACAAATAACACTTTAAACCAAATTCAAACATCAAATCTAAATTTTAATCATACAAGAAGTACATTATTATCATGAATATTATTCAATAAGTATCCTATGTCAGCCATATCAAAACACATTCAACCTGTCTGTGACAGTAATGATCATACTTTTGGAAACCAGTCTATTATAAAATATTACCACTCTGCCCTTAAAAAACATAAAAGCATTTTGACAAAAACTCTCTGCAGTTCTTCCTAATTTGGTGTCATCTGCAAATATTTATGCCAAAATATAGACCCAAACATTATACACAGTCAGTGTGGCACTTCTGTCCACCACAGTGCTGTTTCTGTCCTTTTGTAAATGTCCACTTGAAAAAATAGTGGCAGTGGTCTTTTGTAAATGTCCATTGGAAAAAATAATGACAGTGGTGGCTCTTTGGGGTTTCCCTGATGGGGAGAACAGAGGGGATGGGTCCTTCTTTCAAGCTTTCTTGGCACAGATTAAGCTCCGTCAGTCTGAGAGCTTAGTCTATACTGCAAGAACTCGAGGAAAACTATGGCTGTGGTCTCTCTCCCACAGCTCTTTTAAGGGCTTCCCCACCACAGTGGAGAGAGGGTCAGGAGGAGCTGAAGAAAGCCCAATCCACTCTGCTCTCCCTGTGGTGGAGGCTGCTCTGTGGTGCTTCCCTGCTGGAGTGGGGGGATTAGAGGGGGTCAGGAAAAGGTGCAAAATCTCGTCTGCTCTCCCCACCACAAGAGTGGCTTTTTGACATTTCCCCGCCAGGGCAGGAAGAGTGGAAGGGGTCAGGAGATGCTGCAATATGTTCCAATCCACTCTGTCCTCTCTGCTGGAACAGTGGTTCTTTGGAACGTCTCCACTGGGGTAGGAAGATTACAGGGGAGTCAGGGATCTGATTTCTCTGGTTCTCAAGAGCTTTTTGGCACTTCCCTTCTAGGGCGGAGAAAATGGAGGAGGTCATGACTTTTTTAGATTCTCCATAGATGAACTAAGCTCTCACCCTGACCCCCTCTACACTTTCCGGCAGACTTTTGCAATGTCTGGGCAGGGAAATGGTGGTGGCCAGGGGAGGCTGGGCCCCAAAGGAGGCACTGATGATTTCACCTCATTGAAGAATGGATCCAAGGAGTCCTGTGCTGAATTCCAAAGTTTTACCTCAACTTATCCACAGGTCATATCAAAATGCCTAATTTGGGCCCCAAAGCATGCTCTTAACTTATATGTGAGGTCAATTTACATATAAGTATATATAGTAATCAGATTATTTCAGTAATACACATTAGAACTAAATGAAGAAATATAATGAAGAAATAGGTAAGTAATTGGAATCTTATTTGATAGTATAGATGGGAACTTGGGCAAGGGGCTATTATTTAACTCTTCACATAATACTGAGAAAATGCTGTTTTAAATATAAGAGTTGTGTCAGATGAAAGCAAGATGCGGCTTCCCTTTGCCAACTCCGCAAAATTACATGCAAAGACACACGCACACACATACACAAGAGAGTATAATATTATACTGTAATATAAGAGTATAATATTGTACTGTTGATATTTACCTCTAATGAAGTTAATTAAAAGATATATTTTATATGAATTGCACAGTACTAAAGAAACTGCAAGAACTTATTTCCATATTGTTTCATTCAGAAAACCTTGTCAGATAATATTACTTTTGAAAATTTAAAAGTTATGAAATGCTAATTCTGGACCACCAAATTGACCACTGGAGGCCAGAATGGAAGACTGCAGCTCTCCAAACTTCAGAGCATGCTTACCAGTGATTTAAGAAGGAAATAAACCAGAATCTGAGTTCCACTTTACTTCATTTTTTTAACAAAGGCATTCCCTGGACTTAAAACAGCACACAGAGATCCAAGTAGTGAAACTGTCACCACATCTGATAAACTGTGTGCAATCCCTGGCAGTTGCCCGTCCCTGACCTACTGGATACCAGCTGAAAGAAAGAAGGTAGTAGCATGAGCTTTCATAGACTAAGATCTACTTCCTTTGAAGCACCAAATGCATCTGAGAAAGTAGACTTTAGTCCACGAAAGCTCATGCTGCCAACTTCTTTCTTTCAGTTAGTCTCAAAGGTGCTACAATCTCTCTCTACATACCTATTCTACAGACTAACATGGCTATATCTTTGAATTCTACTAAACTGAAACTAAAAAACTGAAAGTTTTGAGACCGACTTACCTCCAGCCAGGAGACTACAGTTGGGCCATCCCATTGAGCAAAGGGGATGCCTTTTCTTCGAGCCTCTTCCAAAAGCTCATGTCTGGAAGAATAAGCAATAATACAATGATTTCTTTGTTAACAACGGATTCCACCAGTTTACAGCCAGTGCTACAGTGCTGATCCAAAGCCATTTGCATTAAATAAGAAAAAAGAAAATTAACTACATTTAAAAGATTTTTCTAGCAAGCGTATTCCACATCCACAGCATGGACAAAGGACACTGTGCTATAAATAACATTCTGGATTTAGTGCTCAGCAACTAATTTTTAACAAGAACCATATTGTGAATGGAGCAAGAATATGAGAGCAACAGTGGTGCCATCCATAATCTAAGATGTTCTTTAAAATCTTTTTCCATAATTTCCATAATTTAATTTAATTTTTAATCTAGTAGAATTCCATCATGGGAGAGCTGGATGTTTAAAGTAAACGAGTACAGAGAACTGGACAGAATCTTGTGTTTAGCTCAAAATCAGGACCGAAGAAAAAGGAAGGAGACATGAGGTAAGGTTTTGCGGAATTTAGAAAGAGAATGAGACAACAGACAAAATGCAAGATGTCAAATTAGACAATCATCAATTAGGCTCAGACCTAGACGACAGACTTGGAAGATAGACCTGGGTCCCAGAATCCAGTTGGGATGGAAACTTTCTTATTTGTTTATATAATTCCAATATGAAGACTCATGGACTGGAGGATGTATGGATTTTATTTTTATTCTTTGTAAAATTTAATAAAGAATATTATTAAAAACATTTAAAAAAATAAAATCTTTTTCAACATGTTTACCAACAGAGGTTTTGGCATATCCTTTGGGTGTCACATATTGCACTTGGGTGTCTAGTTCTTTCTTAGTTTGATACAAGTTATTGTTGTTATCCATCCTTAAGTAGATCTTGACCATGGCGATTCTGTGGATGAGACATCTCCAAGACTCCCTATGCACCACTGCTCTACTCAGGTCCTGCAAAGTCATACCTATGACCTCCTTTATAGAGTCCACCCATCTACCATGTGGCTTTCTTCTCTTTCTGCTTCCCTCCATCTTTTCTAGCATTATTATTTTTTCCAATGAGTCATGCCTTCTCATGAAGCGGCCAAAGTATGACAGCCACAGTCTAGTTATTTTGACTTCCAGAGAGATTTCTGGTTTGATATGCTCCATTTGTTTCACTTTTTGGCTGTCCATGGTAACCTCAGCACACTTCTCCAGCACCACATCTCAAATGTATTCATTCTCTTCGTATCCTGTCCATCTCTCAGATCCATATATAGTAATAGGGAATGCAATGGCTTGTACAGTGGAGCCTTGCCTTACACAGGTGATCCGGACCCCTCTCGCGTAAGGCAAATCTCGTGTTAAGCTCGAGCCCCATTCAATATAATGGGGCTTGCGCTTGCATTGGTACAGTGGGCGCGTGCTCCATTCATTTAATGGCGACGCAGCTTCTCCCCAAACAGGAAGCCATGTATGGAGTGTAAACAGGTGCGCACCATGATGGCGCCTGGGCAGTGGACTAGGGTTCTCTGCCGTGTGGATGCCGAACCCTAGTCCACATATAGATCGTCGTAAACTGCCGGTCTGTATGGGGCCTTAGTCTTCCTATGATTACTTGACTGCAGTCCCCACTCTGGTCAATATTTGATCCCAGGTACGAAAATTCTTTTACTATTTTTATTTCCTCACTGTCTAGGTTGAATCTGTGTAAATTCTCTGTGGCCATTATTTTTGTTTTCTTTATGTTCAACAATAAGCCTGCCTTTGCACTTTCCTCCTTGATCTTCCTTAGTAGCTGTGCCAAGTATATAATGTTTTCAGCTAGTAGTATGGTGTCATCTGCATGTATTAGATTGTTGAAATGCCTTCTTCCTATTTTCACTCTTCCTTCTTCTGTGCCCAATCCTACTTTTTGTATATGTTCTGCACACAGGTTGAATCGATAGGGTGAGAGAATGCAGCCTAGTGTGACCCCTTTGCCAATTGGGAACCATTTTGTTTCTCCGTGTTCTGTCCTGACAATGGCCTCCTGTCTTGAGTAAAGATTCCTCAGTAGGACTATCAGATGTATTGTCACTCCTATGTTTTTAAGGGTGTTCCATAGTCTTTTGTGATCTATGCAGTCAAAGGCCTTGCTATAGTCTATAAAGCACATTCTGATTTTCATTTGGAATTCCTTGGTGAGCTCCATTAGCCATCGTATGTTTGCAGTGTGGTACCCAGTGCCTCTTCCTTTCCTGAATCCTGCTTTACCTCTGGTATTTCTCTTTCCACGTATGGTTGGAGTCTATGTTGCAGAATTTTGAGCATGATTTTGCTTGTATGAGAGATTAGAGCCATGGTCCTATAATTGCGGCAGTCTTGTATCCCCTTTTGTGTGGATGGGGATGTATATTGATAATTTCCAATCTGTTGGCAATCATTTTGTTTTCCATATGTGTTTACATATGCTTGTTAGCACTGGTGTTGATTCTGTTACTTTGGATGGAAGCAACTGTTTTTATTGCCATGGAGCGTCCCAGCCCTTGGTTTGAATTTCCCTTTGATTTCCTGGATCTTAAGGAATAGATCTTATTCTTCTCTTTTTGTTGTTGTCCTCTATCTCTCTGCATTGATCGTTGTAGTTTTTTTCTTTATCTATTTGCATCATTTGTTGAACTGTAGCATTCATGATTCTGCGTTTGTTCCTGTCTCCCTTTTGTTTTGCTTTTTTTCTTTCTT
Organism: Sceloporus undulatus; assembly: GCF_019175285.1. NCBI lineage: Eukaryota > Metazoa > Chordata > Lepidosauria > Squamata > Phrynosomatidae > Sceloporus > Sceloporus undulatus. The sequence goes on along the minus strand of NC_056525.1, from coordinate 44,766,647 downwards.
TTACTGCTTGTAGCATTTTATCTGACATCCATGGTTTCTTCTCTTTCTTTTTGACTACTGTAAGTGTCTGTCTGCATTCTTCTTTTATAAGTCCCTTGCTTCTGACTATCGTTCTTCTGGTTCCCAGTCTATTGTGCATAGTAGTTCAAATCTGTTCTTTATATTGACAATAAATTATGCTAAAATATTGTTTAGATCATATGTTGGAATGATCACTGTTTTTGTTCTTTTCTTACTTTTATTTTTGAAATAAGTAATTTGTGATCTGTGCCACAGTCAGCACCTGGTCTAGTCTTGGCCACCCAAACGGTGCTTCTCCATCTTTTGCTTCTGATTATACAGTGTGCCCACGTTATACGTGGGCATGCTATACGCAGCTTTGAGCTTACGGGAAAAGCTGCGTAGAGCCATGAAGGAGTGCATGGGGCGCGCAGGGCGGCGCATCCCATTCGAATGAATGGTGCGTGTGCCACGTGCACGTGCCCCATTCACTTGAATGGGGCTCGAGCATATGCAATATTTGGCTTATGCGGGGGAGTCCGGAACCGATCCTCCACGTAAGCCAAGGGCGCACTGTATAATCTTTTTGGTTTTTGTGTTGTCCATCTGATGGTGTATATAGCCTTCGCTTTGGCTGTATGAAAAAGGTGTTTGCAATGAATAGATTGATGGCTTCACAGAAATCTATCTTCACAGAAATCTATCAGACACTCACCTGCTTCATTTCTTTTGCCTAATCTGAATCTGCCTACTGTTTTTGATTCCTCTTTGCTTCCAACATTGGCATTCCAGTCACCTTTGATTAGATAACATCCTGTGTTGATGTGTTGTCAATTTTTCCTGGACTCCTTTGTAAAATCTCACTATTTCTTCCTCTTTTGCATCTGTGGTTGGTGCATATACTTGAGTTATGGTAATTTTCATAGGCTTTCCATGGAGCCTTACTGAGATGATTCAGTCTGATTTGGCATTACATCCCTTTGCTGCTTTTGCCACATCTCTCCTTAGTATGAGTGCCACCCTGTTCCTTCATGTATTTCATTTCCTGAATAGAACACTGTGTAGTTGTCTGAGTCAAAGTGTACAAGTACAGCACTTAAAAGTAAAAAAAATCCATTATTTTTATTTCTTGGGAAGTTCCTCAAAGCCATTCTGGAAGAAGCCTGGCTTGGTCATCTGTAAAGTGATAAACGTACCCCTAAGAAATTCTATTATATAGAGAGGACATTACTGAAAAGGTAGAGAATGTGTAGTTTGGGGAATCCCTCTATGTCCTCCAAATATTCTATTCAAGTTAACCTTCCATTTGTATCTCTGTACAAGTATAATGATCCCTGGAGCTCTTCTGCAGCAGAGTTTCCTCAGTAGGAAGGGGAGTATGGTCTGAGTGTCACTTTTCCAAAATGTTTGGGACCAGAAGTGTCCTGGATTTTGGATTTTTGCAGATGTTGGAATATTTGCATATACATAATGAGGTATCTTTGAGATGGGACCCAAATCTAAACATGAATCATGCATGTTTTGTATATACCTTATACACATAGCCTGATTGTAATTTTATACATATTTTGATAATTTTGTGCATTAAATAAACTTTGTGTACACTAAAGCCTCAGAAAGCAAAGGTGTCACTATCTCAGTCACTGGACAATTTTGGATTTTGGACTTCAGGATAAGGGATACTCAGCCTGTACCAGATTTGATCTCCCAAAGATGTTACACAATTTACAACTGGAGGAAAGGAACTTGTCAATGTCTTATGGGTGGTTAGATCCAATAAACCTTGCTAGTGTTCCATATGAAATGAGGATTTTCCCTAGAATACTTCTCTGAATTCCCTACATTACAACCTGTAAAAATTCTGTGACCAGTGTAGCCAAATAAAATAAATACATAAATACAAATATATATATTTATAGGGAATCTTAAAGAAGATATGCTCACTTTTTTTTGAGCCGGCGATCTTTCTCTGCTTGAGCACCTAGCTTGCCAAGACCAAGAGAATCCTGTATGTTGATCTCTGAATCTGCTAATATAACTGGGAAACACAGCAAATAATTAAACAAGAGCTCCCTGGTCTAATGACTTACAAAGACTAAACCCATATAGAAGAAACCTTAAATCTGAAAATAACCCAAATTATCTAACCAGATTTTCAGACTTGTAACCATACTAAAACTTTGTCAGTATCCTCTGAATTCACAGTGACCCTTATGCAAATGCATATACAGTACAGTGGCGCCTCCGCATACGTGGTCTTTTTATAGGCGGCTTTGAGCATAGGCGCTCAAAGCCGCCGGCGCGCGCGGGGCGGAGCGTCCCATTCAATTGAATGGGCATGCGCACCCGTTGCGCCTTGCGCACCGCCGCGCACGAGCCCCATTGGAAACAGTGGAGCTCGAGCATAGGCGGACTTTTTTATACGCGGAGGGTACAGGTTCCACTGTACACTTGTAGATGTTACTGTGTATAATAGCAAATGTATCTGTAGCTGCATTTTGTTTTAAACAATGTGATTCAATGTGCATCTCATATTGGGAGAAAGGCAGGGTACAAAATGAATGCAGTCAACTACTGCTAACCTATACAGTTCACAGCCTTGTCATGTACCTCTTTCAAATGTCCCTTCATAGCTAAGCTTACTTTGTCCTTAAACCTGTTTCTCTTATCACAGCAACTTTTCTGTCTAATCTCAGATATACAAGAATCAAGAGCCAAGAATCACAACAGAAAAAAATGAGCTACTTTTTCTATTTCTGATACTTCAATTTAGGTGAACTAGCTGAATGAAGCAGCATGCTCATCAAATTCAACCTTTCACTGCTTCATCTGTTTCTATTTCTGTGCTTTCAACTATGTTGTTCACTATATTCCAAACTGTTTCCATCGATCATCAACTGTTCACTGATGATTCAGTGCTTTTCCCAACTTCTCATTTCAAATTCTTAAATTAAATCCTTCCTTCGAATTCAATTGAGTTGCTACAATTCCAATGATTTCCACATTGTTTAAGCAGTCTAAATTATTTTGGATTGCATTATTTGGTTTCAATGGACTTCTGTTACAACTCTGTGTTGACCTGCTTCTCATCTCCATTCTCCAAGCACCCTAATTCAACAATTCCTTTTTCGTCCCTTCCCCTTTGTTCTGTGTTATTTATAAAGAGCCTGCATGGGCCTTATGTAAACATGTTCAACAACTGTATCAAAACTCTTCAGAAAATGAGAAAAACAGATTTCACTGAAATCTTGAGTATCAATCTTATTGACTTCTACATTTTTTCAAAGATCAAAAAACTTATCACAGTATGAAAGGATCTTCTAGAGCAGGGGTAACCAGTCACCCTCCAGAAATTGTTGCAGTTCCCATCAGCCCTAAGATAGTTGTCAGAAATGCTAGAATTTGCATTGCAGCAACATCTGGAAGGTCAAGCTTTGCTTACTCCAGCTTTATAGAAAGGATAAATAATCTCTTTAAACCTAATATACAAATTCAATGTCAGACACATTCCAGTGATGGGTGAGGCCAAAAGCAAAAAAGTGGAAACAAAATTTTAGCTTACAACTCTTACTATCAGTAACTAAGATTTAGGAGAAGGTAACTGATATGTGATGGAGTTATGGGGAAGAGAATATGAACACCCGGGAAACCCATAAGGGCCAGATATCGCCCTATGACATGAGATTTGGAAGGAGAATAGAGCATCAGAGACCTTGCCCAGTAGCACCTTCTCTGCTCAGCTGGATCAAGCGGCCTTTTTCTTTTTTTCCAAATAAGCGTCCAATAGAAGATTTTATGCCTTTCCTCTTGGAGCCCTTGTGCAGAGAGTCCTGACTGCTATTACTGCTGCTGGGGTTACTTGCTTGGTCCTCCAAAGAACTAATGAAAAAGCAAGAGATTCACACTATCAGCATCTAAAAAGAACTGAAGGTAACATTCCCCCTCTGAAGTCAACCTTGCATCTGCCTTTTACCAAAATGTTCCAAGTAATTTTCACAGTGGAATATCCAATGGCCCTCTGTTTGGGGGAGAGAGAAAGAGACATTGCCAAGTTTGTGATAAACCACTGAGGAGAAGAAAGTGAAGGGGAAAGAGAGTTCCGTTTCAGTATAAGTTAATGAGATAAATCATTGTTATACACTGAAGTATCTGAAGTCAAAATTCCCAGTTTTACAAACTGTTCATCTGAACAATCATATTCTCTTATGCTTTTTTAAGCTGCCTATTTATCTTACCATGTTGTCAACATGAGAGGGGAAAATACTGTTAGACAACAGAGGGAGGTGAATACACAGTATATGGCAAACAGACAAAGTTTTACTGCACGCCAGCAGTGAGTATGACCCAATGCAAATACCCAACTGTCTCATATAGAGACCACCACACACACACACACACACACACACACACACACAATTTAAACTCTCTTCCTCTGCTCATAAATGATGATTCACATCAGTCAGCTAAGGAGCAAAGGACACATAATTTTCATCCCTATTATAGCATGCAGATTGGTGAGGTTTAAGGATCTTGATCTTCATCTCCACTGTAGTGTGCATGGGAAGGTTTAAACCTTGTCATCTGGTATATTACAATGGGGATTAAGATCATGTCAAATAAAAAGGCAGACCTATTGAAGTAGCACACACTAGGCTGAAGACTTTTGTAGGCCAGATTAGGCCTGCCAGCTTGAGTTTCCCTATTGATGGCATAGGAAGTGTCACTGGTCAGCAGCCATTAGATAAATATGCACCAGTATCTCAAACATATCATCATGTCTAGTAAGCAAAAAGCAAGAATTGCTATACTTCAGCACTTGCCCACCCACTTGATTAGAATCCATTTTATGGCTACATTTCCACACCAACTCCCATAATCTGACAGGCATTGCCCTTATCAGGTCTAACAATGCAATTGTGCACCATCAATATTTGCTGTACAAAAAAGAAATCAGATCCTCTTATAGGAGATTATGAAGAGTTACTGACATCCATAACCTGTTCACTTATATTGAAATATATGCACATCCAGGTTTCTAACAGCTTGTGCCAATTCATGTTCCAGTCCTCAGAGGGGGAGTCAAAATAAGCATTTAGCACATCCTCCAGAATGCTTCTGTAGCATTGTACACTATAGAACCTGGTTTTGTACTTCCCATTCCTCTGTACTGTGCTCCCAACTAAAATGGGAAAGTTTGGGGGGCACTATTGTGTAACATTTGATCCACCTTTTAGCTTATTGAAATGGAGTATATCTGCCACTTACAATAGGGAGAGCTCATTCTCTCATCCCTTGCCACACCCCTATACCTCTTGCCTTCCTCCTGACTTAGAGCAGGATGTCCAAGCTTCTCCAGACGCAGGGTCCTGGGTGAGGAAGGAGGAGAAGTCTCACATTTTATGGTAGTTTTATCTTCTCGACTTTCATCTCGACCAGCTGGTGACTGAACAGATAATGTGAGGTCAGAGTGCAGATCCCTGTTTGAACACCACCCTCCCATCTCTAGCACACACTCACCATTGGCATAGCTCACCTGCCAGTTCAATTAAAGGAGAAGGTGGAACAGGGTCACATGCATTCAGAGTGTCATGGAGGCTGCTGCTCACTGCATGCCCTAATCCAAAGGCCTGGATGACTGAGTGGCAATTACCAGTGTCATTTGGAGTGAAGTAGCCCTAATGGGAAGGAATGGAGCCCAATAACAGCAGGAAGGGGGAGACAGGTTGCAACCTGTCAGCAACACTTAACAATGAAGAGAGCAGCCTCTGCCAACTCAAGGCCAGTGCTCCAGCTTGAAGTTAACATATATCCAAAGCCATCTTTGAGTGTGACTGCTCAAACTCTACAGATCTCTGAAAGCAGGTAAGAGCTTGCATCATTTAGATGGAAATCTCATGTAATTCCATCTGGCATTGTCACTTCTAAAGTAGCTTCCCACTGTTATAAGGGCCATCCTTGAAGAACCCTTAAAATGTTCTCCACTCTCTGGGTTGGGGCCAAGCAATTTCCTGCCAATCAGTGCAATCCAAGCATTGATGGTGACCATGTGCCTTGCTTAAGCCTCCTTTTGCAAAAGCAATTGAAGGAGTGGATTTAAAGACCAATGCATGCATAGGTCAAGGCAAACAGAAGCTTAAGTGGTAATCATATTTTGTTCTCCCATAAAACATAGCCTTAGCTTTTCTGTCTTAGAAAAATATTATGATTCTTGTTAGTAGCAACATCATTTTTGTCAGGCTAAGCAAACACTGGGAAATCAATGAAAAATTGTTTTGGCTGCCCCTTTAACACATTCTCCTTAAATAAATAGAATCTGACACTGCAAACAGCATCCAAGCACAAGGAGCAAACATGCTTCCATAAAGGCCATAGGACATGTACACTTGAGGGAGAACAGCACTGCTGAAACAAGAATTGTGTCCAAACTCATTTAAACTGAGCAGATCACAGGCAGGCACTAAGGCTGAATACAAAGACAGGTAAAAGGAAAGAAGCAGGTGGAAACATGCAGGAAATGGTAGGGGTATATTGCACACTACCATAGCCAGCCAGACTGCAATTATGCTGTGAACTCTGGAGAGTGGATTTTGAAAGCAAAATGGGTAGCTGTTTTTCAAAAACCAGGTTGAAATTCTCTTTCCACCCACCCACCCCCCAAAAATATTGAAAATATTCAAGGGGAGAGGCTACTATTTCCTGGAGGCATCAGTAAACATTTGAAGAAATGGTTTTTTGTGGGGTTTTGGGCCTATGTGGCCATGTTCTAGAAGAGTTTATTCCTGACATTTCACCAGCATCTGTGGCTAGCCTCTTCAGAGAATGCTTGCCTGGAAAGGAGTTGGGTATATTTATACTGTGTGACCTGGGAAGGCAGGAGTGATTTGCATGTGTATTGTTCTGTTGCTAATGGCAGGCCTCAGGCGAAACATCAGGAATAAACTCTTCAAGAATATGGCCACATAGCCCGAAAAAACCACAAAAAAACTATGGATTCCAGCCATGAAAGCCTTCGACTTCCCATTTGAAGAAATTGATTTTGTTGGGAAGGGGAAGGAATAGTGTTACATGAGAATTTGAAGGTTTCCTTTCTTTTAAAAAATAATATAAAATAAAACAACAGGGAATGTTGTTCATAGTGGGAAATAAAGTGGGAAATAAATATTAGGATATAAATACTAGTGTTGTTCACAGTGGGAAATAAACTTCTCTGTGCAGCATTAATCCCACCCATATTTCGCAAAGGGTGGATCACAGCAATGCCCATACAGCACCACCTTCACTCTTATAGTCTAGCCTTCAGAAAATACAGTCAGGATGGATGCTGCACAGAGGGCTTTGTTGTCCTCTATGACCAGCATGAAGTATGCTTTTTGTAGAACTAAAAGAATAAAAGAAAGCCTAATCCTCCCATGTAACATTAAAGAAAGCTAGATTTAATTCCCCTTGAACATTTCCTTGAATTTTGCCATTCCCCAATCTTCAAGGGCTTTTCTTTTTTGCCCTCTCATGAATTGCCAAAGTAAAACATGGATGAAAGTAACTCTTTCTTTGAAGTCATATATATGTTCACAGACATTAATTTTGCAGATGCAAACATATCTACTCCTTACTTGCACCTATAGATCAAGCCTCAATCCCAGACAAATAGTGGGATCACTGGTTTTAAAAAAGGCCAAATATTTGGAAGAACCACTTACAAAAAAAAAAAAAAACAAAAAAAAAACCAACAACTCTGAAAAACAGGATACAGTGGACCTTTGTTATCTGCTGGGATTTGGTTCCAAGATCCCTCGTGTATAACAAAATCCGTGTATGCTCAAGTTCCATTAAATATAATGTCATAGCAAAATGGTGTCCCTTATAAAAAATGGGAAAACCAAAGTTTGACATTTGAAATTTATACTTTTTCTGAACATTTTCCAACCGTGGATGCTTGAATTCGTGTATAAAAATTCAGTGTATAAGAAGGGTCAACTGTATGTGTTTTTAACTGCCCATCCCACAACAGAATGCAGAAGGGCAGGAGATGTAGGAATAATCTACCTAGGTACTAAGAAGTGTGTAGGTCACAGAAGGAAATAGGAATATAAACCAACCCTCAAAATGTCAGGCAGTACAAAGTCTCTGTACTGACCAGGAATAGCATAAGTCAGGCATAGGAAGCCCTGCCTCAGATGTTCTTGGACAACTTCCAAAACGCATTACCACTTCTTATACTCGCAAGAGCTAGTAGCCCAATAACATCTGAAGGGCCAAGTTATGGAGCTGAGTGTTATCAGTACACTGATGACACCCAGATCTATTTCTCCATGTCTCGTTCATCGGCCTCGAATTCTAATGGCATTTCCTCTCTCAATGAATGTCTCCAAGCAGTAATGGGCTGGATGAGGAAAAACAGATTGAAACTGAATCCGGACAAGTCAGAGGTGCTCACGGTAGCTGCCCCAAAACCAAGAATTGGGTTGCAATCTCCAGTCCTGGATGGGGTCACACTCTCCTCTAGTGACTGTGTTTGCAGTCTGGGGGTGCTTCTTGACTCGTCGTTCCGGAAGATAAATCAGGTAAATGCGACAGTCAAGAGCGCCTGTTATCTGCTTCAGCTGATATGCAACTGCGGCCTTTTTTGGAAGTAAGAGATCTCGAGACCTTTGTACATGCGCTGGTAACCACACGTCTAGATTTCTGTAATGCGCTCTACATGGGGCTACCCTTGTGCTTGATTCGGAAACTGCAATTAGTGCAGAACATGGCGTCCAGAGTAGTGTCAGGAACATCGAGGAGGGACCATATTACTCCGGTATTAAAGTCCCTCCACTGGCTGCCTATTAGTTTCCGGGCCCAGTACAAGGTGTTGGTTATCACCTTTAAAACCCTAAATGGCTTGGGTCCAAACTATCTCAGGGACCACCTCCTCCCATATAATCCTCCCCACACACAGCCTCAAAGATCTAGGCTTTCGGCTACTCCCAGAGGGCTTTTTCTGTTGTCGCCCCCAGATTATAGAACGACCTGCCAGACGAGATCCATCAATTGACATCTTTAGACAGCTTTAAAAAGGCTGTCAAGACAGATCTCTTCCGGCAGGCCTTTCCGGAATAGATAACCTGAGCCTCAGGAACCTTATTGTTATTATGAGAGTCCCCAAGGTCCTCCCTGGAAATGCTACCATAGTTTACTGTTTTATTTGTTTTGTTCTGTTTTTGTCTTGTAATAATGTGTATGTTGTTTAATTTGTTGGTTTTAATTATAATTGATTTAATATTTTTTTAAGGGGGGAGAGAATTTTGATGTACAATGTATTGTATTTTATTGCCGTTAGCTGCCCCGATTGACTTCAAGGGGCGGGATATAAATAAATAATTATTATTATTATTAATATTAATATTAATATTATTACTTCTAATAAAGATACTAACAGTCAAAACAGTATCCTTTCATTTGATGCATTTTAGAATTCAAATTCATCTCTTGTTCCTCTGACCACTAAAGTTTGGAATCCTGAGCTAGAAAATACTCACACAACAGTTCCATCCTTAACCTGATATTATCCTATCAGGTGCCCATGACAATTATATAGTCACCTTATGCACACCCATTTTGTGGTCTGCCTGAAGGAACATGAGGCCCAATCTGACTGATGAGAAAACTAAGGACAACAAAGTGTCCATCTCTCACAAAAAGCACTGTTTGGCTGGCAATATCTTCTTGTCTATTAACCATTATTTGTGTTTGTCAGTCAGGTTTTAAATTCAAACTTGCCCTCCAGAATTTCATTCTCCTTATCTTTGCTCTTTCATCTCCTCATATCCTAGTTTTAAACATTTACACCTCTACTACATTATATTTTTATTTATTTTTATTCTGGGCACAAAAAAATTAGGACTTTTAACTTTATCTTCTTAGTAAAAAAACATGCAAACCTATTTCCAATGACGTGAGGCATACTGACCTTCATCCTAGATTGAAGACAGCTTTAAAAGTCCCCCCCAGAACAACCCTTTTGAAAATGTCTAAATATGTATGACCCAACAGTCAGAAGAAACAATGGCCTGTTACAGACAGCCAAAATAAAGCTGCTTCAAGTCACAGTAGAGGTATGGTGTTTCAATGATGCATGCGTCCTAAGAGTCCAGAAGCCACACCAAAGCCATGCTCCAGTCCTTAGGGCTGGAGGCATGGCTTTGGTGCGACTTCTGGACTCTTAGGACGCATGCATCATTGTTAACACCAAACTTCCACTGTGACTCGAAGCAGCTTATTTTGGCTGTCTGTAACAGGCCAATATGACTTTCCTATGCAATACCTTACTCAAAATTATCAGAATAATGTCTTTCACAGAAGAGGATAACTGGTAGACTACAACCTAGAGAACTTGATTTTACCCTAGCCTTAAGAATAGAGGGAAAAATAATAAGCTTGCCTCCTACCTATCTTCCTCATGGATTTTTTCCCTTTCTGTTGTAAGGAGAATTTGAATACTGCTTATACCAGGTATGAGGAAAGGGAAGCAGATACGTGAAAGCAATATCTTTCTGAAATATAACAAAGGTAAAGTCAAATTCCCTGGGTTGCAGAACCTACAGAAATGTTCTGGTGCTTTTAGAGATTGTAAACTTGTTGAGAATCCCTGTCTAACACAAATAAATATTTGCAATATGTGTTGCTACACTTCTGAAAATACAGAAGCGTTCAAGATTATGGCCAGCTCCACTATGTTAGTGTACTAGAATGCTTAACATCGTTATTGTAGGGTTAGCAAGAAAACAGTTAGCAACTGGATTACAGAAAAGAAACAAGAGCAACTCAAAAAAAAAAAAAGAAGGAAGAAGGAAGGAACTAACAAACTCACAAGTAACTTTCTCCGATGTTCCCTCAGGTCACTAGGCTGATAAAGATGAAACACAAAAGAACAGAATTACTTAAAATTAGGCAGAGGCCCATCGGTTAGTAGTGTAAAAGGTTTACTACAACTTAGATCAGCAGGAAGCTAAGAGAGGAAGCAAGGAGAGCACTTTAAAAAAGAGAGCAAGCATATAACTGAACATCCCACTCGTCTTTCTGGGAAATATATCATCCCTCCTCTCCTTCCTGCTTACAAGAGTCATGCTGCATATTCGATCAAGTCTTGAGCTGCGCTGCGAGAACTGAGCTTCGGAGTGGAGCGACCACTGACAGGAGGAGATGAGTGGCCAAGGACAAGGCAGTCAGGGAGGTGGGAATGGATGCTCTCTTCCGTGAGCTGTGTTAAATTAGGCCCCATGCTACCGTGGTGATCGGCTTTCCAACTGTTCAGCCCGCAGCTCAGTTGATTCCTTCTCTTCCTGGATCATTCAAGGAGAAAACACATTTAAATTCAGCTAAATCATAGAATCATAGAGTTGGAAGAGACCTCAAGAGCCATCTAGTCCAACCCCCTACCATGCAGGAGCACCAAATCAAGTAACCCTGACTGATACCATCTAACCTCTGTTTAAAAACCTGCAAAGGAGACTTCACTATGCTCCGAGGAAATGCTGGAATATATATGTTAACATCTTTTTAAGTCTATAGCATCATTTGTGATTCCTTCATGTTTGAACCACTTATGCAGAACAGATAAAGGCTTTCAAGGATTCTGGGTACAAATGACTCTGACCACAGACCCAACCTAGAACTGTGTCTCACACACCACCCAGAAGGCAACACTTCTCCCCATTTTTCTACTTCCCCTCTCCAGAGGCCACTCCAGACATACGGCATCGATTCTATTTCTAGGGGGTAAGTAGGCTGCTCCTTGCACACTCATGCTTTAAGCCATCCCCCCTTTTCTATATTTCTCATCAAACAGAAAACCAAAGTTGAATTTCATTACAAAATTAAACCAGATTCCTGATGCTTCTCAGCACAGACTTTAGGCACATCTTTAATAAAACCACCAAGCCTTCTGTGTTTGTGTTTATATTGTAAAAAGCTTAACTTGAGGATATCTGAGTGACAAATTGTGCAATGGGGTACCAAACACTACATGCACAAACACTAAGAGGTTGTAGTGGAGAAGTAAGGTAAGGTACTCATTGCTTATAATAAATATGGACATGAACACACTACGGTAGGAAATTTTCTCTTTGTACAATGTTGGTTCACCACATAAGGATAAGTCCTGAGTATACTAAATTGTGTTTAGAAATAGAATGGCATGGTTGGTGGTACATGGTACACTGAGGCAAATGACTTGGTCTACAAGTTACATCTTCCTCCTAGTTTGTACTTGTTTCCTCAACTTTTTAAATGGCCCAGAAAGAAAGCTAAAATGGTGCATATTTGTCCTTGATATACTGCTACATTTTTTTATTTCTATATTTCTTTTTTATTTCAAAACTTTTATGTACTTTCAGGTTGCCAGGTGAAACTAAAGATGAATGAATGAAAAGCTTGTATCATTTTCCATAAGAGTATATATGAAATGCTAAAGACCAGAACCCAGTATTCATCTTAGCTCTAAGATGTTGACTGAATCTCTCTCTCTCTCTCTCTCTCTCTCTCTCTCTCTCCTCTCTCTCTTTTCATTTTTTAAGTAATCTAATCCTGTGTAGGGCTACCTTATGCATTTCTTTGGGACTAACCATACAGATTTTTTAATTTGTTTAGTCATTTTTCAGTATGTGGACACTAAGAGGTTCAAGTCAAATATATAGAGTGTGCACGAAATAGATATACATTCCATACCTGATCTCCTCATTGATGGCATCCAACTGTTCCTGAAGCACATGGCAAGGGTCTGGGCATCAGAATGGCCACTAGGAGACAGCATCCAGGGAGCTAAAGACTGTTTCCTGATCATCCTCATCGACATCAGAGATTTCTGGTCACTGTCAAATGTGAGCTGTGGTGGCCAGAACCCACCTGGCTGGGCAAGCTCCCAGTCCTGAATATAACAAAAAGGATAAATGCAAGGCAATAACAGCCTTCCATACCAACAAAAGGAGTCAAATGGAGGAAGTAATTTGCATAACTGTAAACAAGACGAGAGAACCCTTAGCATCCATCCCCCTCACCAAACCAAACCTGAGGGACTATGCTGAAACCGAGCCTCATGGATCTGTGATCTGGTCTTCCGAAAGGAATGTCGGGTATGCAAGAGTAAGTCTGTGTCAGAAGATGCCAGTTCCCTATCAGCCATAAGCTACTGTTTCCTTTGCCTTATGAAATCTAGGCTTCACAAAGGGCTGAAACTTCCTTGATCCATAGGAAGTATATTTTTGTTTTTGCTAATGTAATTTAAATTTTCTGGACTTTAAATACTTTGTTTCCCAGTACCACATGGCCAGAAGGAGGAGTGCATAGATATCTTCATACTCAGAACAACAACAACAACAATGCAGGCTTGTGACTAAGATGTCAATTTTTTCTCCTGTGCTATTGACTATTTATATTATATTATAGTTTATTTCTATAATGCTGTAAATGTACACAGCATTGTACATACAGATTCAATGAATAAAAACAATAAAAATATTTTTTTAACACCTTTGTCTGATGGAGAAGCCAGTGGTGCTTTGAACGCTTGCAACATATATTTTAGGTTGGCCCAACAAAGGTATCACTGTTTTGTGGATTTGGGATGTTATTGTACTTTTCTACATGACCAACATTGCTACCCCTGGATATGAATCTAGACCTGGCTACTTTGTTGTTGTTGTGTGCCTTCAAGTCATATACAACTTATGGCAAACCTATGGGGTTTTTTGGACTATGTGGCCATGTTCTAGAAGATTTTCTTCCTGGCGTTTCACCAGCATCTGTGGCTAGCATCTTCAGAGAATGCTTGCCTGGAAAAGGTTGGTATATATATACTGTGTGAGGGAATGCAGGAGTGATTTGCATGTGTATTGTTCTGTACTGATGGCAGGCCTCAGGCGGGGAAGCAATGCAAAGAGATTAGAGTCTGCTAATTGGTGATCATATCTGCTGGGAAAGCCCCTGACTCTGAGTGGTTTCCCATTTGCTTGCTGAGTCTTTATTTTGCTATTCCTCGTGGATTCAATGGCTTCCACAAACACTGGATAATTTCAACCGGAAAGAAGAACCCTTAACGTGAACAAAATTGGGCTACCTGAGAAATAGCAAAATGCAGACTGCCATCCTTTGGCCTGCGAGGAGTTGACCAGGCAGACCCAGCTCCATCAGGGCTAGCCTGGAAGAAGAGACTCCTCCCTCTATAACTGTCATCCTCCGGCCTGCGAGGGAGTTGACCAGGCAGGCCCAGCTCCATCAGGGCTAGCCTGCAAGAAGAGACTCCTCCCTCTGAACTGCCATCCTCCAGCCTGCGAGGGAGTTGACCAGGCAGGCCAGCTCCATCAGGGCTAGCCTGCAAGAAGAGACTCCTCCCTCCGTAACCCATCCTCCAGCCTGCGAGGGAGTTGACCAGGCAGGCCCAGCTCCATCAGGCAGCCTGGAAGAAGAGACTCCTCCCTCCATAACTGCCATCCTCGCCTGCGAGGGAGTTGACCAGGCAGGCCCAGCTCCACAGAGCTAGCCTGGAAGAAGAGACCCTCCCTCCGTAACTGCCATCCCCAGCCTCAAGGGAGTTGACCAGCAGGCCAGCTCCATCAGAGCTAGCCTGGAAGAAGAGACCCCTCCCTCCATAACTGCCATCCTCGCCTGCGAGGGAGTTGACCAGGCAGGCCCAGCTCCATCAGGGTAGCCTGGAAGAAGAGACTCCTCCCTCCTAACTGTCATCTTCCGGCCTATGAGGGAGTTGACCAGGCAGGCCCAGCTCCACCAGGGCTAGCCTGAAGAAGAGCCCTCCCTCCAGTCCATCTGCCTTGGTCCAGGCTCAGAGGGAGAGAAGAATGCTGGACCTGATCCCCTCCCCCCCTCACCATTCCCTTCTCCTTTTGTGTCATGTCTTTTTAGATTGTAAGCCTGAGGGCAGGGAACCGTCTATTATCCCCTGTGTTGTAAGCCGCCTGGATTCCCAGTGATTGGGCGGCATATAAATAAATCCTATTATTATTATTAAATCATTCCAAAAATATATTGACTGCCTTGAATTCTAGTACAGAAGAAAGGCAGGCTATAAACAAACTAAAATAAATAGATTCTTGAAGCTTCCCCAAGACATTTGACAGCTGCCAATAACTTTTCATTCCACCTGTTGTTAATGTCTTGAATGGATGGAAATGAAGAATGATACAGGTTCAGTGACATGAAACTTTGTAAAATCAATTTGCACATACCCCATCCAGAGTACCAGTATGGTATAATGGTTATAGTGTTTGATTAAAACCCTGACAGACCAGGGTTCAATTCTCTGCTCAGCCACAGAAACTCACTGGGTGGCCTTGCACACATCTCAATCTCTCAGCCTAACAGGAGGTCAATGGCCTTTGAAGATTTAATTTTCTGAATAAACCTTGCCAAGGAAACCCTATAATAGGGTGTCAGAGTGAGCTTCAAAGCATTTAACAACAAATACCCTACTGAACACATTTTAATTCTTCCCAAAGTGTAGTTACAATTACAATACTTAAACAAGTCCTGTTTTGAGCAGCCCAGAAATGATTTAAAACTTGCATATGCCTTCAGTCCAAATCTCAACATGGTTTATAAAAATAATTAAAAACAAACACTGAAATAAGAAAATGTATCAACACCACAGCCCAACCAAGCAATAAAACATAAGGGCTACAATAGGCTTCTTTCTTGACCAGATTTCACAGTGTGGCAGTGATCCTTTGAAACTTCATCTCACTATCATCTACACAAGCCCATCACTTAAGTATTGTCCTGGCCATCGTCCAGTAGCCTTTCTACACAACAGGGAGCCTCTTTCCTTCAAGGGGGTTATGTCTGCAGCTGTTACTGCCAAGTGAAAGGCCAAAGCCCCATTTTAAAGGCCCTGGACAGCTGTTGCAGCTGTTGCCATCACAAAGATTTTGTGATATGTTCCAAGATACAGACATAACTGGAGCTACCCACAAGAGATTAGCTGGAACAAGACAAACATCAGTTTTACCTTGGAGGGTTCTTCCCTCAGAGCTGTAAATCGGCTCTTTGGTGCCCGGTGAAGGCTGGAGGGTGTTCCAAAGGGTTCAGGTGTTACATGCACCATGGTACTCAGGGGATATCTGAGATCTGGAGTACTTCCAACAAGGGACCTATAAAAATAAAGAGGAGGGATCAAGTGCCTCAAATCATTCTTATTTAGTATAATCAGGAGTTGCTTTTTAAATTGAAATCCTCAATTTAAATATATATTAATATGGTTTCTCTATTGTTCTTTTAGTCAATGTCCAAAATTAGCAACAGAACACACATGATGAAATACACAGTACAATATCATTTGTCTAAATATTGTATGGAAAAGCCCAAACGTTCAGCTAATCTTAAATTGGGAAAACAAGAACACATACTTTAACTGACAGACTATATGCAAACATACACAGTAAAAACAGATTAACAAATGTTGGATAACTGAGGGGTCAGACAGCATCATGTACTGGTAACTGGTACTAAGGAATAGTAGTCCAAAGCTGGTAGGGTGAAAGGAACGTTTCTTTTCACCATAGCTCAATCTACTCAGTACATGAAACCTTTTAAAATTAGTCCCATTTAAAAGGGGAGGGGGGGAATCAATTATCCTTTCTGTCTTCTCCAGCACAGGCAGGGAAAGACATTGGAGTATATCACACGGAGCTTTTTGGAGATTTTGCAGCTCAGATCCGACGTGAGTGCGACTCACGTCATAACGTGAATGTGTTATTAGACGAGATTCAATTCTATGGGAGCTCCTTCCGTGGCACTTTCTCAGTGATTCCAAAGTGACTCCTCATTTTGGTGAATTTGGTACAAAAGTGAATTCACAGAATTCATATTCAAGCTCACTTCGATTTCACTCTGAATTGGTCTGGTGTGGAATGCAACTTTGCTTTCCTCCCAGTACACCCCCACAAAGAGGCAAATTTCCCATGATGCTGTGCTGCAATTTTGCCCCAATTGCTTCCGTTGCTCGGAAGGGTAGATGACAGGGATGGAGGGACTGAACAGGAGGCTGGGGAAGAGATGGGAGCAATGGAGGGGGCCATCGGAGGCTGAGGGGATCAACAAACTCCAGCTCCCAAAATTCCATAGCCTCGAGCCAAGGACCCCACAACAAACTCCAACTCCCAGAATTCCATAACACTGAGCTAGGACAGTACAAGTGGAGTTAAACCAGAGGCAACTGTTACAAAGGGAAGGAGAGTGGACTGGATTCAGGGAAGTGGTCTTTTTAGGGACCATGGAGAATAATTATAATTATAATTAAAAGAAACAAAA
Source organism: Sceloporus undulatus (assembly GCF_019175285.1). Taxonomy (NCBI): domain Eukaryota; kingdom Metazoa; phylum Chordata; class Lepidosauria; order Squamata; family Phrynosomatidae; genus Sceloporus; species Sceloporus undulatus. The sequence goes on along the minus strand of NC_056525.1, from coordinate 44,749,349 downwards.
AATGTTTTAATAATAATAATAATAAATTATTAGTTTGCTGAGGCACCAGAGCTCTCTGGCAGAGAAGGCTCAATGTCTCAGGACACTACAGTTCCCAGAATTCCATAGCACTGAGCCAGGACAGTTAAAGTGGAGTTAAACTGAATTATCTCCCCAGTGTGGATGCAACCTAAGAGTAGGCAACTGTTACAAAAGGAAGGAGAGTGGATTGGATTTAGGGATGTGGTATTTTAGGGAGCATGGAGAATAATTATAATAATTATAATTTAAAAAAACAAAAAATATTTTTAAAATAGTAATATTTATTTATTTATTTATTTAATAATAATGATGATGATAAGTTATTAGTTTGCTGAGGTACCAGAGCTCTCTGGCAGAGAAGGCTCAATATCTCACAACACTACAGTTCCCAAAATTCCATAGCACTGAGCTAGAACAGTTAAAGTGGAGTCAAACCAGATTATTTCCCAGTGCAGATGCAACCTCCTACAGATCCAAAGGATTTACTTCCAAGTAGACCTGCAGCTTTCTACACTGATTATTTTGCAGCGAAATAATTTTTTTATTAATATTATTATTACTATTAAAAATTCTTTCACTGCAAAATAATAATAATAATAATAATAATAATAATAATTTTGCCGGTGATACATTTGGATGAAGCAGAGGGCATATAGAGATAGGTGACACATTTGGATGAAGCAGAGTGCATTTAGAGATAGATTTACATCTAAATGACAGGTGTGAAGAGAATAAACAGGAGGGTGGAGGGAGAGATGGGAGCAAAGGAGGGGGCCACCGGATGCTGGGGCGGAGGCTCCAATTCCCAGAATTCCATAGCCTCGAGCCAAGGACCCCACAACAAACTCCAACTCCCATAATAATAATTTTAACAATAATTTATTATTTTTAAAATTATAACAATAATTTATTTTAATAATAATAATAATAATAATAATAATAATAATAATATTTATTTGTATACCGCCCTCTGGCAAACCAATCCGGGCGGTTAACAACAGTAAAATATAAAATATGACAATTAAAAACACTTTATCCCTCCCCCCCTTAAGACAGTATTAAATAGTATAACATATTAAAAATACAATATCAAGGATAAAAACAGCAATTAAAACTAAAAACCCTGATATCCCTCTGTTGATCCTCAACCATCTCTAAGATGGGGCCACGGGAGGAATGAGGGAATCAGGGAACCTGGGAACCTGGGCCGGGATGGTTAATCTGGAAAGGCCTGCCGGAAGAGATCCGTCTTGACCGCTTTTTTAAAGCTGTCTAATGATGTTATCTGACGGATCTCATCCGGCAGGTCGTTCCAGAGTTTGGGGGCGACAGCAGAGAACTACATTATTAGTTTGCTGATGCACCAGAGCACTCTGGCAGAGAAGGCTCAATGCCTCACAACACTACAGTTCCCAGAATTCCATAGCACTGAGCCAGGACAGTTAAAGTGGAGTTAAACTGAATTATCTCCCCAGTGCGGATGCAACCTAAGAGTAAGCAACTGTTACAAAAGGAAGGAGAGTGGGTTGGATTTAGGGAGGTGGTATTTTAGGGAGCATGGAGAGCAATTATAATAATTTTTAAAAAACCCAAAAAATGTTTTTAAAATAATAGTAATGATGATGATGATGATGATGATGATGATGATGATGTTATTAGTTTGCTGAGGCACCAGAACTCTCTGGCAGACAAGGTTCAATGTCTCACAACACTACAGTTCCCAGAATTCCATAGCACTGAGCCAGGACAGTTAAAGTGGAGTTAAACCAGATTATCTCCCCAGTGCGGATGCAACCTAAGAGAAGGAAACTATTACAAAGGGAAGGAGCGTGGATTGGATTCAGGGAGGTGGTATTTTAGGGAGCATGGAGAAAAAGGGAAACTGGACCATTTCTGCAATCCTCCAAAATGGGTCTCCTTCAGATCCAAAGGGTTTACTTCCAAGTAAACCTGCAGCTTCTACAGTGAATAATAATAATACTGCTCTGTTCTCGTTATTTTTTATTGTGTTTTTAATAGATACTTTAATTGTAACATGTTTAATGCTGTTTTAAGGGTGGGAATTTGGGCCATAATGTTGTAAATGTGGATATTTTAATATGCTGTGAGCCACTTTGATTGTCTCGCCACAGAAAAGTGGGATAAAAATAAGGTTTTTTATTATTATTAATAATAATAAATGGATGGGGGCTCTGACACGGAGGATGGATATAGATGTGGCTGAAATGGATGAGGAGAATGACAGGAAGATAGATGTAGATATAGCTGAAATAGATGCGGGCTCAGACACGGAGGACCCCTTTGAATTTGGCTGCCAGGGATGGGAAAATAGAAAGGAGGAAGAAACGTGAAGCAGACTGTCATTCACATGAAAGTGGAACCAGGCTCCCTTCTTCACCCCGGAAGTGCAAAGGTTCAGGATGCCTTCAGAGCCCCACTGAGTATGTGCAAGGTCCCAGTTCAAATCAAGTGAATCCGCATGGTATGCACCGGTGTGATAATACAATGTGCACTCACTCCACTTTGCCTGAATCCACATCACGTGACTTGCCTTGGATTCGATTCCCCCTTGATTCAGAAGGGCAATGGAAGGGCAACCAGGTGTGATAAAACACTCACGTTACAACGTGAATTCACATTGCTGAACCAGGAGTCACCCTGGATCTGAGCTGCATAAATCTCAGTGTGATAAACTCCATTGTTCAACAGCATCCAATCTAATTAGATGAAATGGGTTCTGTGTGTTTTCCAAGGCTAAAGAGAGTATGTTCTTTACCAATATTTCTTCTCTGCCTTCTGCAACAAAATGAACTCACCACAGCTCTCAAGAAATAAACAATTTTTAAAAAATCCACACCACAAGCTAATGCAACAATGAAATTTAAAGTGAAGCAGTTAAGGTGGGTCTGCAGTTCCACCAAACATTAGTTAAGGAAGGAGGAAAACACCACTTCCTTCAAAGTATATGGAGCAAGGGTGTGCTGCAGCTCACTGCTTTCAGCCCTGGGAAACAAATGCAGTTGCCATTTCCATGTTTCTTCTTGTTGAATTGAGGCCAATATCTAACTTAAAGAAGCACTTCAGAATGCAGTATATGAAAATCCAAATGTTGAAGAGCTTCACCTTGAATGTTAATTAACTGCTCCCTTGATTAGAAAGTAATAGGTAGTTCACATTTAGCTAGTTAAAGTCTAATATAGGCTCACTGGGTCAAGAGAATTGGGAATTAAGTTTCAGTTATTTAAAATCAAGCTTGAAATTTAATGTACCCTATGCATATATATTTAATCTGAATTGTAATAACAAATTCACCATCATATTCAAATAACATTTTAAATGTTTATTTAGTTAGCTAGTGACATGCCACACTTAGAATCCCATGCATGTTACCAACACATCTCTCATCACACTGGCTGAGCTTAAGAGCCCCATTTCAATCTGGAGAGAACAAGATCAAAGGCAAAGTGACAGCTGAGTGTGAGACTTTCCAGTACTACCAACTGGCCTCACAGTACTTGACAGTGGCAGGGTGGGGGTGGGAACACCATTCTCTGCTTATGCATGACAAGAAAACCTCTCATGATATGAGTTAACAAGTGCTGATATTAGTCACATTCATCTCTGACCCTTTGACTCAAATACAGCCATGTTTCATTTGTTAGCACATTCCTATATGGGAAGTTTCTAGAACTGTTTTGTACACTGTAAGTGTTGCTAGCAAAAGATGAAATCTTATCTATTACTGAAATCCTGGGTATTTATAGTCATGAACAAGTTGAAGAGCTGTGAGGAATTACCAGGGGCAGTAGGAGAAATAAATAACTGGGGAATTCCTGCTCCTTAGCTCAGTGTAAGACAGCTGAGCTTTGGGACTAAATGGATCCAAATTTAATTCTATAACAAAAGCATTGCTGCTTTTTTTAAAGGTAATTTTGGGCTGAGATGCAAGAAGGTGCATGCTGAAACAATCATTAAGCTGCTTGACCATCTGTCAAAAAACATACAAATTACATGCAGTCCAAATCATAATGTGCCTACCTGGTTATGTGATAAACAAGATCTACAGCTGCATTATTCCAGGCCATTCTAAAAGTTCATGTTACCCAGTATTGCAATGCACTGATTTTTGTAGCTCTTCAATGTCTCCCTGAGAGAAATCTTCTACTTTTGCCACCTGAATTGGATTTAAACTGAATATGCCAGCAACTCAAAGAAGTGTAGACAATCATAGGGAGACAATGGCATCATTTGCTGTATAGTACAAACAAGCAGGAGTGGAACCTCTGGCCCTTGGACTGATTCTGTCCCTTTGTGATTTCTCAGAAGGCCATGTCCCTTTCCCCACAATAATACTGATGATTTTCCCATTCTAAAAGGCTGATATGCCTCTTTAAGATCTAGTTTGTGTTAATGATGGGTGTAAACTAAAATATGCTGGATGGTTTTTTGTTCCACCACTGGAATGTATCCTCTAATAGATAAGGAAGGGTGACTTTGGAAGCCTCTGCCCGACATCCCAGCTTCTGAGGATGGTGGAAGGAGGGGTGGCTAAGAGGCCTCTGCTTGGCATCCCAGGTGTTGCTCTAGCCACACTCCTTCTCAGATTGGCAGTGAGAGGGGGTGTGGATAGAGCAACACCAGGGACGCCAAGCAGAGAGCTCTTAGCCATCCCTCTTTCCACCATCCTCAGCAGCTGGGACATCGGGCAGAGGCTTCCAAAGTCACCCATCCTTATCTATTAGATCTCTCATGTCTTGTGTTCAGGCAATGTTATCAAGCACTGTTAGCTTTTATTTTTCTGTTCTTGTCATTGTTGCATTTTCTCCTGTTGATTATTGGATACTCAAACCTTTCTTTCCCATGGCTCCAAGCATTTCTCCTAATCTGATCCTTATTCGACCCCTACCTATCACCCAGCTTCCATTCTTTTGTTCACTCTGCAACTGTCGTTCTGTTGCTCCGAAAGCGACAGTAATTCACAATCTTTTTCTTTCTGGATCATTTAATCTTCTTGCTCTTATTGAAACCTGGCTTCCGGCCCATGATACTGCTACCTTCGCTTCCCTTTCTTTTGGCGGTCTTTCTTTCACCCACACAAGCCGCCCTGAGGGCCGAGGAGGAGGGGTGGGTATCTTATGTCTAATTCCTACCAGTTTCAAGTTCTTTCTTTTCCCCCTAGCTATTGTTTCTCTTCATTTGAGTCTCACTCTGTTAGACTCTCTTTTTCTTTTACAGCTGCAGGTTGCAGTCATCTGTCGCCCTCCTGGTTCTGCTACCCAGTTCCTTTCAGACTTTGAGTCATGGCTGACATTTTTTCTATTGGATGCAGCCCCTTCTTTGATCCTAGGTAACTTTAATATCCACCTTGACGATCCCAAGAATCCTTCAACATCTCACTTTGACTCCCTTTTAGCTTCTTTCAGTCTTCAACCTCATTCCAACTTTTCAACGCATTCTTTCGGTCACTGCCTTGACCTAGTTCTTGCTGCTAAGTGTGTCATTTCTGACTACTTGGCAGCTGATTTTCCATTGTCTGATCATCATTTAATTTCATTTATTCTTACTTATATCCCACCTCCTCGTCATACTGTTCCAACACTATTTTCGTGATCTTCAGTCTGTTAATTGTGACCATCTCAGTCAGTCCGTGGATTCATCTCTCTTTTCTCTATCTCTTGGGGAGTCTGCTGACTCAGCTATGTCTTCATTTAACCCCACTCTTTCTTCAACTCTTGACAGCTTTGCCCCTGTATCTGTACACATGTCTTCCTCTATGACTAGGCCTCAGCCCTGTCTTACTCCCATTGTTAGGTTCCTCTGGTCCTGCTCTCGAGCTGCCGAACGTCTTTGGAAAAAGTCCCGGGAGTGGGCCGATTTTATTCATTATAAATTTGTCCTTTTATCCTTCTCACATGCCCTGTCTATGGCAAAACAAAATTATTATAAATCGTTGATCTGCACCAGCAAGAGGCACCTGCAGCGTTTGTTCCCCTGCTTCAACACTTTGTTTAAACTTTCCTCTCCCCCTGTCTCTTCATAATTTTCCCCTAGTGACTTCGCCAACTATTTCATCACTAAGATCACCACTATTCAATCTGAGACAGTTCTTCCTGATTTGTCTTCTACCACTAATTTTCTGGCACCTTCAACTAAAAAATTCTGTGTTTCCTCCTGTTTCTTTGGATGAACTCTCTATGCTCCTGAACTCTTCCAAACCTACAACCTGTTCTCTTGATCCAATTCCCTCTCATCTTCTCATCTCTATAGCCCCTTCTTTTCTGCCCTCACTTCTCTATATCTTTAATCTCTCTCTCTCTACGGGCTCCTTTCCTTCAGACTTTAAACATGCTCTCGTTTCCCCAATTCTGAAAATAATCTTCTCTTGACCCCTCTTCTTTGTCTAACTATCGTCTGATTTCTCTTCTTCCTTTTCTTTCTAAGGTTTTGGAACGGGTCATTTTTCGCTGTCTTGAGTTTCTTGAAGCCAACTCCATTCTCAATCCCTTTCAGTCCAGTTTCTGCCCGCGGCATTCTACAGAGACGGCCTTCACCAAGACCTCCAACCATCTTTTGCAGGCCAAGGTGAATGGCCTTTACTCTGTTCTCATACTTTTCTATTTGTCTGCAGCCTTCAACACCTTGAATCACTGCTTCCTAGTTGATACTTTCTGACCTCGGGTTCTCGGACTCGGTTCTTGATTGGTTTAAATCTTATTTGTTAGATAGATCTTTTGCAGTGGTCACGGGTGGTCAGACTTTGTCCTCTGCTCTGTTATCTGTTGGAGTTCCCCAGGGCTCTGTTTTGGGTCCCCTACTGTTCTCTCTTATCACATTGTCCCTAGGAAAACTTAACAGCTCCTTTGGTTTTTCCTATCATCTGTATGCTGATGACACTCAGTTGTATCTTTCCACCCCTGAGCTTCTCCGGGGCTTGAACCGCAAGTTTCATCTTGTCTTGCAGTGGATGCGCCATAGGCATTTGAAGCTCAACATGTCCAAGATGGAGCTTCTTGTCTTTCCACCTAAGTCCACCCTTCAATTCTCCTTTTCTGTTTCTGTTGACGACATCTCTATTCGATCAGTCCAGGAAGCCTGCAGTCTTGGCTTCATTTTTTATTCTTCTCTGTCGTATATCCCCCAGATCCAGGCCACAGCCAAGGCCTGTAGATTCTTTCTCTACAATATTGCTAAAATCCATCCATTTCTTTCGGCTTCTACTGCCAAGACTCTGGTCATCTCACAACTAGATTATTGTAACCTCCTTCTGGCAGGGCTCCCTCTCTCTCACCTCCATTCTTTAATTTCTGTCCAGCATTCAGCTGCATGCATCCGCTCGCCACTTTGACCATGTTTCTTCTCTATTATCATCCCTTCACTGGCTCCCCTTCCCCTTCCGTATTCAGTGTAAGCTTCTGCTGTTAACTTTTAAAGCCCTGCATGGGCAGACCCCTACTTATTTATCTCAACTTCTTTCTCCTCACATTCCCACCCGTACCCTCTGTTCTGGTAGTCAAGGTCTGCTATCCCAGCCTAGGATCTCCACTGCCCCATTCCGGATTTGTCCCTTCTCAATTACTGCCCCTCACTCCTGGAACCTTCTTCCCCCATGAGCACAGGTCATCACTTCTTTAACCAGTTTCAAAACTGAGTTGAAGACTATATTGTTCAGGGAAGCGTTCCCAGGCATTGTGTGATTGTTTATCCGATTGTTATCTAACATTTGATTTGATATTTCATGTTTTTTAATTTGCTGCCTGCTTATTTTTATCTAATTCTATTTTATATTATTATCTATTGTTTTATATGTATTTTGTAGAATGTATGCATGCCATTGGCAGGTTCCATTTTTATCAATTTTATTGTTTGTATATAGAGCGCTGTGTAAATCTACAGCAGTAAAGTGCTGTAGATAAAGTATAATAATAATAATCCAAGAACTTCTCTAAAATGAAATTAAGTCCTCAGGAAGAAATTGTCAGCGCAACTGCTGGGGTCCAACAACCACTGTCAGCAATGCAAACGAGTCCTGGGGTTAAATCAGACCTTTGTAGCAGAGCTAGCAATTTTAGAAACTGAAGCGTGGCTCCAAAGTCAATTGGGATAACAGCAACTGGATGTCTTCCAGGAACTGAAGCAATGTAGGAACCTCCGGGGACACTCAGCAAAGCGATGCAAGACTTCTTCTGATAAATCACCAGAGAAGCAAAGTCCCCGAAGTGCTCTTTATTCACAGTGCTATAATACAAATACAGATCTCGAAAACTCCAAACCAACTCCTACTACAAACCCACAAGCTATCACTTGCAACCCCTGGGTTTATATAGACTCCAGACCATGTGGTCTCCCAAACCCAGTGAGTTCCTGTGTGTAACCATGACAAGTGTCCCCTGTGCAATCCAGACACATGGTTTCATCATCCATGGCTACGTGCACGTAGACACTGAAGTGTCCTTGAGCCAATGAGCATCAGCTGTGCTAATCAACCTTGTCCTTCTGCTGAATGCTCATGGCCAAACACACACACATCAAGCATTTCCCTGTGTGCTGTGTTTTAACCCTTCAAATCCCTGACAGAAATGGGTTCCCCACCTATATTTACTTAACAGTGCCACCCTCCAACCCCTTCGTTACAGCCTACCAGTGCCTCTCCATAAATTAAACCTGTTGACAAACTTTGTCAACATTTGGCAAAATTTAGTTTGCCACTGAAATTCAAAATTTGCCTCAATTGAATAGCAAACTTCTAAAAATATTCAACATTATACTGTAGAGAGGGAAAATAATTAATTAAAGATAAAGGGAAGGCAATAACTGACAACCCTGAGGGCATTTTGGAAGTACCCTCCTCCTCTGAGTTTCTCTTCGTATGTATCACACATTATTATACAATTTCTTGCCAAAGTCATCCGCAGCTTTATCTAACATAGGCTCTGTATTACATACAGCCATTCAATTATTTCTGTCACCCACCTACCTATAAGAAATTCCCAAATACTGAAAATGGAAATGAGTAAGTTCATTTACAAATCCTTTAAAATTAAACACAAATTACATACAAATGAATTAGGAGAACTGATGGTGGGAAACTTGATTATCGGAATTATTCTAACTAATTAGTCTTCAATGAATTAACAACAAGTAGTTACAAGTAAGTGATCTTAGTGATTAGGGATGAGATAACAAAAGATAATAATAGGAAATAAACACTAGAGTTAAATATAAAGTAAATAAAAAATACAATTGGGTTGTGTGTGAAAGTAGTCATTTTTTGCTATAATGAATGGACATTTCTGTACATTTTCAGCTATTTTTTTCTTTATTTATATTCTAAGCATAGGCCACATAAATGTCCCCTTTCTTCATGCCCCTCATCTCCAGTCAAGTCCCATTCCTTTGGGTGATCAACCCTTGGTAAACTTGAAAAATAGCCTCCAGGGCCTCAACGCTGCACTAATGGTATAAAGGTTGAAATCAAGAGGAAAGTGTCTCTCTGTGTTGTAAAAATAAAGACATGTATAAACTCTTAAGATAACAATGTACTAACTAAATCAACATATAACAGCTTTGGACAAAACAGACAATTAGATATCAAGTCTGTACTCAAGTATGATCATAATCCGTCACAATCTAGCTGTGAATGTAACCCTCTTTTATACACTTAAGTGACAGTTATTTTACACATTTCATATGTTGCTGTTTTGAAGCTCATAAGACATCAGCCCTCCAACCTAACGGTGAGGCTTCAGCAATAACAACAAAGTTAGGAAATTAATAGTTAGACAGCAGTAGGTGTTAAGCTACCTGATCTTTTTTGCTGGCATGTAACACAGGTGTGCTCTCTGTTGGATCACAAAATGCTGGCAAGCAAACAGATTTTACTTTCACTTGAACTGCATTAGGACAGTTTAAAAATTCAAAGGAAAACATGGAAAGGCTTCCTGATATTTGTAGATGTTGCTGTCTAGATTATTCCAGTTTAGATTCTAGTCAGCTGAACAAACCTTTTTCCGGGATACCTCATCCTATTGATTGACTGGATTTTATATCCCACCTTTCTCTCAAAATGGGATTCAAGCTAGCTGTTCCACCTCACCTCCAGCCTCCACCACCCACTCAACCCCTATTAGCCAGCACTCTGTTCCCACTGAGCATGACAGTTTTTGGAGCTCCTCATTCTATCCAAAGATACATTTCTGATCACCCCCTCCCTCCCCATTTCGAAAACCTGGCACTTTCTCATGCTGGATGATACAACTCCTCACTTTTCTTAGCCAGCACAAGCAGTGGCAAACCCTCTACCACCACACCCTAGATGTTGTCCAACATGGTACTGCATACACAGCATGCCAATGTTTCTCTTTTTCTATAATTTCAGGCAGGAAACTTTCCCAGCCTCATCTAATATGTCAGGGATTGAAACAGAGATTTATTTATTTTTCAACCTGCAAAAAATACGTTCCACTACAGAACTACTCTTTTTTACCAGTTGAATATAAGAGAAAAGGGTGCTTGATCTCCCACTTATTTTTAAACAGGCTGGAACCAGGAGGCTAAGAAAAAGGAAGCAGTTTCTTTCCACACTAAAGATATCATTGAGAGAAGGAAAAACATGTACACATTTTCTTATGGGTACTTATTTAGGTGTTCCTGCCTCAGTTTTTTTAAATCTGCACAGCTAACACTTATCAACAAATCAACTGAAACAATACATCACCACAAAATAGACTGTACTGTATGATGCAACCATTCAATAAAAAGATGTGCACTTTACCTGGCATAAAATGTTTTTAATTAAAGCAATATTGTATTGGCCAAAACATTTATTTAAGTTGAATTTAACACTGGTGGGCTCCAAACACAGGTGGCTCAATGTGCAGAACTCAAAGGTGTGAGAAACACTTTATCAATAAGAAATTTACAAATATTTTAACACAATCAGAGCCAGTGTTTCAGATGCACACGTATGTACATACATACATCAGTGTAATAATTCTGACAGATAAATTATTGAATCCTTTGAACATTATACCATGCTACAAAAAAGAAACAGTGTCCTCACCTTGTATGTACACTATCAAGGAAAGATCCACTTCTGGTCTTTAACTGGCCAATTTCTAATCTCAGTTTGTCAATCTCATCTGACAGCCTCCTCTGTTTAGAACAAAACAAGAAATTGTTTCTCTACAGGTAGTTATTGCCAATTATGCTGAATTCAATTAGCACATCTGCACAACCACTTCATGCAATTTAAGGTAAAGTTAATCATGCTGGAGGCAAAGCAAGGGAAAGAAAAGGACATAAAGCAAAAAGATAGAGATAAGGTGGGAAGGTTGCCACTTTCTGATTCCAGACTGTTCGATAAACACAGTAGATGCCGCTTGGACACTAAATGTATTCCTGGTGTTATCTGGAAAATGTTTCTGATCATGCTAGCAAAGGATCACTCAGTAAGAAACTCAGAACCACAGCCAGAATTAACCACCAAGGCAGGGCTTTTCCATTTTATCACTGAACACAAACCTCCATTATAATTTTTCTTTCCAATAGTACACAGAGCAGATATTTGACTTCACATTAAAGATAAGGTGGAGTAGAAATCTTGTTTATAATGTTATACTGCAGTTTATTGCACCTCACTATGTTGTTTTACATTCTTGAGCTCAGGTTTTTTTGTTGTTGGTTTGTTTGTTTGTTTAGAGGGGGCCCTAGAGGGAAAACATGAAGAAAGTTCAGAGGAACAACCTAAATGCAGACACTTATTTTATTTTTTTTAAAAAATATTCCTGCATGAGTACTCCTCACCCAGACATTGGGGGAAATGGCTCGAGGAGGAGGAGGAGGGGGAGGGGGAGAAAAGTGAATTGTGAGAAAAAAATTCAACTGAGATAGCAGTCTTCGGGATTTAATACTGTCCATTAAAGACAAATTAGTCAGAGATCAGCTATGCAGGCAAACAGATCTCCACTGGCTTGCAATTCGGTTGGTGACTGTGACAGCCACACCACCACATGCCAGTTGCATATGAAATAGTCATGGACTAAACAGACATCTATTCTCCCAGCACCAAAACACAGTGAAGTTTGAAATCTCAGGAGACATTTCTCAAACAGAAGTGTAACCTTAAAGGGAAAATGAAAACAAGCATTTGAGGAAGTAGACTGAAGTCTATAAAAGCACATGCTACCAACTTCTTTCTTTCAGTTAGTCTCAAAGGTGCTACAAGGTCCCTTCACAGACAAGTATCCATTGTGTCAATATTATAATCTGGAAAGTGTCCTAGTTATTATTGTTTGTTTCTTTCTCTCTTTCTTTTCACTGTTAATTAACAGCTGACATTCCACACTGGAGATCCATGATTACATGGAGGGTTGATAATGCAATCTGATATACTGTATTGAATTCTCCAGTTGAGAAGTCAGTCAGCAGAAACATGGAGAAAGTTAAATCACTACTACCACCACTTGGCAAATATTGGTCATTACACAGACATAAACATATCAATGTGTCTCAGTGACTTGAGATATGTCATTCACAGTTTAACTTTCTCTTTTCTACTGTTTATGTAATGTTCTTTCAACTAGACAAAACAGAGCTACTGTAGTCTTCTGTGAGGACATCCTGCTCACAAAAAAAGAGTGGAATTTGGAATTAGTTCTCTGTCAATAGAGGCGCCAACAGGGAAGCATAAAGTTCTGGTAGTAAATTGTGTAATAATGAATATATATGATAAAGCCCTTAAACAGTCACTGCTGTACCTATTAACCATCACAACACAATCACTTGACACCTTTCAAACATGCTATTTCAAGCAGTAAAAATGGACTTAAGCAACATGCCTGCCACTCCTTGCACAATGCCCCAAAGTGGCATTTACCTTGTCATGCTGGTGCTCCTCAATTTGCTTTTGAGTATTTTCCAGTTCTTGCAACAATGTGTTCTTAAAAAGCAAAGGTAAGTAATTATGGAAAGAACCTGATAAAAGTGCTCAAGTGGCCTTATGGAAAAACTTGACAGGGTTTTCAAGATTCAAAGCTCTCTACATACAATATCCAACCTATTATGCAAGGACTCTTTGAACAATAGTTCACAGGAGCCTGTGATGAAGATACCAGAGTAAATAACCACTGAACACCAAGTGAAAGATGAATACAGTGGACCCCCTGCTCCACCGTGTAAGAGAAATGCTGTGGGAACTCAAGTACCATTGTATTGAATGGTGGCGTGCTCCTGTGCGTTGTGCTGTGCGTGCACCATTGATCAAAACTGGGCTCACTGTCTGCATGACCTTTAGTCTGAGTATGGTGAGCTCACATATGGTGCAGTGACACTATATTTAAAAAGTCTGTCTTGCAGGAAACATCTTCTGAGGGCCAAGCTAGAAATGTTGTAAAATATGGCTGTATGCAGTACTTTGAGCAATCTCAAAGAAAGCTGTGTACAGGTTTAAAAGTAAATTACTTACACAGTGTAAGTGAAATACTTTCATCTTTATAATATTTTAAATTAGTATTATCAAATGAAAATAGTTTGAAGTGGCCACAAAGGTCACATACTTATCAGTGCCAAAACTCATCCAGAAAGCACTCTTTCTGAAGAAGAGTGGGAAACAATTAGGCTTTCAGTCCAGAATATTACTCCCCCATATTGCACTGAATCCTGTCCTGGATATAATACATGTAATACCTGGATCCATTTCCTGGACATAATGCATGTGAAAAGCTCTTATTCAGTGTCAGTATAAAGCAGGGATAGGCAATCTTTTTGAGCCTGGGGCCAGGTTGCTGTCCCTCAGACAACTGGGGGGCCGAAGCCAACAAATAAATAAATAAATAAATTTTTTAAAAATTAAATACATAAATAAACCGGGACAAATGTAGGACAACATTTTCAAATGGTGGACACTTTTTTTAAACAAGTGGAGGACATGCAAAAAAATTTGCTGATTTTTTAAAAAATGTTAATATAAATGCATGTTTCTGAGGCATCTATAGACAATTGCCCCCCTTGCCCCTGCGCGTGAGAGGCCAAAGACCCCGGTGGCAATCGGCGGCAGGACCGGGCTGGGGCCGGTCCCAAGGCCTTGCCGGGCCGCAGGTTGCCTACCCCTGGTATAAAGGAAGCAATGCAAAAGCTAGTGGCCCACTGACACTCTAAATTCTAGTTTCATTAGCTAGAAAAGATTTTGCATACATGACTGTGAGCCAAGCCTGATTATCACGATGTGCACTACTTGATGCCTGCATAGGAGTTTCCTGAAGATGCACTTCCTGAAAATGGTAGGTAGAAAGCAGTATGAATAAAGCCTTCCTGTGAGTACATCCACAGGCATACTGTTAACATAGCAGGGCTGGCAATTTACAATGAGTTGAACATAGGCAAGACAGGGCATGAGATATGCTTTGGATGCTCTGATCAGCAGATTTTAATCAAGTAGTCCTCACTATCATCCTAGCTCCCACTTATTTCATAATCAAGTAAAACTTTAGCTATTCATGTGGGAAGGCTTCTAAACAACTCAGGTAACAAGAAAATTAGAAGTTAATAAAGATGCATAAAAAAACAGGTGTTTTCATTCAAGAGCATTAACTGTCTATGATGGAAAGAAAAAGCTTGGACTGCTGGACATGTCCAGCAGCCCTCAAAGCTACTTTTAGATGCCAAGGCCCCTCAGAATCATGTCTCAATATGAGAATTAAAACATATATATTTTGGGGTCAAAAATGGTCACCTACCCATCACTTAGAGAGCATGGTGGCTAATTCTGCCATGTTTTTAAACCTCTGGAAAAATTTAGGCCCAGAAGAGGCCTTTTAAAAAAAAACAGGAAGTAAAATGGAAATCAACTAGAGGATGTCAACCATAGTGCCTGTAGGTGGACATACATCCCTCCAAGATCCCACTGACGGCCATTGTGGTGCTTCAGCCCCTAAGAGTTGCCCACCTAGATGTTCTACATGTAAACTAGATCTCTTATCATATACTGGCAGCCCTAATTTCTTAGATTACAGCATCCCAACTACTGGAAAAATCCTGAAGTGAGGAAGGGCTGCTTTAATACAATCAAAAGTCCTACAGCTATGATCCAATTAGACTTTCCGCTCCTCTATTTGAAAACAGTTATTATTTTTCAAGATGTGCAAGCTAGCTGACAGGTCACTGCACTCTGATTGTGTGAAAAGATTTAGAATAAAAGGGAACTGAACTGGCTAGTGAAAATTCAAAGCAACAAATCTGAGACCCTTTTCTACATAACCGGTCTCCATGATACTCTACCAACAACAATTTCCTGATATTACTTTTAGAAGAATCCTAGGTTTGTATATTAGAACTGAGAGTTAATTGATCAAGAATAGGAATTATCTGATAAATCAGAAACCTCAACTGTTTTAGGGTGAATTTTTTTAGACCCCCTCCCCCAATAATTCCAATTTTCAAAAACATTATCTTTTCCCTCTTGAATACAACATAGTGAAAGGATCAGTTCTAATACCTTCTCTTCAAGGGCTGCCATCCGTTCTTTCAGATGAAGCTGAAGCCGTTCATTGGATTCACTCAGAAGTCTATCTACAGTATCAGACAGCCGCTTGTTATGTTCCTCATTCATTTTCTCCCGCTGACGAGCCTGTAGGACAAGATGAGCCAAGTAATTCCAACCAAGCTGCTTTTCCCAAAGACTGCAGAAAATAACACTAAATATTAATGAATCCCAGAAATCACACTCCATTTTATATAACCCATATATAACCCACCCTCCATTTTACAAAATCTCCTCTGAACAAATCTGACCAGGAAAACCCTATGAGAGGTTCACCATAAGTCAAAAACCACCTGAAGGCACACAACAACAACAATTTTCATGTATAGAAGTCTTTAAAACCATTCCAAGAGCACAGCTCTGATTGAATGATTTAAGAGAGAACCCACTTTCTGTAATTTGTTCTGCTTCTTCAATTTATACCACTTGAGAGAATCCAATCTGTATGAATATTAATCACATAAAAAATTAGAAATGATCTATACAATCAATTTGACTTTATATTTTATTCCAGAATATAAGAATAACAAAATCTTTCACTGTCAACTATTGTACTATTGCCAGTATTTTTATCTGAATAAGTATTAGGAGCACCTAAAATGGTTTCTCAGAAAACTATCTGATTAGTAAACAAAGCCAGAGTTGGCTACAGGGTAAGAGTGGAGTCATAGGTTATTTTCATGCAAGGCTTTTTATAACAGAATGGTATGTTAGCATCAGCAAGAAGGGAGCCTTTTTGCATGAGCTTCCTGCTATTTAATTTTCCTCCTGCAGCAATCATAGTCTTTTTACCATCAAAAATAATCCATTTGTTTGCCCAGTTCACAGTATTGTTCTGGGTTTTCTTACTTTCCCTTTCATAAGTATCTCAATGCAGGGATCAAGTGTGTGTATTTGGAGTGTGTAGGAGATGTGATTACCCCATTTTTACTTTATTTCCATCAAGGGAGGTAGAAAGAAGGTCAGAGTACACCACAGATGACATTTTCCCTGGGGAATGTCATGATCTCCCTGAATCTTTCTTTTTGTTTTTTTTTTAAATGCATTGTGTATTATCTTTATAGAAGTACAGCAGCAAGAAAGACCACGGGACTATCTGAAGTAATGTTGCAAAAACCTGTACTAAAAGTGGGACTTGCAGAATGGGGAAAAGTGGCAACAGCCTCCTGAGAAACAGCCAAATGAGCATGAGTGTAGGGAACTGTTTGATGTAGTTACTGGGTGGCCTTCTAAAACTGAAAGCTATAGTGTGGGTGTCTGCTACAATCACGGGACCCAAACTGAAGCACTAAACATAGTGTTACAATCCCAGTAGCATACTGATGGTACAAATCCAGCTTCTGTAGTGAAACATGTTGCTAGTATGAAAAGGACTACAGAGTGTTCCTTTTTACCTTATTAGTTCAATTCACTTCACAAATGCAGCAACCATTTGAATGGCTCCATGTAACTATACCATATACAGAGTTGAACTATGAAAAGCTTTCCTGTGTAACTAGATAGTACAGTTTTAAACATGACATTACAATCCATCCCTTAAAAAATAAGCTGCAATAATGTGGTTGAAAATTTGCCAAGATCAATTGAGAAGCTGCTCTTCACAGTACAGTTATTACTGTATTTTCTGGCATATAAGACTACTTTTAACAAAGGAAAATCTTCTCAAAAGGTAGGGGTCGTCTTATACGTTGGGTGTTGTCTTATAGGGCAGGTGCTGAAACCTCCAAGCTGGACTGGAGAATCTGCAGTCGCCGCATATGGTGGGGGAGCTCACAAACGACTGCGGCTGCATCCCCACCATATGCGGCAACCACTGTACAAGTACGATAGAAGAAAATCCACTCACTAGGATTCATGGAAAGAAGTGACTTAACACAGTCCTGATGACAAGGTGAGGGGGCACCTCACTGGGAAGGTGTAAGTGAAGAGCAGAGCAAGCTGCAGGTGTCTGGGACACCTGGGGTATGGAAAAAAGAGCTGTGTTTGCGCTACCGCTCTGATAGTCTTGGAGACAGACAGGGCTGGGCAGGCAAGGAGAGCTGACCAATCTAAGCAGGCTTTGTATACAACATGTTTTCCTGCTACGTACCTGCATGTCATAAGCATTTGAAGTAAAATTACCATATTGAAATCAAATCTAATGTTTTTTTAATTTTTATTTGGTGTGCATTGGAAGAGGGGTAGTCTTATACGGTGTGTATATACCAAACTCTATATTTTAACTGGAAAAGTTGGGAGTCGTTTTATACGCCCAGTCATCTTATACGCTGGAAAATATGGTATCTGATACCACTTCAAAACGAGACATAGGTATACTTTTGGCAACAATATCCTGACCTGGTTTGCTGTAAGGGAAGTCTTAGACATTACAAGAAGTCCAGTATTGTGTACCATAAGGAAACCAACCTACCCGTGACAATTCTTGGTTCTTTTCCTCCAATTGAGTCTCCAGCTGCCGAAGTCGTTCTTCAATACTGCCGTGCCTTTCCTCTGCCTACAGAGAAGACATTCTCCAAGTAGTGAGCAATATTTACAAGTGTTGGGAATTTGGGATGGAGAAAGATGTGTTTTTGTACAAAATCTTATGTATACAGTAGTCAGACATAAGTCCCTAAAATACAGGGATGTAAGAAGTCACTGTGATGGATTTGTTTTCATTAAAGATTGGGTGGCATACCTATTTAGATGACAAACTGATAACCTGTGAGATGCTGGAAACAGGCTCTCAGACCTGTTGCTGGAGTAATGATAAATGAATACACAAGAGGATGTTTGAATTTAAATCTAAAATAACTTTGCACCAAACTAGAGGCTGGTAAGAGTGCAGGATGGGACATTTGAATCTTGCTATACAGCAGAGGTAAGCATCAGGCAGCCCACAGTAATAGAATCAGAGTTGGAAGAGACCACAAGGGCCATCCAGTCCAAACCGCTGCCATGCAGGAAATCTCAATCAAAGCATCCCCGACAGATGGCCATCCAGCCTCTGTTTAAAGACCTCCAAGGAAGGAGACTCCACCACACTCTGAGGGTGTGTGTTCCACTGTCAAACAGCCCTTACTGTCAGGAAGTTCCTCCTAATGTTGAGGTGGAATCTCTTTTCCTGTAGCTTGCATCCATTGGTTCAGGTCCTAGTCTCTGGAGCAGCAGATCCAATCCCCCCTCCTATGGCCCCATGGTGTCATCCCATTAATGTAAAACTATCTGCTGATGAAATACAGTGGCACAGTTTTGCAAAAATTTGTTAGTACCCCCAAGCAAAAACAGTGTTGTGGAGAGAGAAAGGATCCTAAAACTTAAAATAAGTTTAATATAAATATAAAGCAATAACCTACAACTCAGAGTAGGGGGACAGTTGGGAAGCATTATATACATCTTTGCCTTCATGTCCTGAACTTCTCTTCTTGCATTTTCCAGGTGGGTGCTACTGCCAAATCCTCTAGAGCTTAAACCCAGCGTTACATACATCTATTCAGCTATTATCATTATTATTGCAGCTGTTGGTTTAACTGGCCATTAGAGATTTCCACACAATTAAAGTACAAATGAAAAAAAATCATTTGAAAATTCTTTAAAATTAAATGTAAAAAAAAAGAGTTTGATGAGGAAGTTGATGATGGACATTGTCCTGACCTAATAACCTTAAATGGATTAAAAACAAGCAATTACAACAAATTGGTTCTTAACGGTTGATTGTAAATAATGAAATAATAAAGCTAATTGTCATGCCTCCAGAGCATCTTTGATGCTCTTGAGACATATATTTAGTTGAGATTATATTAGACTTTCTATGTATCAGTTAGGAGGGGAAATAGAGATCTACAGCTTTAAGAAAGACAAGGATTGTGGTAAATCCCAGGGTCTTATACTGTCTCCCTCTAGCTAGTTTCAGTTGTGTAGTAAGATTTCAGCCAAGTCAGACCTGGAGAGAGTATTTTCCTTTGACAAAGATAAGTCCACAGAAGAAGAAAGATAAAACCCACCAAGAAGAAAGAGCAAGGTATTTAAGAAGGATTATTGAGAAAAAGGAGATCATTTCATGTTTTTGTGTTTAGTCTTTTGTTCAGGCTGTGTTCCTAAGAGCCAGAAGTCTTGCTACACCCAAAGTCCATAGTATCGCTCTTGGGACAAAACACTAATTATATACAGAAATTATAAATTTTGAAGTACAGTACACAAATTATAAAGTAAATAAATAACTAAAGTGGGTTAGAGAAATAGTAATTTTTAGTTATTTAAAACATGTTAAATATACATAGCAATATTTCTGGTATTTTACTCTGAGCCCTACTCACTTAGGCACCACCCCTTTTATTCAAGTTCCTCTTTTATCTCATGGTCCAAACTTTGGATATGTGGCCACAACCCTTCTGGGCATGCAGCTCAGTTTGTCAGTGTCCCTGCTGCTTCAGAACAAGCCTACATTTTGCTATACACTGTTTTAGCATCTTCCTTACTCATATCAGTTCTGTTTGTATTTATCAAATTAACAAGGTTTGCATAAATCTCACAAGATTGTACAGTGGACCCTTGTTATAAGCTGGGGTTTGGTTCTAAGATCCCCCATATATAACGAAATCTGTGCATGCTCAAGTCCCATTAAATATAATGACACAGCAAAATGGTGTCCCCTATTTAAAAAATGGAAAATCAAGGTTTGATATTTGAAATTTATACTTTTTTTTGAACATTTTCAAACTGTGCATGTTTGAATCCATGCCACAATTCTTATCTTAAGACATGTCCTCATGAAAATAGCTGACTATGATGGCACAGCCACAATAAATGGTTCTCAATCTCAAACTCACCTAACCTCAAGCAATTCTCTGCATTTTGACAGCAGTTTGTTTTATTTTATCCTTGAGGAATAAATTTTAACCTCATAATCTGTGGTCACAAAACAGAAAACCCAGCATGATCAGCTATTACAATATTAAAAATCTTATCAGAAGCCATCATCCAAAAAGATAACTCATGTCAATCACCCAATGGATGCAACAGAGAGAGGTAAAAGTCATATCAAACATAACTAACAGCTCTATGTCTTCTAACACTCTCTCCAATCCCAAGAAAGTTGTAAAACCTGGACAGAAGCTAAACTCTAAAAGCATTCTGGACTTGGGTACCAGTTCCTGCTGTACTTGCCTTGGTGAGTGCAGCTATCCTTTGGGCCAGTTCAGCCTCCACCTCAGGCAAAGTCTCAGCTTTCCTCATTGTCTGTTGCAATTTCTGTTCAGCCAGTTCTAGAAGCTCCTGGAGGTGGCGTGCCTTTTCCTCACACTGAAGAACAAATGCAGAAAGTTGGTAATTAATATATGGAGATGGGACTGTTAAACACAGCTCCAACATGTACCACAGCCATGTTGTCTAATGCACATATTCAAGTGTGAGTCAAAGAGGAGACTCATTTCTGTGGTGGCACATATATTTAACAGTATGGAAACTACATGTCAATTTCAACTGTTTATAAATTGTTTTCAACTATTTAAACTGTTTTAAATTGTTAAATTATTTAAACTGTTTCATTATATAAACTGCAGTGCAACTTTGTGATTATTTTTCATTTGTTAAAGGTTTTACAAACTGAACATTGGCATATTATGTTCTTTAAAGAAATAAAAAAGTATAGCCTATGAAAAGTAAGTTCTCACAAATGCTTCATAGAACTGTAATCCTGTCCAGCTTAGGTATTTATTTATTTGAAATATTTATGTATCACCTCCCAGCCCACAAGAGCCCCTGAAGCCCCCAAGATGATGAACAAATAAAAAATAATAAAAACAATATAATGATAAAAATATTTTTAAACAATTAAAACACTATTTAAAAACTCCTAAATCAGTCTAAAAACAATCACAGAATCCAGTTTTAAAACAGTTAAAACAGTAATTTAAAATATTAAATTCCTTGAGGAACAGCATTGTTTTGGCTGCCTGCCAGAAGCTTAAAAGAAATGGGGCCAGCATAACCTCCTTGGGTAGGGAGTTCCACAGTCAAAGAGTTG
Source organism: Sceloporus undulatus (assembly GCF_019175285.1). NCBI lineage: Eukaryota > Metazoa > Chordata > Lepidosauria > Squamata > Phrynosomatidae > Sceloporus > Sceloporus undulatus. The sequence continues at coordinate 44,727,789 of NC_056525.1, read as the reverse complement.
CTTCAGAAAAAGCCCTGTTACATGTGCCCATCAACCTAACTTCATAACATGTTGAGACATGTAACATGGCCTCCTTTGAAGTTCTCAAATTTCTGGCCGATTCATATGGCAGGAGGTGGTTTTTCATATATTTTGGGCCCAAGTCATTTAGGGCTTTGTAGCTCCTTGAATTTTGCTCAGGAGTAAATTGGAAGCCAGTGCAGTTCTTGCAGGAACAGAGTTATAGGGTCTCTAAAATGCATACCTGACACCAATCTGGCTGCTGCACTTTGCATTAATTGCAGCTCCCAAACACTTGTGAAGGGCAAACCCACATAGACTACATTACAACAGTCTAAGACATGAACCACTATGGCCACATCTGCTTTCCCAAAGAAAGACACAGTTGGCACACCACCCAAAACAGAGAAAAGGCACCCATTTCCACTGCAGCAACCTGGCTTTCCAGGAGCAGCACTGGGTTCAAGAGCATCCTGCAAGCTATAAATTCTGATCTTTTGGAGGGAGTGCAACTCCATCCAGAACAGGCTGTGATCCCAATCATACTAATCTATGTTTGGGATCACAGCTTGTTCTGGATGGAGTTGCACTCCCTCCAAAAGATCAGAAGCACCTCCATCTTGTCTAGAATAATCCTCACACTATTCACTGATATCCAGACCTTTTACTGCACCCAGGCTATGATTCATTACTACCACAGCCTCATTGCCACTAGTTATAAAGGAGAGCTACAGCTGGATAGCATCAGCATACTGATGATACTCAACCACAAAGCTGTGGATGACCTCTCCTAGTGGTTTCATGTAGATGTTAAAAAACACAAGGGACAGTATGGGACCCCACATGCTAATGACCAAAATGCTGAACAACAGAGCCCTAACATCACTCTCTGGGAGCGTTCAGCCAAGAATAAATGGAAACACTGCAAAACAATGCTCCCAAGTCATATATCAACCAAACAATCCATGGTCAGTGGAACCAAGTGCTACTGAAAGATCCAGGAGGAGCAACAAGGACACACTCCCCCAACCCAACTCGTGGTGTAGGTCCACCAAGGTGACCAAGGCTGTTTCTATCACATAACCAGATTGGAATGGATCCAGGTAATCTTTTCCATGCAAGAAAGCTTGTACTTGTGCTGTGCTGCCCTTGAACCTTACTTGCTCTTGAACCTTACTTAGAAAGAGGAGATTAGACAATGGCCATTAGTTACCTAGGTGGGGTCCAGTGATGTTGTTTTTCAACAAAAGTCTTACAATTGCTTCTTTTAGAGAGGTTGGACCACCTCCAATGGTTCAGGCAGGGGGACAGTTGGGCAGCAGGGTGGATGGCACACCAACAGAACCCCCAGAGGTGATGATGCTGGTCAAGTCTCCGTGACAAGAAGACCTACACAATGAATGGCTTGGGACCTGGGCTTTTTAATGGCAACCTGCTCCCATGTGAATTTCATTGATCAGATAAGCATCTGAAGTGCCTTCTTTGGGTACTTCCAAGGTAGGCCTTTTCAGATGTAGTATCCTATTTGTCGAACATTCTCCACAAAGAAGAGAGTACAACAGGCAAAGAGATTTTTATTTATTTCACTAGGCTTTTTCACTTTCTTAATTCTATTCATTAAAATAATTAATAAACTCATTCTTTTAACAACTTTGCTATTTTAAACATTGCTTTATTTTTTCATTTTTTTATGTTATGCTATTTTTGTGGTATTGTAAAGTGCCATGGAAATTTATTTCATTCAGTGAGACATACAGTATATTTAAAAATACTTAAGGATAGCCAAACTCAACTGGCCAGCTGAACAGTGGGTACCAGGAGTGAAGGAAGAGGTAGTACTTCTGAAACAAAATTCCATAGGTTAAAAAGAAGATGCGTTTAGGCAAAACGTCCAGCTGAGGAAACAAAAGGAGTATTCAAACAGAAATCCTGTATACCTTTTAGCCAGATTGCCCCTAGTATTCTAGGTGGCATGGGAGCAAAGGCCCATTACCTGGCGATGGAGAGACTCTTTATTGGCCAGTTCATTTTCCAGTTTGTCATTGAGGTCATGAATGGAAGTGGCTTCTCTCTGGGCTGCCAGATAGCGCTTCTCCAGAGTAGTGATCCTCTCCTCCATATCTTCTTTTTGTGCTAAAGCCTGGAAGGATAAGGCATGAAAGAAATCACTTACTTTGCAACTGTATGCCCCTGAAGCTGTCACAACTCTCTATATGAACAAGGTAACTAGAAGTAATACCACAGACTGATAAAAGTCAGCTCCTGCATTCAGTGCTTCATAGCAAAATGAGGACCCCATTATAACTAGAGTACAGCACAGATGAACAAGAGGAAATCTTAAAATGTAAACTCCCCTGCATAAATAGGCTGATTCCATAACAAATCAAACTACTTTTCAAGCTGGGCCTAACTCAAAGAGTCCTAGGTCTGAAGCTTTGAAAAAAATACATTAATTAAATTGTAAAATTGTTATTTCATTAGATTTTTCCCCTAACTCTGTTGAACTCTAAAGATTTCCTGATTAACACTGATGTTAATTCTACACTTTAATGAGTTAATTATTTAGGTTACTGGAATTTGTTAGGCAGTGGACTGGTATTCTCTTTGGCCTGTTACAGACAGCCAAAATAAAGCTGCTTCGAGTCACAGTGGAAGTATGGTGTTTCAATGATGCATGCGTCCTAAGAGTCCAGAAGCCACACCAAAGCCACGTTCCAGTCCT